>NC_044981.1:60803365-61403365 GCF_008728515.1 Papio anubis | reverse complement strand
TTAAGTCTAATTGATCATTTCTTTTAAGAAATATTTTCTCTGCTGTGTCTTTAAAATTTCCATTTAATTGAAAAATGTAGCCCAACATTATTCACTGAAACATTCTAAGTAACATTTATTCATTACTGCCAAATACAAGCACTTTACCCTTTATGCACTTAACAATGCAAAATTGCAGGATATTATTTATTTCCAGAATGTTAAATGCTATTAGAGGTCTCAAGTCAAACATACTGACTATGAATGTAGGTACCTTAGACTGTAAATTGTATGAGCAAACTGAATAAAGTTTTGATGATTATATATGGGTGAGAAAGAAAATCTTAATTGAATGAGGAACATTTTAAAAGACATAGTGGTGGACAAATACTCACTGAGTGTGAGATACCTGAAAACACCACTTTGGTTTAGGTCAAATACATATGTAAAGATATAGTGAGGAAAAAGGTTTCAAAATGTGTTTGCATTAGAAAGCCCTGATAAGGAGTTTGATAATTATCTAGCACACCAGAAGAGTTTAGAGCAAGAGAGTGACATTTTATTTTCTTCAAATATTCCAATTGTCTCCCAGATCAATTTTTATAAATTGTCTCAGTGAAACGTCTGTGGACTTGCTTTCACAAACAAGGGTATAATGAAGAGAAGTGAAACGAAGAGAAATGAAAATAGCGCAATATCTAACAAGACAATTCCTGCCAAGAGTAGTCAAAGGACATGATACTAGGTATTTTCCAGCAGGCATCTTAATTTTATGATAACTGAGACAACAAAGAAATGCTTGTGATATTCTATTAATGAACATAAGCAAAATCAAAAACGAGAGCTCATTAGGTCTGAAACAGTATTGCCCAGAAGCATAATTAGGGTGAAAAGCCAGAATTTAAAGGATACTTCTATAAAGAAATTATAATAAACATCAGCACACATCACAATAAGAAAAATAATATGAATTCAGTTTTGATAGGTGTAAAAGAAAAACAAAAATAAGATGTCATCAGAACTCATCAAAGCTATATGTAGTGAATTAATAAAAATAATATGTTGAATAAACATCACTTCTGCCTAAATGTCATATATAAAAAACACAGGGAAAAAAGAGATAAGATGTATGTATTTATAAAGCTCTGCACTGGAGACATGATATTAGGTTCCCATTTGTCTTGCACAACAACATTCAATGTAGATATCATAATCTCCATAACTGAGATATGAATTTAATTGCCCAGAGTCTCACAGCTTGGATTGGATATCCAAGGAATGGACAGGTATCCTATTTATCTTCCTCTCAAGTCAATTCCACAATATCATGATCATGTGTTATAGTTTTATGGGACATAAACTGCTAACTTCATCAAACAATTATAAAAATAAGTTAGAATTTATAAAATATTTTAACAATCATATTTGCCCCTTACAACAATAAGGGCATGTTGATGAAAGTAAGACATTTAGAGAATAAAAAATTTGAAAAAAGTCACAAATTTGAATATTTATTAAAATAAAGTATATTATGTACATTTTAATGACTAACACCTTTCGAGGATACTAACTTTTTCTTGTCTATTCAGTAAATGTAGATCATATTAAATTAAACTATTTGCTAAAGCCATAAAGAGTTAATACACCTTTCCTGTTCTCTAAAATTTAATGTCCAGCTACTTAATTGCTTAAATCGGATTTAAATTCAACATATTCCAGCAACTGACCTGAAATGTCTGCCTTTTTAATGCTTTTTATATCTAAATAGACAATAGAATTTTCCAAAAGGGGGGTAAAAGAGGGGTTATATTGCCATTGCATTCATCTCTTCAGCAGATTTGACATGACTGTGCCTTAGTTTGAAATTCCAGATGTGAATTTACTATAAATTTTTAATTTTTGGCCCAGAATACAGTAAACCCTCAATAACATGAGCACTTTAGAATATAAAATCAATTCAAACACCCACTTATTTCTTTCATTCCTGATGTAATCTTTATCTTTGCCAATTTGCTGGAGCCTTGCCTGACTTGCATATTGTATCCTTGGTGCTTGGCAGATTGTCTGATGTAAAGAACTCAACAACTCTCTGTTACATAAAAGAATGAATAACCAATTGACTAATTCAAGGAATGAACCTTCTTCTTTTTTGTTTGTATGTCATCCATTCTTTATTAAGTGTATTTATATATAATATGTCCAATATTTATACATACACAGATAATCTTCCTTTGTATATTAACATTGCAATATAGTTATTATTATTCAAAATTTTCATAGAAACACATAGTGCTGAGAGGCATTTGAGAAGTTTCTCAGTGTCAAACAGCCAGTAAATAGCAAGCTATTTAGAGAAGGGTATGCATCCTTTAATGTTCATATTTTCAGAATAATAACGATATCATAGTGCAATAAAGTTAGTGAATACTGCTAAGCTGTTTGTGTTGATCTATAATGATATTATCTAGAGGGTTAATAGAAACTTATAATAAAATTAAGTAGGCATCGCAAGTAGGCCTTGCCATAATCATCATCAAATCATGGTTTAGATTCTGTCTTGTGTTATGAAGCATAACATAGAACCTATGCATGGGTTCCACATCCATGTGTTCAATCAAACATAGGTCAAAATTATTTGGAAAAAAATAACAATGCAACAATAAAAATAACACATTTTTTAAAGTGCAACTATTTACATATCATTTACATTGTATTCAGTATTACAAATAATCTAGAGGTGATTTAAAGTATACAGCAGGATGTCAATAGGTTATATGCAAATACTGCACCATTTTATGTAAGGAACTTGGGCATCTGTGGATTTTGCTATCTTGGTGTTCTTAGAGCCAATCCCCTCTGAATACTGAGGGACAACTGTATATTTAATGTGTGCAACATGCTATTCTAATACACACACACACACACACATATATATATACACACACATACATACACATAGTAAAATGATTGCTACAGTTAAGCATATTACTTATCTATCTCCTTACATAGTTCCCTTCTGTGTGTTTGTTTTGGAGTGTGGTAAGAGCACAAATCAAAAATCCACCCTCTCCGCAAGTTTTTTGTATACAATATTACCAGCTGTCATCCTCGTGCTATGCATTGGATCTGTAGACTTATTCATCCTACATAACTGCAAGTGTGTACCCTTTGGCTAACATCTCCTCATTTCCTCCCCTTCTCTGCTACAAGCATAATTTTAATAAGTTTTCAATTTTAATGAGATTAGAAATATTTTAGAGCTGATGAGTCATATTATAAAATATTTATTAATACAAAATAATAGGTTAACAAGAATCCTTCCAGAAAATATGGTAAACGAACTTAACACTTACAACAATGATTTTCTAATCCTGCAAAGGATTCTGAATAATTTGTATTGTATTATATAATGCATGTTTATGAAAAGGTAGAAAACTTACTGTTATTTGCAGGAATGCTAATAGGATCTTGAATAAATGGTAAAGAATAAATTTATTAAAATTTTATTTATTTGATAAAAACAAATTTGTTCTTATGAAGAATAAATTTTCCATATAACTGTGTTGAGAGTCTTTTAAGAAACAAGAAGAAGATGAGAGTCAACAGAATAGTATATACATCATTTATTGACTGTTCAAAAGCATAATGACCACAATGGGAAATTGAGAAAGGGGGACATTTCATTATTTCCTACATAGGAAATAAAAACAAGTTTCAATTTAGCTTTTAAACAGATAGCAATACTCATTTACAGTATCATCATGTCTTAAGGGCATGTAATAATATAATGCACATGCTGAATAACACTGTATACTATTCTTATTTGTGAATATAAATGAAGAAAGAAATATATTCTGTCAGAGAGGTAATAAATATCACGCAGAGGGCACAGCATTTTGTTAAGTAACTCAATTTTTTCTTTACCAATCACTATACTCCAAATATTTGATCAACTAATTAACCCAAGGGATATTTTGAGAAATATTGAAAAAATAAAACACTGTATTTCTACTATGGACCCAGTGCTTTTCTCTACAGAATTCAAAATACATTACGAATTTTTAGGTTCATATAATCTATTTGCAAAGTTTTCTGAACAATAAGATACCTCAGAGCAGTAAATCTTTCCTACAGGATTTTTTCTACTATCAGAGACAATATAGTTTCAGCTATTTAAATAAGATGATAAATTACAATATTAATATAACTTCAGAAGTATTGCATACATTTACCTTAAGTAAATAATACATTATGTGGAATTTAAAATTCTCTGGCAGAATTTGTTATTTCTAACATACTAGTTTAATTAAGACTTCAAAACTTACCTCTTTGATGAGGACTTTAACCTTGGTGAAATTTTCATTACCAAATTGAGCAATTAGATTGATCTAAACAATAAAAACGGAAACTAGTGACACTAAGACTAAAGAGATCGTAGTGCCTATTGTAGAGATATGGTAACATACTGATTAAATTAAAATATGTGTGATTAAAATCCATTTTCTTATTTATTAATAAAGGTTATACAAGGAATGCTAAGTGTACCTGACAGTGCATTGAAATATTTTATGGAATGGTAGAAGCCTGATATTGTCAGTTAGCATGAATATAAAGCCTTGTCAAAATAGTTAATAACAGTTTCTGGTAACAATACGTTGATCTTTGTAACTGTGGTTAACTTTTCGGTAGCAATGTTTTCAGGATACATCTCAAGGTCCTATGAGTGCTTCTCCAAATAACAATGTTTCCTACTTTTTCATAAACATGTGTTATATAAAGAGATCTCATAGATACATCTCTGTTAATTAGCATGTTATGCTCTAATGAAATTATGGGTCCCAAAATAAAGGAATGGTTGTCGCCTCTATTTAAATAATAAGCAAATTTAAAAATAAACAAAAAGAATAGATAATACATAGCTAAATTCAGAAGCACTAAGAGTTTGAGATGAGGAAATACATTTAAAGGAGAAAGTATACATATAATCACTAGTGAGTAGACAAGAGGGGAGTAAGAATAAGTTTATAGTGAAGACTAGGGGAATCAACTTTAGCTGATTTAATTAACTGTAAAGTCCTTATGTGGAACTTTTCTTCTACCATAGATCTATCTTTTGGAAATTTGAGAAATATCTTAATAATTTTCATTCTATTTATAGTAGTAAATAACAAGAGATTTAGTGATGATTAAAAATGTTGCTGATAATTTTAATTCAACTTGCATAAAATGCAACTCAAGTACATTAGGCCAATGAGTACACAGGTGGTAGCAGGAGCAAATAATAAAAAAAAAAAACCATTAAATATGTTTGGATCAGAACCAAAGGAGAAAAAGGTTGACAGATGAAAATATAGGGGAAAAAAATCTGTTATGCATTAAATCGTGTCTCCTCAAAATTTCTGTGTTAAAGTTCCAAGCCTGAGTGCCTCAGAATGTGACCTTATTTGCAGATAGGGTCTTTACAAAGGTCATGAAGATAAAATGAAGTCATTAAGGTGTGCCCTAATCCAACTTTACTAAATTCCTTATAAAAGGGAACGTTGGAGGCAGACATAGACACAAAGAGAATGTCAAGTGGAGGTAAAGGCAGAGATCAGGGTCGTGCTTCCAAAGCCGAGAATACCAAGATTTGCCAGCAAACCACCAGAAGCTAACAGAAAGCCATTAAATAGATTCTTCCTCACAGTCTTCAGAAATTAATTAATTAATTAATTAATTAATTCTGTTAACACCTTGATCTTGGACTTCTAGCCACCAGAACTGTGAAATAATAGATTCCTGTTGTTTAACCTACACCACGGGTGGTACTTTGTCTTGACAGCACCAGCGAACTAATACAGAAACTGGATGCAGGGCAGCAAAATAGACACAAGCTTAAACTAAATTAGTGAATAAACTATCAGAAGAAATCAGCTTTTTAAATCTTCATCTGAAAGTAAGTATAATGTAGTTTTAGAAAGATAAGAATTTTTTTACATTTTTATTCAGATAGTGTTACACTATCTGATATGGTATGGGTCAGTGTCCCCCCCTCTCCAAAATCTCATGTCAAATTGTAATTCCTAGTGTTGGAGGTGGGGCCAGGTGGGAGGTGATTGGATCATAGGGGTTGTGGATCCTTTGGCAGTGTTCTCATAATAGTGAGTGAGTTATCAAGAGATCTAGTTGTTTAAAAGTGTGTAGCACCAGTCCCTTCTCTCTCCTCCTCCTGCTCTTGGCCATCTAAAATGTTCCTGCTTCCCTTTCAACTTCTGCCATGACTGAAAGTTTCCTGAGACCTCCCCAGCCATGCAACCTGTACAGCCTGCATAACTGTGAGCCACTGTCCCTCTTTTCTCTATAAGTTACTCAGTCTTAGGTATTTCTTTATAGCAGTGTGAAGATAAACAAATATACTATCTTAACATTTTTTTTTCTTTAAGTCTGTTTGTAATTTTGTTTGTGTTAGAGTGAGAGGTAAGTCTTTACCTTGTATGACGTTGTCTCTATGAACGCATTTGGTGGTCAATTTTGTGTTTGTCTGCTTATCAAAGTGGGCATATTGAAATTACATTTTTTTCTTTGTGTCAGAAAGCACATGTAGAAAGTACAAAAAAAAGTGAAAGCACAGATTAACAATTTATTCCAAAGCAAACAACCACATAGCAACCCAAATTATGACAATGAAAATTGCAAAAACCTGGAAGCTCCTTTTGTGTCCTTAGCTAGTTACAGCCTCTATAATTCCTTCTTCAATGGTCATTATCCAAATTTGAGGTTAATAAGTTCTCTTTTCTTCATTATTGTACTCCAATGTATACATTCCTAAGCATTATTATTAAATATTGTTTGTAATTTAAGTGATGCTGATTTGACTAGTAATATACTAGTTGTGAAAGCAAGTTCACTGTCTCCTGTGCAGCTGGAATGGGAAAGTTCTCATGAAGCTTATCTCATTCCTCAGTATCGTGCAATTTGAGAAAAAAAAAAAAAAAAATTTCCCCCAGTACTTTATTCACTAGTGATGTGATTTGGTGGTGTCCTCACTCAAATCTCATCTTGAATTGTAGTTTCCATAATCCCCACGTGTCATGAGAGGAACTCAACAGGAGGTAGTTGTACCATGGGGTGGTTACCTGCATGCTGTTCTCGTGACAGTGAGTTCTCATGAGATCTGCTGGTTTGAAAAGGGGCTTTTCCCCCTCAGCACTTCTCCTTCCTTACATCATGTGGAGAAGGACATGTTTGCTTGCCCTTTCACCAGGAATGTAAGTTTCCTGAGGCCTCCCTAGCCCTGCAGAACTGTGAGTCAATTAAACCTCTTCCCTTGGTAAATTACTCAGTCTCAGGCAGTCCTTTACAGCAGTATGAGAAAGTACTAATACAACTAGGTTGAACGATTCAGGCTTCAAACCAGTAGGAAGTGCCCACAGGTAAAAACTAGCTGTGGCTAAAGCAGGCCAGTAAATGCAATACCCAAATGGTGGGCAGAGGTTCCATCCTTGGCATAGGTGGCTGGGGAAGCTCTCAATGAAATGCACTGGGGTCTTCTCAGGGGGAAGAGAGGGAGCCACTACAGCTCTCTTTCCAAACCAGCAAGAAAGCAATCCACCTCCCAATTACGCTCCTTACTCAGTGTTTTAGCTATTCAGATCAGACGAGCACCTCTTTTCATCTGCAAGAATGCTGGTGTTCTATGTTGTGAGGGGTTGCTAGGCTACCTCTCCTGCAAGCCTGAACCTGGAGGGCATTCCTCCTGTCGGGAGGCTGTCACCCTGAAGTGTTCCAGGAGGGCTGTCTACAGGTTCATCACTCCAAGCTCCTGTGTGAGAAGTCCCAACTGTGTCTGCAGTGGTAGATGATGGGGAGAAGTCCCCTTCTGCAAGACCGGTCATGAGCACCAGGGCTGCCTAATTGTTGGCACACCTTTCCCATTGACCCCAGCAATGCTCCTGTGCCTCTGTTGAAAGAAACTTCTCATAAGTGGAAAGTTCAAGGACTCAAGGCCTGCAGTTTGGTTTCTTTTGTCTCATGGGGTCTCCCTTAATGTTGTCTACTCTCCCTTCCCCTAAAAGTAGCAGTTCTTGCAGGCCAGATTACTGTGAATCCTGCTGCTCCTCTGGGTCTATTCACCCAGTGGGGCTGCCATACTTATGATGGTCCTAGGGAATGTCTGCAAGGGATCCGGTGATGTCATCTGTACTCTAGTCTCCCAGTGGCAGGTACCAGCACCAGCTCTGATGCGAGTGGACGAGAAGTAAGTTTTCCTTGGTTGTAAATAACGTTATTGTGTTGACTTTCTCAAATGCCAACTTTAGTAGTATTGGGCATGTGGACATACTCAAGACCTCCTTGTTGGCCAGGGTAATGCAGGCAATGGCAGTAGCTGAGGTCACATAAACGTCTTCTCCTTCCTGAGCACTATGTCATTTGTTTTCAGATGTCGTAATGGGATGTGCCAGTTGGCCTCCAGCCAGGAAGTGGAGCTTGCCAAAGAGCACCAGTTGTGGTGGTAGCAGTGGAATTTGTGCCTGCCTTATGTTACCCAAAGTAGATATTCTGGTGTGTCAGGCAATATGCTGGGCCATGAAGTTCTCAAATGTACCTGTCCATCACGTTAGGCTATCAGGATGGTTGGAAGGGCAAAGCTGGGTGCGGGTGGGTTCAGCAAGTTTGCACTCTGGCTCCCCATATGCAGACTCAAGCAGCGGCCCCAGTGGTGATCACAAGGCAGTTCTCCGACCTCTGGAATACCATTCTAGGGAGGAGTGTTGCTGTCTCCACTGCACAAAAGATCCACATGAGGAGCAGCATGGAGTAGGTGGCAGTAAGCCCACTCAGTTCCCAAGCACTTGGCAAGGCAGGCCTCACACCCATAGTGCTTTGCCGCAACTAGCTGGGTTCCAGGGAGCCTGCACATAGAACTCAAAACTGCCCCAGACCATAAGCCTTCCCAATGGAGACAAAAACTGTGGGTTTCAGGCTATGCCCTCTTGATCTGTCAGTGAAGTAGAGGCTCAGCCCCTGTGCCCATGGCTATAGCACACTTTCTGAATGTCCCTTTGTCCTGGCCAATGAGTTTTGTCCCCAGTCATGATTCTTTCGCAATGCTCAGTTGATGCTTCTGTCAACCTGTTACTACATCATGAGTTGGCTGGCAGATTTCCATGAGGTCTCCTGTGAGAAAGGATATGGAATGGCTTCCCTCTGTCCCACTGGAGTTTGAAAGTGCACGCAAATCTTATTGCAATGCTGCTGCTTCTCTTAGAGTCCCCACTGCTCATTAAATCAGCTTCACCACTGTATTGGATTAAGACCTTCTGTGGCCTAAATTGCCTGACTCCCTTGTGGGAATGTGTGTTTCTCACTCTCTCACATGCTATGGAGACACACAGTTTTCTTCTGGCTCATGGTGTAGGCCGTTGCCCATGCTTCTTTCCAAAGGTCTGTGGTTTCTTTCACAGCATGAATCTGTACACACTATTTTGCCTTTTCAAGTGGGAGAGGCATGCTAAGAATGTCGTCCCACCATCATGGAAAAAGAGTATTTTTTTCTGTCTACAGTGGAAACACTCTTGCTTTCTTTTACTAGCTGTCTCATACTCATCCTGATTGTTACCTGGACCCATGTAATCCCAGCACTTTGGGAGGCCGAGACGGGCGGATCATGAGGTTAGGAGATCGAGACCATCCTGGCTAACGTGGTGAAACCCCGTCTCTACTAAAAAATATGAAAAACTAGCCAGGCGAGGTGGCAGGCGCCCTGTAGTCCCAGCTACTCAGGAGGCTGAGGCAGGAGAATGGCGTAAACCCAGGAGGCGGAGCTTGCAGTGAGCTGAGATCCGGCCACTGCACTCCAGCCTGGGCGACAAAGTGAGACTCTGTCTCAAAAAAAAAAAAAAAAAAAAAAATCAAATCAGATGTCTGCCAAGAATCCTTTTGAGGGTAAAAGAATGTAAGAAAACAAAATTGGATAATAAAGACAACACAATGCCTTATTCCATATGACAACTAGACGCTGGCAAGGTAGTGAGAAATGAGAAGTTTTTAATCGTAGAGACAGAGCAGAGAAACTACCTTTTCTAAAAAAAGTAAAGATCATAGGTTTACGACATTTCCAGTATATTTGTGATTTGTTCAATCTCTCCTGCCTTACTCTAATAAGAGAGTTTCCCACACAATATTTAGGAGCATTAATTATAGAGCTTGACTCCCTGAGTTCAAATCTAGACTCCACCATGGGAATATATTAAGTTTTATTTATTTTATTATTATTATTTTTTTGAGATGGACTCTCACTCTGTTGCACAGGCTGTAGTGCAGTGGTGCCATCTCGGCTCAGGTGATCTGCACACCTCGGCCTCCCAAAGTGCTAGGATTATAGGCATGAGCCACTGCACCGGGCTATATTAAGTTTTTAATAGATTTCTTAACATTTATTTAAGTGTCTTCATTACAGAATAATAGAATAGTTCCTCAAATCTTCCAGCCGATATAGAGTGCAAATAAATTTCAATTTTGTGAAAAGCATTTTAATTGACAAATAATTTCCAAAAGAAGGAAATGCTATTGAAGTCACCTATTATTGAAAATTCTCAAACTCTATTGGAACAAAGTCCTAACAGGCAAGATTCTGAAATGAATAACAATCAATCCAGGGCACAATCAAAGGAAAGTGGGAAAAAAAATCTATTTTTGTACTTAATTCATTTCTTAACTCTAAATCACACAGGCTTCAATTATTAAGTACTATGTAGGTTAATGTTTTGAAATGAAGAATTTGCCTGTTAATGTGAAATCTGCAGTTCATCATAAAGTTGATGAAAGTAATGTTCTTGGCTTAGTTACTCTCCAGAGAAGCTGGTTCTCTTTTTTGCTATGTGCTTGGCACATACTAAAAAGAGAATTTAAAAAAGAATGCATTTCCCCTATGAAAATATCACAGAATATTAATGGGTTGAAGTGCTACAGCTTCTCATAAAGCACTGAAGGCCAAACACTAATCATTTTGCTGGGAATTTAAATATTTTATATGGAATCTCTTATGTGTTTTAATTCTCACTATAAAACTGGAAACATATTCTTAAAATAAAAGTCCCCTAAACATAATTGAAGTGACCTCAATAACAATAAAATATTCAAAGAACATAACCATAACCATAATGAGCCAGAAAAATAAAACATTGAATTAAAAGATATAAGAAACACTAAAATTCTCCCCATGAAGTAGTAACACTTTAAATAAGGAAAGATTAAAGCAAAATATATTTTTTTAATTTTAGCTAAAATTTTTGCATCCTTTAAATAATTAAGATTTATTACTGTCTTATTAAATGATGCATATTAAAAAATATGTCATATTATGCTACATCCTTTTGTGAAATAAATTTGTGGATAATATTTTATTAAATGAGATACAGAGATAAATAGTTTAATAATTTTAGTGTGGCTAAATATCTTAACTATTTAAAAAATTCTTTCTCATATTTTTGTTCATGTAGCTTTTACATTTTCTTACTTGTACCATTTTGAGAACGTGGTAAGAAAGGAAAGTCACAGCCCTTTTCAAAAGCTTGGACTTTTTGGCTTAAGGTTGTAGTTATACCTATTTTTCCTGACATTTTGGTGCCTAGAAAAGTCAAATCAAAAGTAATAGTGTGGCTGTGATGAGTAAAGAGGGCAGTCTGGTTAAAGATTAAATGGGAGCTAATTTAATGATCTAGATAATAGGATCTAGTCCAATTAGCCAGCAGATACCAATAGGCAAGTTTCCACAATAAAATATGCCTCACTGGGGCTATTCAGGTTCACAGAAATAACTGTCTCATGAATTTGCATCTCAGAATTCTTATAAGCTATTTTGATGGAAATGCTGTCCCATTCAAGTGGTAAGAGGAAAATGTTAAGTTCTTGTTTATGGGATGTCAGTCCCAAGCATACGTGGTAACATTATATATATATATATATTTAGATGGTGTCTGCCTCTGTAGCCCAGGCTGGAGTGCAGTGGCGCCATCTCGGCTCACTGCAAGCTCCGCCTCCCGGGTTCACGCCATTCTCCTGCCTCAGCCTCCCGAGTAGCTGGGACTACAGGCGCCAGGCATATAACCAGCAACTCAAAGTGGGGCTGTAAGATTGTGCTATGGATAGAGTGAAGGAATGCCACTCTGGGAATTCTGCGATCCTTGCAAGAATGGAGAAATTATAAAAAGTGGAACATCTTTTGTGATGGGAAGGAACAGATAATACACAGTAAGGCTCAATATGGAAAGCTATGGTTGCGATGAGAGGGATTTTTGCATATAGCACAGGTGATGCTGGAGTGAATAGAGAAGGAGAAAGCAGCAAAGGTGGAAAATAAAAATCATGAAAATAGGAATCAGACAAGAGAATCCTAAGGGATGTTTTTCTAGCCTTTGAACAGAAGCTGATCACCTCATTAGGTCATTTGCTTAGTCCAGAGCTCTTTGGAAAGCCTCCACCCATCTGCTTCTAGGGCCTCAAGAGAGTCTCTATTTAAGATCTCCAGTTGCAGTGGACTTCCATTTAGGGTTTTCCTTCTGTCTTTTCATTTGAAAAACATGAATCTAGTGTTAAATTTTCTGGAGTTTGGCAACAGTGTTGGTGGTAAGAGGAGATTGTAAGGGCTCTTCTAACAAGATTCAAGATTAATATTCCAGTGATGTCACCTCCAGAGAACCGTTTCTCCAATTTCCAGGTTGAAGAGTGGTTTTGATGGAAGAACTGGAGGAAAGGCAGCCTTGGCCTGTTGATAATAAGTTTGAATATAATTAACCAATCTCTCATTGTTTTAGAATGTCTGAATAACCAGGGTAGAGTCTTTGAGAATCCAGATAGAATAGTGAATTTCCATAGGCCAGATAGTTATTATTTTAGATGAGCACTGTTGGTGTGACCCAGAAGAGACAGAAGGGAATTAGGACTAAGAATAAAATCTTAGGCCATGGGAGATAAAATTTTTCCATTAATTTAGCAAGCTTTAATTTTAATAGTTCATTAGCTTTCTCTATTACTCCAGATGAGTGGAGATAATGGAAGAAATGTAATTTTGAATAAGAAAAGAACTCATGGGATTTCTTGGATGACTTTACCAGTGAAATGAACCCATTTCTTTTAGTCACTTGAAAGAACCAGTAAAGCTCTCCATGTGGGTAATACTCATTGTAACCCAATTTTAGCAGTTGCGGTTACCTCTTTACAAGGGAAAGGTAAAAGCCAGAAAGAGAACATGCATATGGTGATAAGAACACATTCCTATTCTTGAGATTTATGGAGCTGAATAAAATAGATTTGTCAACTAAAAAAGAGTCCTGCTAAAGGTAGTTATTTTCCTGCCCCTACCTTTGCAACTTGACCGGGGCTATGTTTTTGACAGAATGGGCCAGAAGACACACTTCTTGCAGATAGTCAGTGAAGTTTCTCCATGAATATTGGTGAGCAGTTGATTTAGTTTCTTCCTTTCACTGTGAATATTTTTATGAAGGTAAGAGTACATCCAGATTTGGGACTGTGCAGGGACAAAGCAATCTTATGGGTGTCTCCAAAATACTCCCTGGTAGACAATACATCCAATTTGTTTTCCTTTGGTCTTTTTATGTTCAGAGGCTTTGAATTGGGAGGTTTTAAGTTCCTAGATTAGAGCATCGGGTGGTTAAGTAGAGTAGATTTAAAACATCTTCTGATAGTGGTGAGAGCTTTATGAAACAACTGTCAGTTTAGCATATTTATCAACTCAGATTTTTTTTTTTTGGCTTTTTGTTTTTGTTTTGTTTTCTTTGTTTGTTTTTGCTTCAAAGGTTTTTTGGAGAATATGAGTTTCTATTTTAAGTATGGCCATCTCCTTTGGCAATAAGAAAGCTTCTAAGAGGCATTACACTTGTTTTTCATTTTTAATTGGTGTCCCCAATGGTGTCATAAATCATTTTGTTTTCCATAACATACCAAAATTATGTGCTACTCCCAAAGCATATCTACTGTCTGAATAGATACTATGTTATTGTTATCTTTAGCTAAAGAGCAGATTCTTGTGAGTGCCACATGTTCAACAATCCGAGCGAGACACTTACAATGTTGTCTGTTTGAAAATGTATAAAGGCAAATGATGCCTAAAAATTTCCTTCTGAGCTGCTCAGATATAAACCCTCAACAGAGGGTAAGTTCTGAATTTGCAAGTGGGATTTGTGAAAGTCTGGGCAGGAGATATAGAGTCTAGAATACTGAGTCTTGAATGGCCGTAATACAATCATGTAGTTGTCTGTCAGTTGGAAGAGGGAGGAGAGTGGTACTGTCAGTTAACAATGATGGATAGTGAAATTAGAAGGGCATAGAAGAAGGATTTCATGAAAAGTAAACTGAGGAGCTGTGAAGTTTTGAATGTTTTCAGTTAGAAGGATATGGACTGCATGAGATATATAAATGTTTAGACTCTGGCTTCATAGAAGGTCAGGCATGGCTTGAACTAATTTTTCAGTGGCTACTGTTGTTTAAAAGCAAGGATGAAAAGCCTGTGCAACAGGATCTACGGTAAGACTGAGCTATCAGAAGGACCTTGTGGTTTTCATTGTGTTTTTATGCAAGGACCCTCAAGGTGTGCTCTCTTTCCTAAACAAATAGAAAGAAAAGGAAGGGATAGTTAGGAAGCCCTAAAATGGAGATGGAGCAAAGGGATTTTTTTAGAAATTCAAATGCTGCTATAGAAAATGAGTTCCATTTTAGCGATTCAGACATAATTTCTTTAGTTATGCCCTAGAAAGGGGATACTATCGTAAAGAAATTAGATATTCATACTCTATAATAGCCAAACAGTTCCAGAATCCCTCCAAACTGTCTCATGCATTTAGGTAAGAGGTCATTAAGAACGGTCTTGAACAATCTGGGGATAAGATTTTCCCATCGGGGAAATATGAGTTAAATAGTTCACTTGAGGATATGAAGCTGAACTTTTACACTTGAGACCTTATACTCCTTCCGAGGACTTTTAGTAGGTATTGGTGTTTTGTAGAGTTGCTTAACATCATAAAACAAAGGAGGTCATTTATATATTGGATGAGGGTTGAATTGCAAGGCCAGATGAAAATCTTCAGATTTACGTTTAATGTTCATGAAAAATAAGCAAAAGCATCGACAAATCTCTGGGGTATGGATGCTTAAGCATAATGTTAATTTTTCCATGTAATTTAAACTGACATTGAGATTTAGGATCAATGGATATGCAGATAAAAACAGAGAATAAGTCAACAATAGTAAAGTAAATAGCATTGTAACATATGGAAATGAGGGGAGTATTGGGATTTAGGATGAGAAGCAAACCAGGTTTTAAAATTTTATTTATAGCACACAAATTGTGGACTAATTAGTAACTTTTTATTGGGTCTTTTGATAGGTAAAATAGGTGTGTGGCAGGGACTAGAAGTGGAAATAAGGATCCCGCCGCAGGGGGTCCTTCAATAATAGATGTGAAGCCTTCAAATGCATTATGTTTTGAAGAATACTGAGGTAGTTTAGGGAGGGGCTTAGGGGAATCAAAAACTCTGCTTCCCAGATACATCCTACCTCTATAGTTCTTGTAGCTCAAGCTGAGTCAGGATTGGGAGTGAGTATGTCTATAAAGTTTTAAAAGGCTTGGAGAGCTGTGAGAGGGGCAAGAAAGCTTAGGCAATCTATTGAAATTGTCAGAAAGTAAAGATAGCAGAGTAAGGGTCTGCAACTTCAAGGGTTAGTCCTACAGGTGAACATTAAATATTAATATTTTAATTAGAAAGTAGGTCTGTGATTAATAGATTAACAAAGGTTGTAGGTTTTAATAAAAAGCTTAATACCTCACAATTCTCCACTGAAATGCGAGAGTACACAAGGGATTCCAGATGTCATGCAGTCATCTGGATTTAGACTTGAATAATTTCTTCAGACATTTTTAAAGGTGCTATGTATAATTAGACTTTCATTCATTTCTTTATTGTTTATATTTTTGAATCCTTTACCCATCAATTTTAGCACACAAAGGTTTGTGTTCTCTGAGGGATTATAGTGGGGGAATTGTGAGGTATTAAGGCTGGAGTAAGTGTTTCTGGTTTTTACCAGAAAGTGGTGAGGTGCTCCTTATTTGAGATTATTATTTTCCTTAGGGTATCTAAGGGTATTTGATGGCAAACATAAGCAAATTCCTTATGATAGAGTCACTGAGACTCTGATGTTGGCTTGTGTTTTTTTGTTTGTTTGTTTGTTTGTTTTCTGCCCCAATGGAGCATATTTTAGCACAATACTCTTTTCTCTTCAATATCTACAGATATCTCTATGTACTAAAATTTTTGTTGAAAGATTGCCTTAAGGTTTTAGGGTGTTTTTCCTCAAGTCATTATAGTATGAGTTATAAACTTACAATGTGTAAACTTAGTATCACCAACCTGTACAGCCTAATGGTGTTGTGCTAAAGCACTAGTTTCAAAACAGGCATGTTTCGCCAATGAATGTTATGGTTTTTTGTTGGTTTGTTTATTTGTTTATTTTTATTATACTTTAAGTTCTAGGGTACATGTGCACAACATGCAGGTTTGTTACATATGTATACATGTGCCATGTTGGTGTGCTGCACCCATTAAATCGTCATTTACATTAGGTATATCTCCTAATGCTATCCCACCCCGGCTTCCCTGCCCACAATAGGACTTGGTGTGTGATGTTCCCCTTCCTGTGTCCAAGTGATCTCATTGTTCAATTCCCACCTATGAGTCAGAACATGCGATATTTGGTTTTCTGTTCTTGCGATAGTTTGCTGAGAATGATGGTTTCCAGCTGCATCCATGTCCCTACAAAGGACACCAACTCATCCCTTTTTTATGGCTGCATAGTATTCCATGGTGTATATGTGCAATATTTTCTTAATCCAGTCTGTCACTGATGGACATTTGGGTTGATTCCAAGTCTTTGCTATTGTGAATAGTGCCACAATAAAATAAACATACAGGTGCATGTGTCTTTATAGCAGCATGACTTATAATCCTTTGGGTATATCCCCAGTAACGGGCTGGCTGGGTCAAATGGTATTTCTAGTTCCAGATCCTTGAGGAATTGCCACACTGTTTTCCACAATGGTTGAACTAGTTTACAGTCCCACCAACAGTGTAAAAGTGTTCCTATTTCTCCACATCCTCTCCAGCACCTGTTGTTTCCTGATTTTTTAATGATTGCCATTCTAACTGGTGTGAGATGGTATCTCATTGTGGTTTTGATTTGCATTTCTCTGATGGCAAGTGATGATGAGCATTTTTTCATGTGTCTGTAGGCTGTATGAATGTCTTCTTTTGAGAAGTGTCTGTTCATATCCTTTGCCCACTTTTTGATGGGGTTGTTTGTTTTCTTCTTGTAAATTTGATTGAATTATTCATAGGTTCTGGATATTAGCCCTTTGTCAGATGAGTAGATTACAAAACTTTTCTCCCATTCTGTAGGTTGCCTGTTCACTCTGCTGGTAGTTTCTTTTGCTGTGCAGAAGCTCTTTAGTTTAATTAGATCCCATTTGTCAATTTTGACTTTTGTTGCGGTTGCTTTTGGTGTTTTAGACATGAAGTCCTTGCCCATGCCTATGTCCTGAATGGTATTACCTAGGTTTTCTTCTAGGGTTTTTATGGTTTTAGGCCTAACAGTTAAGTCTCTAATCCATCTTGAATTAATTTTTGTATAAGGTGTAAGGAAGGGATCCAGTTTCAGCTTTCTACTTATGGCTAGCCAATTTTCTCAGCACCATTTATTAAATAGGGAATTCTTTCCCCATTTCTTGTTTTCATCAGGTTTGTCAAAGATCAGATGGTTGTAGATGTGTGGTATTATTTCTGAGGGCTCTGTTCTGTTCCATTGGTCTATATCTCTGCTTTGGTACCAGTACCATGCTGTTTTGGTTATGGTAGCCTTGTAGTATAGTTTGAAGTCAGATAGCGTGATGCCTCCAGCTTTCTTCTTTTGGCTTAGGAATGTCTTGGCAATGGGGGGTCTTTTTGGTTCCATATGAGCTTTAAAGCAGTTTTTTCCCAATTCTGTGAAGAAAGTCATTGGTATCTTTTTTTTTTTTTTTTTTTTTTAGACGGAGTCTCGCTCTGTCCCCAGGCTGGAGTGCAGTGGCCGGATCTCAGTTCACTGCAAGCTCCGCCTCCCGGGTTTACGCCCTTCTCCTGCTTCA
This sequence comes from Papio anubis, assembly GCF_008728515.1. Taxonomy (NCBI): domain Eukaryota; kingdom Metazoa; phylum Chordata; class Mammalia; order Primates; family Cercopithecidae; genus Papio; species Papio anubis. The sequence continues at coordinate 61,385,214 of NC_044981.1, read as the reverse complement.
GCCTCCCGAGTAGCTGGGACTACAGGTGCCCGCCACGTCGCCCGGCTAGCTTTTTGTATTTTTTAGTAGAGACGGGGTTTCACCCTGTTAGCCAGGATGGTCTTGATCTCCTGACCTAGTGATCCGCCCGTCTTGGCCTCCCAAAGTGCTGGGATTACAGGCTTGAGCCACCGCGCCCGGCCAAGTCATTGGTATCTTAATGACGATGGCATTGAATCTATAAATTACCTCAGGCAGTAGGGCCATTTTCACAATAATGATTCTTCCTATCCATGAGCATGGTATGTTCTTCCATTTGTTTGTGTCCTCTTTTATTTCACTGAGCAGTGATTTGTAGTTCTCCTTGAAGAGGTCCTTTACATCCCTTGTAAGTTGCATTCCTAGGTATTTTATTCTCTTTGAAGCTATTGTGAATGGTAGTTCATTCATGATTTGGCTCTCTGTCTGTTACTGGTGTATAAGAATGTTTGTGATTTTTGCACATTGATTTTGTATCCTGAGACTTTGCTGAAGTTGCTCATCAACTTAAGGAGATTTTGGGCTGAGACAATGGAGTTTTCTAAATATACAATCATGTCATCTGCGAACAGGGACAATTTGACTTCTTCTTTTCGTAACTGAATACACTTTATTTCTTTCTCTTGCCTGATTGCCCTAGCCAGAACTTCCAACACTATGTTGAATAGGAATGGTGAGAGAGGGCATCCCTGTCTTGTGCCAGTTTTCAAAGGGAATGCTTCCAGTTTTTGCCCATTCAGTATGATATTGGCTGTGGGTTTGTCATACATAGCTCCTATTGTTTTAAGATACGTTCCATCAATACCGAATTTATTGAGAGTTTTTAGCATGAAGGGCTGTCGAATTTTGTCAAAGACCTTTTCTGCACTATTGTGATAATCATGTGGTTTTTGTCTTTGGTTCTGTTTATATGCTGGATTATATTTATTGATTTGTTTATGTTGAACCAGCCTTGCATCCCAGGGATGAAGCCCCCTTGATCACGGTAGATAAGCTTTTTGATATGCTGCTGGATTCGGTTTGCCAGTATTTTATTGAGGATTTTTGCATCAATGTTCATCACAGATATTGGTCTAAAATTCTTCTTTTTTGTTGTATCTCTGTCAGGCTTTGTTATCAGGATGATGTTGGCCTCATGAAATGAGTAGGGAGGATTCCCTCTTTTTCTATTGATTGGAATAGTTTCACAAGGAATGGTACCAACTCCTCCTTGTATCTCTGGTAGTATTCGGCTGTGAATCCATCTGGTCCTGGACTTTTTTTGGTTGCTAGGCTATTAATTATTGCCTCAATTTCAGAGCCTGCTATTGATCTATTCAGGGATTCAACTTCTTCCTGGTTTAGTCTTGGGAGAGTGTATGTGTCCAGGAATTTATCCATTTCTTCTAGGATTTCTAGTTTATTTGTGTAGAGGTGTTTATAGTATTCTCTAAGGGTAGTTTGCATTTCTGTGGGGTCGGTGGTGATATCCCCTTTGTCATTTTTTATTGTGTCTATTTGATTCTTCTCTCTTTTCTTCTTTATTAGTCTTGGTAGTGGTCTGTCAATTTTGTTGATCTTTTCAAGAACCAGATCCTAGATTCATTGATTTTTTGGAGGGTTTTTTTGTGTCTCTATCTCCTTCAGTTCTGCTCTGTTCTTAGTTATTTCTTGCCTTCTGCTAGCCTTTGAATGTGTTTGCTCTTGCTTCTCTAGTTCTTTTAATTGTGATGTTAGGGTGTCAATATTGGATCTTTCTTGCTTTCTCTTGTGGGCATTTAGTGCTATAAATATCCCTCTACACACTGCTTTAAATGTGTCCAAGAGATACTGGTATGTTGTGTCTTTTTTCTCATTAGTTTCAAAGAACATCTTTATTTCTGCCTTCATTTCGTTATGTACCCAGTAGTCATTCAGGAGCAGGTTGTTCAGTTTCCATGTAGTTGAGCAGTTTTGATTGAGTTTCTTAGTCCTGAGTTCTACTTTGATTGCACCATGTTCTGAGAGACAGTTTGTTATAATTTCTGTTCTTTTGAATTTGCTAAGGAGTGCTTTACTTCCAACCATGTGGTCAATTTTGGAATAAGTGTAATGTGGTGCTGAGAATAATGTATATTCTGTTGATTTGGGGTGGAGAGTTCTGTAGATGTCTATTAGGTCTGCTTGGTGCAGAGTTGAGTTCAATTCCCGGATATCCTTGTTAACTTTCTGTCTCGTTGATCTGTCTAATGTTGACAGTGGGGTATTAAAGTATCCCATTATTATTGTATGGGAGTCTAAGCCTCTTTGTAAGTCTCTAAGGACTTGCTTTATGAATCTGGGTGCTCCTGTATTGGGTGCATATATATTAGGGTAGTTAGCTCTTCCTGTTGAATTGATCCCTTTACCATTATGTAATGGCCTTCTTTGTCTCTTTTGATCTTTGATGGTTGAAAGTCTGTTTTATCAGAGACTAGGATTGCAATACTTGCTTATTTTCATTTTCCATTTGCTTGGTAGATCTTCCTCCATCCCTTTATTTTGAGCGTATGTGTGTCTCTGCGTGTGAGATGGGTCTACTGAATACAGCAAACTGATGGGTCTTGACTCTTTATCCAATTTGCCAGTCTATGTCTTTTAATTGGATCATTTAGTCCATTTGCATTTAAAGTTAATATTGTTATGTGTGAACTTGATCCTGTCGTTATGATATTAGCTGGTTATTTTGCTCGCTAGTTGATGCAGTTTCTTCCTAGCATCGATGGACTTTACATTTTGATATGTTTTTGCAATGGCTGGTAACTGTTTTTCCTTTCCATGTTTAGTGCTTCCTTCAGGCTGTCTTGTAGGGCAGGCCTGGTGGTGACAAAATCTCTCAGCATTTGCTTGTCTGTAAAGGATTCTATTTCTCCTTCACTTATGAAACTTAGTTTGGCTGGATATGAAATTCTGGGTTGAAAATTCTTTTCTTTAAGAATGTTGAATATTGGCCCCCACTCTCTTCTGGCATGGAGAGTTTCTGCTGAGAGATCTGCTGTTAGTCTGATGGGCTTCCCTTTGTGTGTAACCTGACCTTTCTCTCTGGTTGCCTTTAACATTTTTTCCTTCATTTCAACTTTGGTGAATCTGACAATTATGTGTCTTGGAGTTGCTCTTCTCGAGGAGTATCTTTGTGGCGTTCTCTGTATTTCCTGAATTTGAATGTTGGCCTGCCTTGGGGAAGTTCTCCTGGATGATATCCTGCAGAGTGTTTTCCAACTTGGTTCCATTTTCCCCGTCACTTTCAGGCACACAAATCAGACGTAGATTTGGTCTTTTCACAGAATCCCATATTTCTTGGAGGATTTGTTCATTTCTTTTTACTCTTTTTTCTCTACACTTCTCTTCTCACTTTGTTTCATTCATTTGATCTTCAGTAGTTGATACTCTTTCTTCCAGTTGATCAAGTCAGTTACTGAAGCTTGTGCATTTGTCACATAGTTCTCGTGTTATGGTTTTCATCTCTCTCAGTTCTTTTAAGGTCTTCTCTGCATTGATTATTCTAGTTATCTATTCATCCATTCTTTTTTCAAGATTTTTAGTTTCTTTGCACTGGGTACGTAGTTCCTCCTTTAGCTCTGAGAAATTTGATTGACTGAAGTCTTCTTCTCTTAACTCATCAAAATCATTCTCCGTCCAGCTTTGTTCAGTTGCTGGCGATGAGTGGCGGCTGCAGAAGATAGAATATTGCTGAACAGCGAGTGTTGCTGTCTGATTCTTGCTCTGTAAGCTTAGTCTCAGGGGTGTACCCTGCTGTGTGAGTTGTGAGGTGTCAGTCTGCACTTAGTGGGGGATGTCTCCCAGTTAGGCTACTCAGGAGTCAGGGACCCACTTGAGCAGGCAGTCTGTCCGTTCTCAGATCTCAACCTCCATGCTGGGAGATCCACTCGTCTCTTCAAAGCTGTCAGACAGGGGCATTTACCTATGCCGAGGTTTCTGCTCCTTTTTGTTTAGCTATGCCCTGTCCCCAGAGGAGGAGTCTACAGAGGCCGGCCATCCTCCTTGAGCTGTTGTGGGCTCCACCCAATTCGAGCTTCCCAGCAGTGGCTTTATTTACCTACATAAGCCTCAGCAATGGCGGGCGCCCCTTCCCCAACCTCGCTGTCACCTTGCAGTTAGATCTCAGACAGCTGTGCTAGCAATGAGGGATGCTACGTGGGTATGGGACCCTCTGGGCCAGGTGTGGGATATAATCTCCTGGTGTGCCATTTGCTAAGACCCTTGGTAAAGCGCAGTATTAGGGTGGGAGTTACCCGACTTTCCAGGTGTTGTGTGTCTCAATTTCCCTTGACTAGGAAAAGGAATTCCCTTCCCACTTGCACTTCCCAGATGAGGCAATGCCTAGCCCTGCTTCAGCTCTTGCTGGTTGGGCTGCACCCACGGACAAACGTCAACTGTCCAACATGTCCCAGTGAGATGAACCCAGTACCTCTGTTGAAAAAATGTAGAAATCGCCCATCTTCTATGTTGCTCACGCTGGGAGCTGGAGGCTGGAGCTGTTCTTATTTGGCCATCTTGGGCACACCCAGGGACTTGAATGTGATGTTTTTAATAGCCTCTTTCAGTCCCGAACCAAGTCCATTAACAAAGGTGATAACCAAAGCAGATGTCATGCGGTCATCTAGAGTTTGACATGAATAATTTTCTAAGACACTTTCTAGGTGCTATATGCAATTAGACCTTGATTCATTTTTTGTTGTTCAGACTTTTGAATCTTTTACTCATCAATTTTAGATGGGAAAGCCATCAGTGTGGAGTGTAAGAACTTTTTTTCTAGTTTCTTTAGCTCAGTTATAGGTCTTAATGATACTCTGATTTATTCATAAATTGTTATTAACTCTAACCCAATTGGCTTTTTTAAAACATAAAAAGACATCTCTTGATTCTAGAAGGAGTTGAATAAATTGGTAGAGATCTGGGAATCTCAGAGAATAAGTCCTAACACTAACCTAAACTGTGTAGAATTTTTTTCTATTTTTATGTTGGTTTGAAAATCATTATAGCATAGAAATGGTATCTACTCAAAAGTTTTAAAATAATCTCTTGAGGAGAGGCTAAGTGGAACCCCATAGCTACTTATCCTCAGAGTCCTAATAGTGGAGAAACAGGATGGAGGTAACAGGTCACCACAGGAAACTGAGAAACTGATGGGGTTGGGATGGGATAATAGAGTAGAGAGTAAATACAAGATTGGTCTGAACAAGATGGAGGGGGAGACAGAAATGTGTTTAGAAGAACAGGAGGGAAAGGAAGGCCAAGTGTCCAGGGTAAGTGTATCTTAGATGTCGGGGGGAAACAAGGAGTAGCACTGGAGGAAGACTGGTGGTTTTTTAGTGAGTAAATAGCTTGTAATAAGGAAGACTGAGACTTTGGAAGGGGTTGCTTGATATTTGATTGGAAAAAAACATGAAAACATGAAAAAAAGATCGTTGCTTAGCAGAAATTCTAGACCCCTGAGATTCAAAAGCTCTTCAAAGATTAATTAACTTGGGGAGATCCCAAAGCCTCAAAGTGTCCACTGTAATTCTAAGTTACTTTTTAGATTTTTTCCATTTTGAAGATGTTGGATATAATTCATGTTATAGTGGTGAAACCTCTAGGCAGCTGGAGTGATGGAAGGAGGGTGCCCAGTAGACTGAGAGTTATCTATAAGAGGAGTAAGATCAAGTAGAGAAGAAAGACAGGAGGAAAAAGCCATTCCATGCACAGTCCCTATCTGAAATCTCAAAGGGTCTCTTGCGTGATACTTCTTAAGGAACTGAAGAACTTGCTCTAGGAATTCTCTGGAGAAGGAGTCCAGAAAACCATAAAGGCCAAAGAGCCAGAATTTCCCACTTGAGGGTCAAGGAGTAAATCTCCACTTGAAAAGAGATAAGAAAACTCAGGCATACTCTCTGTTTACTAGAAAAATTCCAGGAAGAGTTCTGCTCAACAAAAAGAGTGAGAAAGTAAAACCCCACTCAAACAAAAAAGCCAAAAATACTTCTATATAGGAAGATTCTCAATCCGTATAAAAGACCCATAAAATGTTCTGCTCAAACAGTAAAGAACCAGGACACATCCTGATCAGACTTTAAAGGACTATGAAGAACACCATTTAACAGAATTAAAGCAACTTCCTGTTATGTGATTTCAGGCAAATACGTCCAGAGCACTGGATTAAGAGTTGTGACTCATCACCATGAGTCCCTACTTCCCAGGCCAGGAAGAACAAAAATGGCCTGAGTAGCTGGCATAAATACTTGGGTGAAGACATCAAGGGCTCGGAAGTCATCAGCATTCCAAATGAGTCAAGACACCAGAAACTGTGAAATAAAAATAAATCCAGGAAGTGGGTTTATTCAGAAGAAAGACTATTGGAGTAAGAAAATGCCTCCATTCTCAGAAGTCTTCAAGGCTCTCAAAATCAAACAGAATAAGAATTTTTTTCTTTTATAGGGTAAAGGAAGGATAATCAGAAACAAACAGAATATTTCCAGGGGAAGCTGGACAAGCAAGAGAAGATGACCAACAGGTATGATAGGATAAGAATTTTGCTGTGTCAAGCTGATTTTCAGAGAAAAACTGATAAAGGGGACAAATTTTCACTTTTTTAGTGTTTGCTCAGACTTGGGAGAAGGTAGAATTCAGGGACCTATAGGAAGGAGAGAAGCCTACAATTTAGTCAAGACAATGCCTAGGGTAAGACAATAGCAACTATGAACACTTAGTCCATATTATTTTCTTTCTTTCTTTCTTTCCTTCTTCTTTTCTTCTTTCTTTCTTTTCTTCTTTCTTTCTTTCTTTCTTTCTTTCTTTCTTTCTAAGCTCTCCAGTTCAGTCAAAGGAGTCTGAAACTGTCTTGGTTATTTTAGCTGCCATAGCTGGACAATCTGACAGTGATCGAGTAAAGGTTAATGTGGCTCACAGTTGTACAAAAAGCATGGAGCCAGCATCTGCTTGACTTTTGATAGGGCCTCAAGCAGTTTCCACTCATAGAGGAAGGCGAAGGAAGGCGGATGTGTGCAGATGCAGATCACATGGCAAGAGAGAGACAATGGAGAAAGTACCAGGCTCTTTTCAACAGCCAGTTATCCCAGGAACTAAGAATGAGAATTCACCACTCCCTCAAAAAATGCCACTAAGCCGTTCATGAGGGATCAGCCCCTATGATTTCACCAGGGCCTACCTCCAACAGTGAGGATCAAACTTCAACATGAGACTCAGTGGGACCAAACAAACCATATCCAAATCATAGTACCAACTTGTGTAATTTCCATTGTTGCCACAGTGATGGAGAGCTGCAGCGAATTCCTCTCCAACAGCACCTATCATCAGGGGTGACGGATGTGTGGATTGTCTATGTAGTGATCTCATGAACAAAAAGGTCATTTATGTGTCATCAAGTATGGGAAAATCCAATCTCCAAATCCCATCTACAAGTTGACCTTTCTGGATCGATTTCTAATACCATTGACTTTCTCAATCAGAGTACTGGCAGAAAAGGTGAAACACACAATTCATATTTATGTGTTATTTTAATCAACAGCTATTTATAGAGATGTAGGAAAATTTGGAGGTAACATAACAATGCGTATATTGACATACAGAGATTTGTAATATTTATAAATGTTACTATCCCTAGATATAAATTACCAAAGAGAATGAAAGCATGGAATTATGAAAATATCAGCCACTCACTGAAAGTGTAACAGGGATAATGAGAGAGGAGAAAAGAAAAAACTTTTTTTTTCTCCCACCATCCTCCAGATTCCTTTCTGTGCCCACTTCTATATGATTCTTAAAAGAAGCTAGAGTTCAAGGGATACTGAAAGATGTTGCCACAGGTACAAGCCTACTGGAGCATAAAACAGGGCATAAGAGGGAAGAAAATTGATCTGGGTAGTTAGTAATAGAGAATACCAGCATAATGGAAAAATGCTTCATATTTAACTTGTCATTTTTTGCCTGACATATTATTATGAAACATTTTTAAACACAAAAGAGTTTCGAAGTATTGTAGTGTGAACACTAACATATCCAACATCTAAATTCTACAATTAATATTTTGAGCTTTGCAATTTCTCACATATCCACCCATCCATTCATGTTATTATTCTTTACATTTCAAACAATATTGCAAATGTCAGTACATCTTAATACTAAACACCATGCTCAACTGTTCAACACTAAACAATATCATTAACTACAGATCAATGTTTTTATGTAAATGAAACATTTCTTTAATGAAAGAAACAAATCTTAAGTATACTAAACTATGGATTTGTAGAAATGTCTACACTGTGTAACCTAAAGTCTTACCAAGGCATAAAATAACATTACCATTATCTCAGGATTATTTTAATTGTTAATCTTATTTCCCTAAAACAATAATTAAGAAAAGAAATGTTATCAAGAGTTAAAAAAATAAAAAATAAAAAATAAACAAAATAAAGTCGACTTTAGGAAAAAAAATGTAGGCTAGGCATCTTAAAGCAATAATATTTACAAAGATCAGTTGAAAATAAAAATAATTCTTAATTATAAAAATCAAAGGAATTTTTAATGTTGACCTAACAGGCCTGTAATGTTACCATAACATACCCTGTACAGGTCACATGGACATAAAGTTATAGAAAACAAGAAAAAATAAAATAGCGCAGAGCACTTCAGTAAATTATCCTTTCTAGAGGTTAGTCATTTGCTTATTTTTATTGACAGTAATACAGGATGATAAGGAATATGAAACATAATTACAATTATTTTTTAAATATTATGACTGCCTGTGCACGGTGAAGCAAAAGATTTTGTTTTTGTTGTTTCTTCTCCGTTTCTCTCTTCTCTAAATTAGTAACTTTTCTTAATGAAGGAAATGGACAATATTGATTCTAGACTTAGTAGCCTCATGTATTGTTAATATTCGAGGAAATACACTTTGAGCAACAAATAACTGAATGTTATAATCAAGAAAATAATCAGTACTTTTTAAATTATAATTTAAGATAGTAGATTTAAATTATTTCTCATTACTCAAAAATCAACGCTAACTTTAACCATTTTCAATGAGATTGATGTTAGGGAAATACCATGTAAACATCCTCTATTTATCTTTGTTCTACACTCTTTTAAAGGGTAAACTAGATCACCCTGGATATAGATAAAGTATAGAAGATATAAATTTTTTACCAAATCAGTAAAATGTACACATAGATATCAATATTTCTTCATTCTCCCCATCAGTATTTCTGTTAGGTTACTAGGGCTGCCATAACAAAGTACCACACTGGATGAGTTAAACAGCATGTTTATTTTCTCACAGTTCTGGATGTGAGAAGTCTGATATCAAGGTTTCAGAATGGTTGTTTTCTTCTAACATCTCTCTCTTAGATTGTAGACGATTACCTTCTCCCTGTGTCTTCACATCGTCTTTCCTCTGTAACTGTCTGTGTTTAATTTTTTTTTTTTCCTTCAAGGACATCAATCATATTGGATTAAAGTCCACCCTAATGACCTCATTTTAAGTTAATTACCACTTTAAAGACTCTGTCTTCAAATGCAGTTACATTCTGAGGTACTGGGGGTTAGTACTTTTAAACATATGTATTTTGGGGGAATAAATTCAGTCCATAACATTATCTATTGACATTTAAATCTTATGCCATTTACATGCAACAAAAGTTAGAAAATTCCAAGTAATTAATATTTCTGCAGCTGTTAATTTTCTAATGTCACCCACATGTATCTTGAAACTACTTCCCTATTATCTTCAATGCATGCACGCATGCACACACACTCACTCACACCAAGATATTTCCTGTTATTACCAAGCAATTCCCTTTCCCAACAAGTTTTAAAGTTTTTAATGCATTTTCTGAAATAGTATTATTAAAAATCAGCAAAAACATAATGAGGTTATTAAATAAATTGATACCAAGTAAATAATTAACGGAACTAATTAGAGAATATGGCCTCCAATTTAGAAAATTTATATTATAGAAATTTTCTTTCAACTTTAGGTTCACGAAGTTGAGAAAAAAAGCCCACTGTTTCTGTTATCAAGATAATTGATTAATTATTCACCAAAATTTGAATGTAGAGTTTATGAGTTAAGCATCATCACATGTGAAAGAAACAAAATATCTATCTCTTGAGAGACTAAATAAAAAAACAAAGATACATATTTTCTTCTCAACTCATTGAGTTGTGCTGAGAAAATAATTAGACTTTCAGGTCTCTAGAGAAAAAATCTGTATGTTCTAAAAGGCATATGGTCGAAGTAATTTTTATGCTGAATTAGGAAGCAATACAAATCTCTAAAAACACTGGACCAACAAGATTGGATATGGTCTAACAAGCAGAGGGGACCCAAAGGTGTTACGCACAATATTTCTTAATATATTCAAACTACTCAAGCATTTGGCAATGATCAAATATTTGGAATGTGTTTCCGTATTTAAAAGAGTAAACAACTACTTGGGTAAATCTTCTCTCAAATGTTTTATCTGCACAAAAATAAGCATCCACATAGAATTTCATAAAAAAACTCCAATTCTTTTGAAATACATTCATCATTTTACTTAGTGGTTTTTATGTGTAGTTTTACTAAACTTTGGAAGGGAGCAATGTTATATAATTTCAACTTTTTCTTATCCTATACCCCATATTATTTTAATAGATATTTTTCTGGAATAATAATTTATTTCTCCATGCCACCAATGTTTTCTCAGTTAATTATAAACAAAAAATCCTTATTCCACCTCACCTATGTATGTCAAACCACCTATAGCATTTATCTCTATTGTTTGAAACAAAGAAATAATTCCATGCTAAATTTTTATTTATTTTTGAGATAATTCTAATTTATTATAATGTACAATTACAGTTCTGAAATAATACATTTGTCTAAGTTGAATATTGCCTATGATGTATCAAGTGTTTATTGTAAAAACAATACATGCTTTAAATCTTTAATTATTCATTTTCTAATAAAATATTTGGGCTAAATTTCTAATACAATGTTTTGGTTAATAGAGGATATTTAAATACAACTTTGTTAAAAATCTAATGATGATTCCTTTATTTTGCCTTTTAGTAAAACTTTTAATTAATGTAATAGAAACTATACTAAAATAGATTAGATGATTAAAGTTTAGTTCTTTAAGTTATAAAATATTAACTCAAATATTAAAGAAACTACATGAAGGTGAATTTCATATCAGTAAGGATTATAAGCAACTTTATTTTCATATTTTCATCAGTTAATTGTTATTGAGGGTTGGAGTGGACAAGGTATGGTAATGAATCAGAAAGATTAGGTCCTCAAATGCTAACTTTTAACTTATTTGTCAATACATTTTTTTTTGGCTCTTGGACAGAGATACTCCAAGAATACAGAACCGTCTATTAGTCTATTTGATTAGCTCCTTCTCGTTTTCATTTGACTGGATGTTTCTGTCTACTCTACCCTGTGTGAGTAGAAGCCTGATTGTGTTGTACATGTATCTTTGGGTAAAGAAAGGACTTTTAAATTGGCAAAAGTAGTTTTAAGAAAATAATTTTTTAGATTCTTAACTTTCATTTGTAGTTGCTCCTGAACTTGAATTGCATTAAAATTCTCCTGTTGTCAAAACTTCATGCATATTTTTCCCCATTCTCTTTCACAATCACCCTTCTCATAATCTATTAAAGAAAATGCACCTCTCATTTGCCCTAAATCTTACTAGAGTATATGGCTCTCGATTGTTAGTAAAACCTCAGGGTGCCAAACAAAAGTGAAATTCAAAATGAAAATATTCAGTTGGTGAGCTGTCAAAAATCAAGGCATCTAAATTTGTTCTAGGGATTCTTCTCATTCTCTCCATTATACATTTTTGTATAAAGAGCAGACTGAGACTTTGGAAACTGGCTATTTTTAATTATTTTGGAATTTTGTAATTTAGATTGCCAAAGAAGTGCAGTTTACATTTTAAAGTGGGGCGAAAGGGGTGAAGACAAGCTCTTCTTTTACGCATCAACTATTATTAAAGACTGTAACACTTGTCCGAGGGAGTCCCATGATAGCACTACATAAAACACTGTAAATAGTAAGGAAGGCAGTTCCTGTGCAGAGGGAGGAAGTTCCTGTGCCTTAACTATGTTAGAATAGGAGTATTTGTTAGAAGACGAACTTGGAAAATAACACCTCTCTAATAATAATAATAATAATTCCACTCTCTTCATTTTTACAATTCGAAATAGTAAGTAAAAACTGACTGCAGGCTCTTATTTGTCCGTGTCTTCACCTATGTCTAATTTGCATGTTCTTCAAGGTGAAAGAAGTGAAAATTTTCATATATAATTTCAGTAAACCAACACTATAATTTTACATGGAAATTGAACTTTATATAGATAAAAATAGAAATAGCTGACTTTTCATATTTATCAATAATAAGAAACATTTATATTTTCTTAAAAGCTTATTTAGATGACTAGCAGAGATATTTTCATAAAACCTTATCAAAAGATTATTGGATGCTGCATTTTCACAATCTTATTTTACCTGAACATTTGGCTCCTATTCAATGAAACTTTTCTTGGTTCATCATCTAATCTTAAATGGAATTTATTTTGAGTTGTAATACTTAGTTTTTATGAACAAATATAAATAACCCACTTTGACATAACTGGACCATTCTCTCCAAGAAGTGGTTCTGATTTTGGCCTCTGCCCCTGTCCAGTGAGCACTAAGAATGACATTCTTGTCATTCTCTTTATTTGCCCTTGGCAATTGCTTTTATTTCATGCTATCAACCTGGGGCTTGTGGAGAGAATACAAATAATGAATACTTCTTCAATTTCTAGACTGTCTGAAGTAAAATTTAAAATACCCCATGAAAGACACATTTTTATTTACACCTTAGTAAAGATTGGACTAGAACTAGAAGAAATAAGATAGACACATTTAAAAAGGAAGGAATATGATAGATGTTTTGACAAGAAGGCCAAAATGATATTCATAGATTATCTGTCTATTGGTACCCAATCATAGGTACAGGCACAAAACCTCTCTTGGTGAGAAGTTGTAAAGGAAAAACTTTCTATACTTTACACTGTATCTACAGTTGCCTCTGGGCATCCATTTTATGCATTTATTTTTAATGTGCTTATAGAAATTTGCACTTCATACCCCATACATTGGAAGAAAGTATGAGTGTAGATAATAAAATATTGTCCTCAAATGAGTAATATAATTACCTAATTTTATAGATATTTTTGGAAATATTTAAGAATGTATTTAAAATTTCAAAGGGATCATGCTTGATTACTTTTAAGTAAAACTGCTTTTCTATTGGCTATTTTCATAGACTGATATTTTATTTCCATAATGGTATAAAAATGCATTAATTGTGATAAGTCATTGAAGTGGACAAATTGTAAGAAAAGAAAACAGCACTGTCAAACATGATACTTTTGTGTGACTTAGCTCCTTTTTATAACATGGTTGTCCCCCATGTTTGGGCTGTGTTGTATGCCATTACTTTAAGGGGATCAGGATATCTGAATATTTTGCTGACCTTGAAATAATGTCACAAAAAATGAATTTTATGTTGTTTAATAATGATTTTCTACCAAATAAGGTTCTAATTTATATATTTTCATTTCATATACATACATATGTTTAGGGGTATGTGTGTGGTGTGTGTGTGTGTGTATATTATATATAAAATATATATTTTATATGTGTGTGTGTGTGTGTGTGTGTGTGTGTGTATAAAATCTCCTGTGACTTTAGGATCTGCCCTCTGGGCCTGTAGCTCATACTTCTGGGCCCAATTCTTTGCCCTCAGAATTCTTCTTACTTCTTTTTGAGCAGAAGCAGCTATTTGAACCCAAGTAGTTTAATCAGCCTGTTTCCTGCCCGAATAATTTGAGTCCAACAAACTTTTCCTTAATAGTTCTTTCCTCGATTTATCTCTTTTTTCTTGCATTTTATTGTAAGCAGCAAGAGTAAACATGGCTGCACCTTAAATACTTTGCCTGAAAATCTCCTCCATTAGATAACCAAGTTCATCACTTACAAGTTCTACTTTCCACCCAACTGTAGGACAAAATTAAGCCAAGTTTTTGCCACTATATGTCAATGATCACTTTCCTCCATTTTCCAATAACACATTCCTCATTTTCCTCTCAACTCTCACCAAAAGATCCTTTGTGTTTATATTTTTACCAACGTTCTATTCAGGACTATTTATGTATTCTCTTAGAAGATAGCAGCTTAATCTACCATACTCCTCACTCCTTATGAGCCCTAATTTATTATCCATTTCTAAAGCCACTTCTACATTTTTAGGGTTTGTTATACAGAAGCAACCCACCTCTGGTAACATACTCTGTATTACTTTCCCAGGGATGCCATAAAAATTACCACAGTTGGGTAGCTTAACATGGCAGAATTTAATCTCTTGTAGTTCTGAAGACCAGCAATACAAAATCAGGATGTTAGCAAGGCTGAACTCTCTCCAGAGGCCCTAGGAGATAATACGTTTCTTGCCTCTTCCAGATTCTGGTGATTGCAGATGTTCCCTGGCTTGTGGCCCATCATTTCAATTTCTTTTTTTATGTTCACATAGCTGCCTCGTCTCTGTATGTGTCTTCTCTGAATGTTTTTCTAAAAACTTTCCATCCCTGTTTCTTATCACAATACACGTAAATGCATTGAGGGCTGCAGTTAATTCTTATAATTCTATGTTGTCTCAGCATCCTTTTTGAATGCAAGTTTAACTCTCTCATATTGGAAGCAGGGGTTGGTCATCCTTGACACAGGTTTCCAGTTCTACACCACACTCCCATGGCTCAAGCCAGTGGCCAGAGATAAGATCTTAGAGGCATCTCTCCAACCCAGCAGACTGGGCTCCTTGCTTTCCTGTTGATTCATTTAAGTTTACTGTTTAGGCATTTGTCGGCAAACTTAAAGTGAACCACAACCCATTCTCTTATACATACCACAAGTTGCCTGCCAAAAACTTCTCTGTCCTTGCCTGACTTCATTCCTGCCTCGTGTGACCCAGGGACCAATGACTTCTCTACAGACACATTGTGTCCTCCTTACCCAAAATCTGAAAGTAAAATATTTGAACTTCTTTCCTGTTGTGGTGCATTGAATTTGTGGCTTTCATTTGAAGAACTAGGGGCTACCCCAGGCTGGGTTTTCCCCAAGATATCAGGAGGAATACGAAGTCAGGATCCAACTGTCAGAGCAATGGTCAGACAGGATAAGCTGAACACAGGTCAGACATACACCACAAGAGTGCCTACCACTCTTGTGGTATACAAGTTTGCCACCTGACAGATCCCCGTTCGTGGTTTGGACAACTACCCATTAAGCTGTGTGCCAGGTAAAGGAACTTTCCTGTGATACGTACACTGTAAACACCCATGTCTAGTTCCCCTGCGTTTCCCAGTAGGGTAGGATTGATAGCTGCTCTGGTACTAGAACTGCCATTGAGCTGAGGGCTTTCAAAACAAGGGCTCATTGTGGCAAGGAAAATATTATTCTTGAAATATCCTTAATCACATCTTTTGTGCATATAAGGTAATAGTCAACATTTCTGGAGATTGGAATGTGGACATATATTTTTCGGGGCCATTATTTGGTCTAATACCAGGTTGTTTCACTCTGGACTATTTAAATGGGTTTTCAGTTGAATGGACTAATTTATAAGAATGACACGTTTTCTTGATTAATTGCCCTGTTTCAAAGGAATAGTTCTTATTCTTACAGATTCTCTTGAGCTATCCTCTCAACCATGGAAACAACTAGTTTTTCACAAGGAAGAAAGAAAAAAAAAAAAAAACACTTGGCAATGTCTTTCTAAACATTCAAGTCTCAAATCCTATTTCCATTTGGAAAATAAAAAAAATAAATAAAGGATTTTGAAGGCATTATAGTTTAATTCTCTTTTCCCAGGTTTGGCCTTTATTATCCCATAACTCATTCATGGACAGATAATAGATCATGTAATTCTTGTTTAACCAGGTGTGTGCAGTCTAAGCTGTGATATTTTATAAGCATGTTTTTGTGTAGGTGAGGCAAAACTGCTTCCTCATAACAAGGAATAAGCATACATTTATTATTTTTATTGAAAAGATAGGTGCCTTTATTCTTTCTGGGAATATGTTGAAACATTTGAATATCACAGAATTTTTAAACAGAATAACACAATAGCATCTTGATTAAATTAAAAAAAATAATTAAGGGTAATGTTGAAAATAAGGTGAGACAACAATTGAAAACCCATAACAATTATGTGTCCAAAAATAATTCTATAGTATTTATTTGTAAGTCACAAATATTTACAAATCTTGCTTTGAAATTATTAACTGCTAGTATATACATTATTTTTTGTATATATTATTTTTTGTGGCATGACTAATATACAGGGAAATAACTGCTATACAACCAAGGATGCATTATTTTTGTTATGTTCCTTATCTCTGTTTCTGGAGTAATTTAAGGGATTTTACCTTCTATTGTCTGAGTGACTTAAGCAACTTAAGTCAATAAGTGCTTTTTTTCCCCTAAACTCATACCATTTATTTCATTTGCTTAGAATTTGTCCAAAGTGACCCAGACAATAAAAAAATATCAAAAAAGTAAACACTATTTTTAATTTCAAATGTAAACATTTGGTATAAAAGTCTAAATTAGCTTTATATGTTTTCAGTGATATTCATAGTATGATTTGAATCAAGACCTTACATCTGTGTGCTTGATAATAGCCTGAAATCATACTCATTTCTGACACAGCAGGTTTTTGATAGCCCTGTAAAAACCAGAACATCATTACTTCAGGCAAGGTGACAGGGATAATCACTTTCTATAATTCATGTTTAATACCTGAATGCCAGGGAGGAATCATTATGTCCTTGATCCAAAATTTTTAACCACACTACATTATCTGCCCTCCAGAAAATATTTCTGAGAATTACTAGAGTGACTCTAGTACAAAAAGACTGCATTAGATTTTTGTCAGCTTTTGAACAGGTTGTAATTCAAAGTAATACTTGAACTGCTAACATGCAATACAGAGTTTATAGCTTCTCACAATAGTAAGTCTCTTAGGCAGTCTAGAAATCTGATGAGATCTTTTATCTGCACCTTTTGTCAAATAAAATGGCATCTCATGAAAAGGAATTTGGAAGCATTTAGAATATAAAATACAGTTATTGTTTAAAAACTAAATTTATATATATATATATATATATGTTTGTGTGTTTTCCCTTAAGTTTTTTCATTTTGTAACTGGTGATATTTTGTCTGAAATGATATAATGTAAATTAATGTGCTCTATTTAAAAAGTTAAAAATGAGAAAGCCTCCACGTGTAATGCAATCTTGCATTTATTCTTTAATGTGTAAATACGATAGCTCCTGTCTATGTATAAATCCTTCTCTCACCACACAAATGATGCATCCTGCTCTTACCATTCAAATGTGCTCATGCATGTGGTGTATGTGTTTTGTAAGTCATATTTTTCGTCTTTTCCTGATATTAACAGAGGAAGAAAATCATTATTCTTTTATTTATGGACTAACTTGAGCAATTATTTTGCTAATGGTTTTAGAAACTTTATCAGGTTTCATTAAAACTACATTATATTCATCCATTATTTAGCTTACTGATGCCTATCTCTAGAAATTCATCATCTGGCTTACTTCTTTAAACTTCTGGCATTTGAGTTGCATATAGAGCATAAGTGATTCAGGAAAGAGTTGTTCTTGTCCTGGCCCGAGAAAATTGGACCCTCACTATTCCCAATATGAAATATACCCAGTGTGCTCTGTTGTGCATAGCAAATAAAGAACAAGGTCAAAGAATTAGTAATTATAGTTCCAAGAAGATTCATTTATTTATTGAACATTTTTAGCTGCTAGAATATACCACATGTAGATACCAATTTCTGCCCCAATGAAGCTTATATTTTTGTGAGACGATACATTTACAACAAATAAAGAATAAACACAGTAGTTTACATAGTGTAGTAGAAATTGATAAGTGCAAGGAAAGAAAAAGATAGAAGCAGTCTGTTGGAGAGAGATTGGGTGGATCACCTGAGGTCAGGAGTTCGACACCAGCCTGACCAACATGGTGAAACCCTACCTCTAAAAATACAAACGTAAGCTGGGCATGGCGGTCCATGCCTGTAGTCCCAGCTACTTGGGAGGCTGAGGCAGGAGAATCACTTAAGCCTGTGAGGCAGAGATTGCAGTGAGCCAAGATCGCACCATTTTACTCCAGTCTGGGTAGCAGAGCGAGATTCCATCTCAAAAACTAATGCTAATAATAAATTGATGTGTTCTGGATTTTCATTACTAAGAAACTAAGAAAGTGACATTTGAGTCAAGAATAAAAATGAGGAGATAAACCATGCATATATTTAGAGAAACAGCATTCCAGGCAGAGAGAGGAGCCAATCCAAAGTACTGAAGCAGTACCAAGCCCGCTCTGTTATATGTGTATATACTTTGAGATATACATCTTCTCTATATATCTCTAATAGAGAATATATATAAGAAGATACGTATCTTCTCTGTATATATATAATAGGGCATATATATAAGGATATATATTTTATATCTTCTTTATATATCATATCTTTTATATCTTACATATATTTTTATTTCTTCTATGTATATTTTCTCTATATATTTTAATATACATAAATAGAAACATAAGATAGGAAAATTTTAAATAAATAATTCAATATTTTAGCTCTAGAAAATAGAAATGTATAACAAAACAAAAATTTAGTAGTGAAATAAAATATTTAACAAATCTATGAGTAATTATTATTTAAAGTAAAAATAAATGAAGATAAAAATCGAAATAGGATGGCAGAAATGATTGGTGGTGTTTTTAGGGGTGTTATTTTAGTGTTTCAGCAGGACATGTACATAATAAAGTTTAATAGCACTTTCTTTTTAATACTTTTTGCTCTAAGAATAATCAATCCAAAGAAAAATGGAGTAGCCTGCCCTTGGCACTGAGAATTTTTCTTTCTTTAATTAGTAAGCTTTTACTCATCTTGTTATAGTAAGAGTTAAAAAAAAAAAAACAAAAACAAACAAACAAACAAAAAAAACATTTGTAACATGCCATAAAAGATGGGACATCTTCAATTTTAAATCCAGTTTTAATTTTTTAGGAAAACTAAAGATCACTTATTTTGAAATCTTATGATCTATCCCTGGATGTTTTCTATCTACCAGCTCTAAATTTTGCGCTCATAGTCTATGCAGTCACTTAGCACATCATATGCTTTATGTTAGTCACTTCCTTAAGTCAGCATATACAATGGTGAAAAAGAAAACAAGAAAAAAAAAAAAAGAGTCCCTAGTCTTCAAAGTTTTACATGTCTGTTTGAAGGTAACAAAAATACTCCCCAAAATCTAGTCCTGACAAATACCCAGTTGGAAATAAACTGGGACTAGATGGGGGATTCCTAGTTAACATGTGGTGGTGAGACAGACCTCTCTGAGAAGCTAATGTTTTAGGAGACACAATATGAATATTTAGTGAAAGAATGTTGCAAGCAATAGGAACAGCCAAATTCAAGGTTTCAGAGGAAGAAACAAGTGTTGCTAGTTAGAAGAACATAAAAAATAATACTACAACTTGACTGTAAGACTGCAGGAGAGGGTGAACAGGAGAGAAACAGAAAGAAGGACAGAGAGAAACAGAGAAAGAGACAGAGAATTGGGAAACAAAGCTAGATATGTAGGCATGATTTAGTTCAAACTGGTCTAATTTACCAAACAGAAAGTGTAGATTTCATTCTAAATGTGATTGCTTAGAGAGGGCTAAATTTTATGATCTCATGTAAATTTTAAAATAGCATCCTGGGAATAAATTATAAAGATGGAAAAATAGAAGCAGAGAAAGCAGGCAGAGGACTGTTTCAGATTGTGCGTGATGACAGAGGATGACAAAAGCTTGGATCAGGGAGGTGATGTTAGCTATGAAAGCAAACAGTCAGGATATATTTTAGTGGTAAAATTAATAGAATTTGCTGATGGCTTAACTATGTGGGGGATAGAGAAAGATGTCACCAGCAATGATGCTTAAGTGTTTGGCTTGAGCACCTTGATGGGTTGTGCTGAAGGAACCCATCTGAGGTGTCTGAGGAAATAATGAAGACTTTCATTTCAATTAAAATAGGAATGCTACCCAAATATGCAAATTCTCATTATATTAACCCAAATCATCAAATTAAATAAGCATCACTTTCTAATTTTTTATTTATTTACTTATTTTTGAATTGTGGTTTTAAATAATAAAAAATATAATCCATTTTATATAGTTACATTTTTCATTAAATTCAATGTTTTGAATCTTATTAAAATAAAATCTGGCTAAATTTCTTGTCAAGAGTCTCTTTCCCTATCTGTAGAAGATAGTTATTGAAAGTATTACAAAGACCTGTGTCTGGAACTGAGTCACACATAAAACAGTCTTAGAAAATTTTCCCCATAGACACTATTATACTGAGATGCAAGTTATTTCTTTTGGTAATTCTTGTAAAATCTATTCAGAGGAGAATATTTCAAAGTAATTCTGTAGCCATGCTGTGTTATTACACTCATTTCAGCTAAGAATACAATGTAGTGATTATTGTATTTTTATGATCTTGCATCCCTTTTATATGTGTTTAAATGTCTCTTAGAAGATGACTATGAGATTGCCAAACGCTTCAGCATAAAAGTCATACTCTTTCTATTTTATGATCCAGAAAATATCAACAGAGTATCATTTTTTCCCTCAAGATTAAAAATATCGCCCTAGATTGTCGAGCACAATCTAAGTTTGCATTTGTGAGAGTTTCTCGAAGTCCCAAGGGGAAAATCGCTATTTTTTTTTTTATTTGAAAAAGGTATTTAGTAATGAAGAAAACTTAGGGGGGTCAATTGAAAATCACCACCACTTGAATATATTTTAAAAAGACATAAATAACTTGACAGTATATAAAACAGAAAATAAATAACAGGTTATACTGGTTAAAAGTAGAATAGGTTCCTGCAAATGTGGATTACATTATCAAGTGTCCAATAAATTTATAAGATCATATATTTCCACTTTATGCTTTTTAAGTCAAATTCAATAGCTCATCTTTAAAGGTGTTTTAAACATACAGGTGCAGCCATGTTACATTACCATATTTGATGCAAAATGCAAATTTACTACTGAAATAACTTTATTCCTATTTCACTGAATGAAATTGTAATTATGACAAGATGATTTCTTTCTTCACATGCATTTAGAAAAATTAGAATAAATAAGCTAATAGAATATTTTAGCTCAAACATACTCATATATATCTCTCTTTTTAACTTAAAATGGATTTTTTTCTGATTACTTATAATACAAACAGAAAAATTGCTTTAATATATAAAAGGTAAAGATAAAAAATAATCAAGATACTCTTTTCCTATATATAACACTGCTATATAATCATATATATTCGGACTTTGTGTGCATATATAGATGTTTCTTGTTACTCTAATATCTAATCATAAAATATTTGCTATTTGGTAACATATTCTTTATTAAGTATTAATATGGACACCATCATGGGTTAACACATGCCCACATCATTCTTTTGGTTTGTCACAAGTAATTTACTTATAAATTATGTGACAAAATTTATTAGTGTTTATATTAACATATTGTATCATTCACTCTCATTCAGACAAGAGCAAGTGAAAATTACAAATGACTTTTATGGTATATGCAAGGCTTTGGAGGAAATAAATCTGTTAATGATATAATGATCATAATAACTATTATGTATTGAGTACTTACCATATGCTAAATTTCTTTCTAAAACACTTTCTATGAGTTATATTTGTATTATTAATCCCATTTTAAAGATGAAGGAATTGAGATGTAGAACGTAAGTATCTTTCCCATGGTTACCCAGCTAGGATTTCAATGCACAGACTAATACCAGAAACTTGGAACTACAGAAATACTGCATTATTACAACGTGTTTGGGTGATGTGTACATTGTCTATGATTCCATTGAACCTCATACATAATGGCAACATAATTTTTAAATTTAAAAACTAATACATTTTTATCCCGCAAATAATATTTTATTTATTGAAATAATGCTCAGCTTTAGACAAAGCCTTGGCCAAGGCTAAGATTCAAACATGGCTATGACTATTTGTTGTCCAGTGAAATGTTTTTGAATCTAGTTGATTTTTGCAAGTATTTTGTGTAAGATAGTTAAACAAATGGCTACATCCTCTGAAGAGTGTTGAACTGAGAGCATAGGGTTTATGTGTAAGTTGGGTTCCCTAACCCACCTCCAAGTGCTTGTGTCTGAGCCTTAGGGAAAGAGACATGGCTATAAAGATGAACAGAACACTCTGTGTGCACAAAAGTATTGCATCTTTGGGTGTAAGAACAGCAATGCATTGAAGCTGAAGCAAGAAAAGTAACCCAAATGGTGCCACAGAGGTCTGTTAAACAGCTGTTTATTAACACTACATGAATATCTCTCATTATAGACCTCAAAACTACAAAAGAGTTTTGGTTAATCAAGGTCTTCAAACAGTTGCTAATGACACCTGAGTCCTGAAAGTATTGGGGGTTGAAGAGAAGTAACCATTTAATGATATAGCCCATAAGTAGAAGAAGGATGCTCAAAATCTGTGTCCTGGGTCCCAAGGACTTTAGAAAATGGTTGAGAGGAGAATGTCACAAGAGTCAAAGGACCTGAACTGGTCAACAAAACATGGGTGATTAGTATCAACATGAAATAACTTCAAAATGTTAACAAATACGAACTTGCAAGACCTGAGACACATTGGAGTAGTTGGCAGTGTCTCTAAACAACCATTAATGTAGATGATTTTTGATGGAAGGAATATGTCAGACAGGAATTAAACTGGTTTTCAAAATCTCAGCCAACTTTTTCTCAAGAAAAATGTCTTGCTTGCAGACATAATTTGATCTATTTTAAGCCAGGATAGTAAGTTTCCAACCCTGCCTCAATGATTAAATGTATGATATTGCACTAAAATACGTATGTGCCAATCTTTAGGTAAATAGTGACTTATGAGACTAGTAAAAGCTCCTATATACAAAGTGGTGCAAGTTAAAACTGGCTTTGATATTCTATTAATAGCTACCACCTGTCTTATACCTAATATAAATTACACCTGATAATAGTTCCCACCTAATTCAGCTGTTGAGAGAATTAAAGAATACAGGTAAATTGTACTAAATCGGTAAATACAGGTAAATTGTGAAGTCCTTAAAACATGCAAGACACTGTTTTAAGTATTTTATGTATAAATATTTTCTCATTAAGACTCTATAAAATATTATTAATAATTATACCTAACACAATAAAAATGATAATGATTTTATAAAGCACTTACATGTGGTCCAGACACTGTTGTAGGTGATTAGCTACATTTCATAGAGAAGAGAACCTAAAACACATAGAAGTGAAGCAATTTTCTTAAAGTTTCCTAGGTGTTCATGAAAGAACCTGGATACTCACCTGGGAAGTCAGCCTCCTGCTGCCCGTTTAAGAAGAATTCCATGGTATCTTCAGAACAGTGCTCAACAAATTATTATTACTACTATTGTTATTGGATTATTGTTATCATATGCCAGACACTTTTCTCACATTATTACTAATCTCTTGCACAAAAGGAAACCCTGGTAGAAAATGTAATATATCTGGGTCACTCAGCACAAAATTATCAGCTCCTAGTTAATCTTGCTAATGGTCTATCAATTTTGTCTGTTTTTTCAAACAGCCAGCTTTTTGTTTCATTTTTCTGCTTCAATTTCATTTAGTTCTTCTCTGATCTTTTCTTCTGCCGGGTTTGGGTTTGGTTTATTTTGTTTCTCAATTTCTTTGAGGTGTGACATTAGGTTGTCTCTTTCAGACTTTTTGATATAGGTGTTTAATGCTATAATCTTTCCATTTAGCACCACTTTGCCCTCTCCCAAAAGATTTGATAAGTTATGTCACCACTATGTTCAATTCAGAGAATTTTTAAATTCCCATCTTGATTTTATTGTTAACCCAAAGATAATTCAAGAGTGGATTAACATATATGTATTTATATAGTAATGAAGGTTCCTTTTGAGTTAATTTATGTTTTTATTCACTGTGGTCTAAAAGATACTTGATTTATCCTAGATACAAAGAATAATTCCTAATGCTTAATGTTGAATACATATATGTGTGTGTGCGTGTGTGTGTGTGAATAGTGTGTGCATATATATACACACAATAAAAAAGTCAACTAGAATTAAGCCTATTTAAATGGTTTCTATTAGCGATTTTGTTGCCTTACAATACTTATCTCTTAGACAAATTTTCCTTTTAAAACAACTGATAATAGATTTTAAATACACATTAAAGCACATATTTCTGGTAAATCACCTCAGAGTAAAGTACAGTGTGCAACTTTAATGATAAGGCACCATTACTGTTTGCAAAGCTTAGTTGTCAGCCAGGAATCTTTCCATTCATCTTCAATGGATGGCTATTACTGTGGTCTTCATTAATTTCCAGACTGAACCTTTTCAAAGAGAATTCTATAAACTTGTCTGAATTGACAGTTGGATTATTAAATTCAGTTGGCTGGTTAAGTAATTAGAGGAAATAAAATGTCAAAATATGAGATACTTTATCTACCAGGTCTGTGCAATATGTAGCTAATATAGGTTTTAGGTTATTTACTTGTATTATGCTTCTTCCTCCTTGTCTAACATTTTTCAGGGTCAATATACTAAGTTCTGTTAAGATAATCATCTAACTATATAAAATTATATTCCTTTAGTTAAATACTAGTGATGTATCTTATCTACAGGATTTCAGTAGGAGTTACCAGGTGTATGTGTTAAGATTAGAAGAGTCCTTGAATGTTATTAATACAAATGGATTCAATATTGAAGTTTCAGGTGTTTCTATGTTTGGATCGCTTCTCAGAATATTATGAATAACTTACAATCAAACATTGTGATTCAGACTTGGCACTATTTCCTTAGCTAGAGTTGGAACCCCTGGCAAACTGCTCACTACCTTTCCTATAACCCATCTATTAAATTAAAAAGCATTATCCTTCAAAGACCTTTCTATAGCTGTCTTTGTGCATTTATTATGCAGAACATCTCCTTAAAGCCCTTGATATTGTCAATAAGAAACTCTCAGAACTAGTATAAAGGCTATTTGAAATATTTATCAAGCCAGTTTTCTGTGTATTCCTCTAGAGACTCGCATTTGAGGGAAGAGCATGAATGTAAATCTTTTATTGGTAGTGTCCTTGTTAAATCAATTGTGGTTGATAGATCTTGCCCTTTGAGACATTTGGCCTCAGAATCCCATATGAAGAATAATGACAATAATCATTTTTTTTGTGATAGAATCACTGCTATCTCATGTGGCATAATTAACAGCTCTGAGATATCTCTTTTTATTCTCAAAATATAATGTACTAGTCATATAACTACAATTTTTTTTATTTAAGAAAATAGACTTGTTATTCCCATACTGTTATTATTTTTATGTTTTAGACTAATATTTATATTGTTAACTGGCAAAGAAACAAGCAGTAAAATACATTATCTGAACACAAAATATTTATGAGTTGTACCTTAATGTAATCTGCTTCTTAATAACTAAAATCTTTAAATTATGCTTGGTAATTCTGTGTAAGTTAAGATTTGAAATTTTTTATATCTGAAAATCATTGATTGTTTGATATGAAATTTAAAATGGGAATGCATTTCAGACATGATTTTTCCATCCAGATTTGCTTATATGTTACTGTAGATTAGAAATTGTCACAGTGATAGTGTTTTCACACTTTGGTATCTCCATTTAGTGCCAATGTAGTCTGATTTATAAAAACTAGATATTAAATTATAAAAAGAATCTTATATCTCAGTGAACTAAGGGAGTCTTTATCATACCGTCTATATTTGTGAAATTGCATGAATTTAAATTAAAAATATTTGTATCACTAATTCATACGTATCTTTTCCTATACGCATTCATTTCTTCTTATCTTACTCCATGTTGTACGATAAAAACAAGATAAGCAAAACAAAGAAAAACTTTAAAAACAAGTTTACAGAGGACAGTCTAGATTTGAGTATCTTCAAAGAAAATGTATAAATCCTTAAAATTAGTGGGCTTTGGTATTGTACACTATCAGAAAAAATATCTCACATCAGGTAAGCACTTCATAAGAAAGAGATTAAAATATATATATGTAACAATATATGGTAAATTTCTTTCATCTGGTTAAATGGCTTTTGGCGAAATTGTTTAAAAAGAAACAGAATCCAAGGTTTGCTTCTTAGACCTATTTCAAAATAATACAATAGATCTAGATGTTGCCATGTTTATATATAGATTTATTTATTATTATTATTATTATACTTTATGTTCTAGGGTACATATTTCTTTAAAAAAACAAAAAAGGTATTTCCACTGTCTTAAACAAAAGTAAGATCTGCCAAAGCTTTCAGGTTGTTATCTCTAAGAGGATCCTTGAGTCATTAGGATGGTTACTCTGATATCTGCTCTTGTTTTTCCACCAGAAAAGATTACCTAACACATTAATCTTACAACAAGAGTATCAGACAGTCAGCAGTCTATAATGCAAGCAGTCTCTTTTTTACTGTACTCTGTATGGACTTCACTAAAGGCCTGATTGGATGAGGAGTCCAGGCAGCATTCGGAACTATCTCCTGTTGCATTATGATAACACATGGGAGAATTTAACTACTATAGATATTATTTTAACTAAAGTTAACTACTACAAATATTAATTGAACTGATATTACTTTAACTACTACAGATATTACTTTAACTGAAGTTAACTACTACAGATATTACTTTAACTGATTCGACGTAACTAGTAAGGTAACATCAAAACAGTAGTCTAGGAACTTTAACTGAAGTACTGAAGGTCTTACATTAACTCATAACACTGCTTACTTTACTTCTAATTCCCAGTCTAGGTTTTTGGATCAAATTCATTGTAAAAAAACATTGTTCTCACTGAGATAAACAATGTCAAACGTAATTTCCTTAACACATTCTACAAAGGAACACATGTTATATATATATAAAAAAAAAATCTATTTGGTATTAAGATGGCTATTTAAAAACAAATGCAGCATACCTCAGTTGGTTACTTGTATTTATAAATTTTGCTGCATGTTGATTTTGAAGTAACTCTACATATTTTATGTAATTCTAACTATGAAGCTCCTGACCCTATACTGTTCAATCTTATAACTAGACAAAAACAAATCTAATATCTCTTAACATTTTTTATAGTTATATCTTTTTTTTCTGTCCATTTATGTGATTATATTAAGGCATCAAAAGCATTTACTGTAATGCACATAAATAGAATATTGGTCTTGTGAAACAATAACAGTACATCAAATTTTGCCTCTTCCAGTGTCCACCAACTATTTGGTTGTTGTTGTTAAAAACTGATTTAATATTGGCAGGGTGTGGTGGCTCAAGCCTGTAATCCCAGCACTTTGGGAGGCCGAGACGGGTGGATCACGAGGTCAGGAGATCGAGACCAACCTGGCTAACGCGGTGAAATCCCATCTCTACTAAAAAATACAAAAAAAAAAAAAAAACTAGTCGGGCGAGGTAGTGGGTGCCTGTAGTCCCAGCTCGGGAGGCTGAGGCAGAATGGCGGGGACACCGGGGGGGGAGAGCTTGCAGTGAACTGAGCTGGGCGACAGAGAGAGACTCCCTCTCAAAAAAAAAAAAAAAAAAAAATTGATTTAATAGTTTAAGGGTTCAAGACATTTGTCTATTAGAAACTGAAATTTTAGAGATGAAAATTTTAACAATTGGGATGGACAACATTTTCATCATAAGTGGCTTACCATGTACACGTATTTCCCTAAATATGTTGCATGATAACAGATAAAACTCTTGACTAGAGTTGATGATATTTATTTTGGTCCTCTGTCTGGCTTACATTTTTTTAAGTTCCAAGTCTTTTGGCAAATACAGTTGTTAATATTTTAGTTAATTTTGTAGAAATCTACGTGAATCATGCATGTGTATACATCATATGTTTCAATATGTAAATACATACAAGATGCAATGTGTTAAATAAATGTATTTTAGTGAGGAAAAATGGCCAAGGGAGCATAACTTAAAGGAAAAGGCTTTGGTTTATATAACAAAAGAACATACACACAGAATTTAAGAACGTCTACTCTTAGGCATGAACTAAATCTCAACTAAAAATAGGTAAGTTGTGATAAAGGGACAAAGTTCAGTCATTCATATCATTACTACTAATTAAGTAGTACAAATATTAGGATAAGATTTTAAAATTAATGTTTTCAATTATATAATTTAATGTTCAGTGAGGCATATTTAACTTGGCGTACTTTCCTAAATATGGAAAGTTATGCCCTGAAATTTTAGCTTTTTCCCTTGTTTTATAAATAGTGCTTTATAGAAAGACTTAGTTTAGATTCAAGAAAGAGCAAACTTTTAGCTTATTTTCTTCATTTAATATACTGAAATTCTACCTCTCAAAATGAGTCACAAGATGATAGTGTTGCATAAGCTGCTTGCCAAGAACACTTATTCTAAAATGAGTATTTTAGAAATAAATATCTTCTCTTATTAGGCATTTTTCTTTCACTTGTCATTATTTGCTCAGGGAGGAACTGGACTTTATAAAAAGCAGGGATGTTTTATACATAATATCAGACTGAATTACACACTACACACACACATATACACATGTAATTTTGAAGATTATCTTATGGTAAGAGTGGTAAGTTCCAGTCCAAGTCTTCTGTTTTCTCAATGAAAAAATAGTCTTCTATGAGAATAGGGGAAATTAAAGTCTGCAATACTTTAGGGCAAAATATATGTCTTTAAATAGTTGAATCAAAAATCAATGTACTGGGTCATAGTAAAAAAATTTCTGGGCAATTTTGTGTGTGAAGTTGAGGTTTTTAAACATGATTTTTAGTTGCAAATTGTCAGCTTAGTGTTCTTACTTTTTCTAGCAGTTATAGGCTATGTAATTCAGTTAGGGCAAAGGTGGACAGCTGAGTTCAGGTAGATGTGTCTATTCAAGCACATGCAATGGAAGGAGAAAGAAAACGTGGTTGGGAGTATTGGATAGAAAATGATTAATAATGACAGACAATTGATCTCACATGTATAGAGATGCAAGTGAAAATTGGAGAAAGGTGGGAGATTAAAAATAAACAAACAAATTGATGAGGTCTGGATTGAAGTTCCTTGATTGAAAGTTTAGGTCAAATGCTTGACATACAGTAATTAATGATTTTGTATAAATCTGATCTCATAGTTATTGTGGGCTCCTCCCTTACCCCATATGGAGAAAATCTTGGAAATCCATTGATTATGCAAAGCTAACTTTCTTGAGCAAGGGAGACCACCAACTTGAGTGAGTGTTACTATTGTCTCAAAAGAAGAAAGTTAGGCAAGTGATCTTAGAGAATTTGGAGTCTGCTTTTAGTCATAGTTTCATGTAGAAGTTAAGTTTAATGTGAGCAGAGATTGGTGTGGATTTTTAAATAGTCACGGTGTTCTTATTTTTAAAACCCATAAGCCTATTGGAAGTTATGGCGTTGTAGTCTTGGGACATATGAGTCTGAAACAGCTAGTGTTCTTATTATACATAATTATTAGTTGCATTCTATATTGGCAACAAGATACATAAAGAAAATGATGATTGATTGTATAAGTTATATAAGTGCTTGGGATCAGTTATCGAAATCAGAAATGATAAAA
The DNA here is from genome assembly GCF_008728515.1 of Papio anubis. Taxonomy (NCBI): domain Eukaryota; kingdom Metazoa; phylum Chordata; class Mammalia; order Primates; family Cercopithecidae; genus Papio; species Papio anubis. Next base: position 61,355,386 of record NC_044981.1, on the reverse strand, counting down.
TAAAGACTAGGAAAATCTCTTTTCTAGAAGTCATGTGGTGACCTGAGTAATTGTCCAGACTTTGTCTTAACTACCATTAAATACCTGAGCCTGGTTAAGATACTTCAAGGAGAGTAAAAATAATCACATTGCCCCAAAACTTTGTATATTTTAAATGACGTCTTTTAATTTTAAGCAATTAAACCATACAATTTAATATTATTTTTTAAAATTTATGTATAAATGGTTCTGTGTTTCAATATTACAGCTATGAGAAAGCATATACAGACATATATATAATATCAAAATCTTTAGCTCATTTTGGGATGGCAACTGAAGATTCAATGTCAACTTTACTAATAGTCAGTGTTCATAATCCATCCATATATTTAAACTTGACTTATATTCTGGCTCTAATAGTACAGAAAGTAATTTGTACTATTTTCTAAAGATATTCCAATAATTTAAAAACTGACATAGGGTAAAATCTACTAACTGAATACTTATACTTTTGCTGCATCTACTTCATCCACGTGACCTAAGTGCAGCTATTTTGGCATAGACATGGATATATTTTGCTTTTGAAACATATCACTAAAAATATCTTTTTAAAAAATCACAATCCTAATGGCAGAGTTTCTTGTGGCTCAGAGAAGACGTGAGCAAAGACAATATTAATCAGAGAGAGGTAGACAGAGGGAGTTAGCAGAGAGACGGGGGCAGACAGAGAAGGGGAGAAAAAGAGAAAAGAATTTCCTCTGCTAACAGCTTGGAATTGTATAGATGAGTAAGCCTCAGTGGTCCTAGAAGTAATTGTAATGAATACTTAGGAAATACTAGAAAATATTGAAGTGACATCATATTTTTTCTGACATGAATAAGTTCAAGAGTGTAGATAATAATAGGATTTTTTTCTTAAATTCTTTAGAATTATCATTTAAAAGCCAAGGAAAGATTGGCTAATATAATTGTGTTTGAAAGCACAGAAAACCTACAAAAATTAAGCAAACATTTAAAAATTTAGTTTAAATTATCTAACTTGTAATCTGTGTAACATTTGCAAGACTAGAAATGAAACTTGCAATAAAAAAGCCATTCTAAAGTACAAATAAAAGTAATTGACATTTTAATAAATGTAATGGTCTTTTATGTAGTATTTTTATTTATGAAGAAATGTTATAAAAATCTACTTGTAGAATGGCACGAGTGCTTTCATTAGTAATATTGGTTATATATTTAGTTAGTAGTTTTCAACTATGTCATTGTTCAGCTTCTCTTCTGCATGATTTTGAAAGTTAAACCACAAAAACTGTGAAAACAGGCCTTGAGTTTTTCTTGCTCATGTCTATATTCTCAGTGCTAAGTGAAATACATAGAATGTAATAGAGACCCAATAAATAACCACCGAAGGAATGAATAAATAAATGAAGCAATCAATCAATCAATGAGAAGGCTTGCAAAGTTATGGTCTCCACACAATATCAATTTATCACTCTTGCCTACTAGTAACAATCTCATTTCCAACTAAATTGTGATATGCATCCTGTATCCCAGCCATGCTATTTTACTTACATTTTCCTGGATGAGTTATGCCTCGATGCTTACCTAGCATATTTGACATTCTGAGTAAATCAATTTTGTACCTCTTTCTTCTGTATGACAAAATTATTATTAATTAAAATCATTTAATAATTAGTAACATTCATCATTTTGTTGATTTCTTACTTTGATGTTAAAACAATTAGAATTTTTCAAAGTAAGTAAATTGCAATGCAGAGATTTTGGTTAAATTTATCAAACTATTGCATGCATACGTTAAATTTGTACTTTTCAAACAAAAAAGTTGTAAGTCACACTTTGTGTTCTTTTTCAGTATTCTAAAATGTGAACATATTTAAAATTTTCAACTGCTTATGTAGAAAGAACTGAGGTAACTCAAGTTCAGTTTTTTACTTTTCACATGGTGAACTATTATTATTTTTTGAATCTACTGTTGAAAAGTAAATATATGTAGTACACAGAATTGAAATCACTAACTGCATCTACATCTCACGCAAACAATACTATTGTTTCTGAACGTACGCTCTTAATCATATATTTATTTGGAATTTTCCAAATTAACATCTATATAAAATAAAAATATTGGTGAAAGTACAAGTAATAAAACGTGCTAATCTGAAGTTTGTGTTTTTAAAAAACTTCAAAAGTAATCACAGCCCCAGCCACTGTTAAAATTCAATAAATGGCTCAGGTGTGGTGGTTCATACCTATAACCCCAACACTTTGGAAAGCTGAGGTGGAAGGATCATTTGAGGCCAGGAGTTCAAGATCATCCTGGGCAACATAGCTAGAGACTCTCTCTACCAAAGTGACACAAAAATTAGCCAGCCATGGTGACATGTGCCTGTAATCCTAGCTACTCAGGAGGCTGAGATGGGAGAATCACTTGAGCCCGGGAGTTCAAGGCTGTAGTGATCAATGACTGTACCACTACACTCCAGCCTGGGAGACAGAAGCAGACCCTTTCTCTAAATAAATAAATAAATAAAATGAAATATTTTGTTCTGAGAGGAGTATTTTATCGTTAGCATTACTTAGAATTACTCACATATGCTTTTAATTAAAATAAGGCTGACTTATAATTGTTTTATCATTTTTTTTTTTAAATTTCTACAGAAAATGTACCACTTATGGCCTGAATCCAAGTCACCCAATACAATTTTCTTTTTCTGCATCTGGTGACTCCCTCTCTGTCTTTGAAGACTTACCTGAAATCTGACTCCCTTATGAAGACTTTCTTAACCATTACCAGGCAACACTAAGTCCTGTCTTCTCACTGTTTATATAGCACACCTGTTTATACAATAGTTTGATTTATTTTACTTCTCATTGTTGTTTTCTGCTACTGACCACTCCACCACACTCCTGATTGTAACATGACAGGTAATGTGTATTTGGAGAAAGATGATCACAGAGCAAACAATTATGTTGGTTGGGCGCAGTGGCTCACACTTGTAATTCCAACACTTTCGGAGGCTGAGGTGGGAGGATCATGAGGTCAGGAGATGGAGACCATCCTGGCTAACACGGTGAAACACTGTCTCTACTAAAAATACAAAAAATGAGCCAGGCATGATGGTACACGCCTGTAGTCTCAGCTATTCGGGAGGCTGAGGCAGGACGATCGCTTGAACCAGGAAGCGGAGGTTGCAGTGAGTGAGATCACACCACTGCACTCCATCCTGGGTGACAAAGTGAGACTCTGTCTCAAAAAGAAAAAAAAAAAAAAAAAAGAATCAATTATGTAATTTTCTCAGGAAATCATCCCTTAACAATTGAAATAAAAGCTACCAATATAAGGATATTTATCGTATGTTGATAATCTTTCAAAAGTTCTAAAATTAATGGCATAAATATGTTTTAATCATTTTATAATGTGTAAAATATAAAATTTCATTCATGATTTACGCAGCCCCTTCTAATTTCATGACTTACCCAGCCCATTTTAATTTCTCTTCCTTATGTGTTATTTTGCCACAGGTTGCTACTAGAAGAATGAATGTGCAAAGAAGGAAGATTTTTAAAGTATCCTCTCATTCATTAATCCCAGTTTCTTACAAGAGTATAAAAGAAGACAAGTAGAAATTTACTGGCAAAAATAAAGTGTACTAAACTTCATTGACCTCATGGGAAACAATGTTGCTTTTCCAATCTTCCATTTCAAGATTCTAAGAAATCATGTCCAATTTAATTATAGGAAAGAGATAAAAAAAAATTAAGATTGGAAGTTTCATTGAAGGGAAGGTTCATTAAAAAATCCAGATTAATGTGAAAATAATTCACCAATTCAATTACCTGGGAAAACAAAGATGGGAGCTTCTAGTGTTATTGATGACAATAACGGAAAAGAGAAAGAGAACAAAGAGTTCAACTGAGTGTATGTGAAGAGACACAGCTGTGCTTAAATGAAAGCAAAGGTCAGACGCCAGGTTTTCCCTAAAGACATAGAGATTTTCTAAAGTATTTATTGGAAGAGAAATTCAACCCAGAAGGGTAAGCTAACATCTTTCATGAAAGCGAAGCAACTATTAATCCAAGGTTATGCAACTCTATAAAATATATTAAATAGTCTATAAAGCAGTACATTTTGTTTGTAATTTGTTTCTCTTCACTACATTTTATTCTCATTTATGAAGTTTAAATTTTACTCAGAGGACTAACTATTATAGGTGACATCTATTACTGTGGTACTTTTACTCCTGAAGCTATAAGTAACTGCAGGGACAGATGCAAACAAAAAAATTCATAAGCACTTCTGTTTAATGGGAAGCAAACATTTATAGTTTCTATGCCCAAAAGTCCATCTCATGAGAATAAAGTAACCAGAATTTAAAATTATAACCCAATTAATTTAGTAGCTTCATATAAGCTAACACTATTTGATCATAATTTATTATACCAGTCTTCTATTCGAAATCATTTATTTTTTAATCATATATACTTACATGTTACAAAATAATATGTCTTTGAGAATATGTATTTTTGTATAATTTAAAGCATCCTCTTCATCAATAATTTGTGGAAATAAAAAAGCTGAGTCAAAAAAACCACAAAATTTTATTACAAGTAAAATAATAAAGTCTTCTCTAACCATAAAATCAACATTTGTTCTAGTTATCTGCTAACTAGGCAGGGATGCGGTGGCTCACACCTGTAATCCCAGGACTTTGGGAGGCCGAGGCAGGTTGATCACTTGATGTAAGGAGTTTGAGACCAGTCTGGCCAACATGGTGAAACCCCATCTCTACTAAAAATAAAAAAATAAACAAATAAATAAAAGCCAGGTGTGGTTGCACATGCCTATAGTCCCAGCTACTCAGGAGACTGTGGCAGGAGAATAATTTGAACCCAGGAGGAGGCAAAGGTTGGAGTGAGCTGAGATCGTGGCACTGCAGTCCAGCCTGGGCAACAGGGTGGGACTCCATCTCAAAAAAAAAAAAAAAAAAAAAAAATTATCTGCCAACTATAAACCAGATATTTTCAGTAGAAGTTTCTACAAAGATTGGAATGCTCTAGATCTTCACTTTCCAATATGTTATAATATATAGCTAACGAACACTCAAAACATAACTAATGTGACAAAGAAACTAAATTTTCAGTTTTATTCAATATTATTTAGTTTAAATTTAAATAGCCATATATGGCTAGTGGTGACTTTATTTGATTGCACAGACAGACAAATAGAAACTTGTTTTATAACTTATATTATTTTATGCTGTGAAGGTTTATTTTCTTTAATAAATTAATTGATCAAATGTATTTTTGTGAGAGAATTTCGTATATATGGTTTTCATCTATTTTTCTACTAGAGTCTTCCAGATTAAAATCAAAAGAAAAGAAAGAAAGCCAAATGAAAATCAAGGAGAAAAGAAAGAGGGTAAGAAAGAATAAAGAATAGATGGAATGATGGGAAGAAAGCAGGAAGAAAGAATAAAAGGAAGAAAGAAGGAAAGGAAGGAGGGAAGGAAGGACATAACTGGGATGTACAGCATAGCAATATAGATCCAATTTGGAGACTAAAATTAGTAAGTTAAATAGGAGATGTTTAATATAAATAATAGTTACTATGATAAAAGAGTAACTATAACATATAAAGTATCTCAAGTATCTCTGTATGGTATTCTAGGGCTGAGGGAGAATTCACAAGGAAGGACAAACTTGGAAGAGAGTAAGATCTTTTTAAAGAATATTTGATTTGAAGCACAGGATGGCAAAGGAGTTGGCTGACTTTGTCAAACTGGAGTTGGTCTGGTGTTGCTCAGCAAACATTAGGTCACCTTCTAGAGTACAGGTGGAGAGCAGATCAACAACCAGTAATGCGGATGCAGTGAAAATCCAGGTGTCTGTGGAGCTGGAGGCCTTTAGAGCATGCCGCTGGGTGGAGGCTTGCCAAGGGAGCCCAGGGTGCAGCTGCAGCTGCGTGCAACCTGGGCAAAATTCTATTTTTCGTTTCTAGAGACTGCAGAAAAGTTACCACCAACCCAAGTCTGCAAGGTCACAGAGGGACTACATTTTGCACCCACGATTGTTGAACATCCTTGCTATGTTTGTAAATTTTCCCTGCTTATAAATTTCTGTTCCCTGGAAAAGAAGCCAAAGAATATAGAGAATCTTTTCTAGCTACAGCTAAAGCTAATTTAAGTTTGTCTGAGCTAGGCAACTTCAATCATAATCACTTGTGCAGTCCTAAATTCAGGAGAATGCAATTTGATGAAAAGGACTCCCTGTAGATTTCACTTTGCTGGTGTCTGTGGCAGAGGATGTTCAAATATGGGGGATATTAACAGTTACAAAGTTGAGTTTCAGACACAAAGGAGGAATTTTTGTTAAAAGAAGCAGTGATTGTAATAAATCCAAGTCCTGACAGCAGAACCAACTGTATCATTGGCTCCTCAGGCCCATTCTATAGAATTGCATTTACAGCCACTTTTTTTGGCAGCTTAGTCTTGAAGTTGCTTCTCTAGTCTCTAAAACTGTCAGTGAATTATCCAGTGTTCTTTACATAGGATCAGCTTTTTTTGTTTACAACTAAAAACCCTGATCAAAACAAAAATGTGTTCTAGGAAAGGCTGCCAATAAAAAGCTTCACAGAAACTAAGCAATTCTGAAATTGGTTATGTGGACTTGTTGGGGAAGATGGACATAAAATCTTAGGTATTATTAATAGATAGGACTCTTACTAACAGATGAAAAGTCATGGGGGAATGTTCACATTTTCTACTGTGATAAGAAGGTAGTCTTCGGGTAACCAGAGCCAGGTTTCTTGCAAGCCTTTGTCAGTTCCTATCCCCTCCATGCACCAAAACTGACAGTTTCCAAATATAAAACTAGAATAAGATGCTAGCATATCCTAGGAATTTGTAACTCATGAGCTGGAAGAGATTACTCATTTATAATAGATGAAACTTGGAAAGAATTGTGGAAATGGGTTTTGAGGATGCTAAAACAAGAAAATCAAAATATATTTTAGAGGAACTCTATTTTTCAAAACATACATTTACCAGAAATTATGGATTGCTTATACAAGTTTTGTTGATGTTGTTGTTACTCAGTGATACACCCTACAACCCTAAAAGAGTAGTTAATACTTAATCTGAACTCAATAGGTGTATTTGAAAAAGCATACTAGTTCTAGCAGCTATAAAATAGATGTGGTTATTTATCCTGTGAATTAGGTGCAGTGGGTATACTATAGTGTTACATGCTCAATAAAGTTAGGTGCACATAAGTGTCACCTGAAGTGCTATTTAAAACATACTGATTCCCAAATCTCCACCTCCAGAAATTCCACTTAAATTGTGAAGAAAAGCTCCAGAATTTTTATTTTGCAAAAGTTTCTCAGGTGATACAAATAACAAATCTTAAGAATTATAAAGAAAATAATTCTGGAGCAGGTATATCATATGAGCCCACTTACCTCATACTGAAGCTCTCAAGAGAGCCCAAAATATAGTCATTTCTCCAAGGTGTTAGAAAGGATTAGTAAGTGAAGTATCAGTGTTATAGAAAGTGCTAATTTTTATTATTTATAGGGCAAAGAGGACCAGGGCTGCTGTTGCTGCAGTAGAAATTATTATTTTTTCAATGTAAATGATAGAAGTAAATGATAAAGTAAGTATGACTGCCCTAATAAGAGACAAACGGGAGTGGTCATCAAAGTGGTGTGGCCTGGAGGAATCCCTAATGGTGATTAATTTATCTTGGGGTTGCTCAGACCAAAAGAGATGGTCAGCCCTTCGAGTCAAACCTTAACTTGCAAAAATGAATATTTTCTAGATCTAGTGAACAGAGAGCTGAATTTAGCTATGAAGAGAGGACAGAGCCCAGTATACAGACATGGAGACCCTTGAGGAAATTGGAGACTGAGAACACATAACCATAACACAAATATGAAACATAATTCTGTTTTTCACTTCTTACCTGGAATGCCTTATGCTAAGGCACGAATTATTTGTCCCACTGACAAGAAGACAAAAGCCACATGTTAAGGATGATCCCACTCAAGGATAAGGGAAGCTTTGAGCCTTGATAGCATTGTCGACTAACATGCCGCAATACTTTAGTTGTTAAAAGCACAGATTCTAGCATAGGGTTGCCTGAGTTGAAATCCAGTCCTTGGGGCTTGCTTATTAGCTGTGTGACCTTACACAAGATACTAAAGTTCTCTTTACCTGTGTGTCCTCATCAGTAGTGGAAGTGATAATCACATTTAATCAGATGGTTCTAAGAATATGTAAAACACTTTGAATAGTGCCTGACACACAACACATGCTATGTGTATAGCTTCTCTTTCATAATAACAATGCTTGTTTAAAAATGAAATTTTTATTGCATGAAATATATGAGCAACATTTTGCATAAGACATTGAGAAATGCAATTTCAATAACTCAATAATATAAAAAATAATACAGTAATTACCAAAGAAGAAGGGAAATAAACGTGTATATTTTCTATATAGGCATGTAGTTTTAAGTTATAGGCAGGCTTAATCTTAAGGGTTTAATTTTTAAAGTATTTTTACAAATATAACTGTGAAACCCAATTCAATTGAAACATAATCTTTGAACTCTATACAAATCTACAAAAGTATTCATAAAAGAGATAATTTGAATTATGATTAAATTCATTATGTAGTTCCTTAAATTAAAAAGATAATGACAGCTTAAAGTCTATTTAATATTAAACATTTATCACCGTGAAACAATAAACTATACATTTCAAGAAATCTGAAAATTTTTATAGGGCTGCCTAAAATTAAACTTTTTACAATTTGAATAAGAACATATTGAATATATTTGTTGTTCAAAATGGAGACGAATCTAGTTTCTTTTGAATATTCAATACAAAAGAATTAAAAATAAAGCCTAATAGCAAAAGTATAATACTTATACAAGAATAATATTGATGTTAGTGTTAAACAAAGGAAAACCTTGTGGAAAAAATCTGAATTGTTATAGCATCCTCCTTGAGGTAATCAAAAAGAACACAAACTCTTTAGCCCCATATATGTGACTGTAAAGAACAAACCACCAAGTGACTGATACTGAAGTTTGAAAGGATGCAATTTTCTCAACAACGAGCTTATTTTATGTCTGAAAAACAAATGGACTTAGATGGAAATAGTTTCTTCATCTTCTTAGTTTATAATTGGAGTTTTTAAAACCATTAAATAATGTTTTTCCCTCTGATGTTTATTAATATGTGGCAGAACAAATTGTCAGCATAACACCATGTTTGAAAGTGTTTTGACCAGCAAACTAGTCTGGTTTTGCAATGTAATTTAGAACCTACCATGACCGCTAAGCCAATCAGAATTTTATTACAAAATTTTGGCCAGACTCAGTTTTCTGCTTAGCCATTTAATTCCTTATTTTTCTCATAAGGAAACTTGAATAATAAATATGAGTTTATGTAGATGGAAATTACATAAATTTACATATTATATGTAGGCTTCAAATCTGCTTCAGCAAAGATCCTAAATGTTTTTTATGGTGGCCATATCAGACATGAATAGAACGTGGTTAATTTCTGCTTTATGTATTGATATGGTTTGACTCTGTGTCCCCAACCAAATCTTATCTTGAATTGTAGTCCCATAATTACCATGTGTTGTGGGAGGGACCTGGTGGGACATAATTGAATCATGGAAGTGGTTTCTCCCATACTGTTCTCATGGTAGTGAATAAGTCTCACGAGATCTGGTGGTTTGATAAGGGGAAATCTGTTTCGCTTGGCTCTCATTCTCTCTCTTGCTGCTTCCATGTAAGAAGTGCCTTTCATCCTCCGCCATGATTGGGAGGCCTCCCTAGCCACATGGAAGTATAAGTCCATTAAACCTCTTTCTTTTGTAAATTCCCCAGTCTCAAGTATGCCTTCATCAGCAACGTGAAAACTGACTAATACATGTGTGGTGGGGGATAGTTAAGAAATGATAGTTTTACCTCACAGAGCTGCCTGAATTTCAATAATTCTGTCAACTGAATTATGATTTCAACACCTACTCAATTCTACAAATTCTTAGATTTTTCTAAACTAAAACACCAATAGAACCTATTTTCTCTACCACCTGTTTCCACCTGAATGATTATGATAGAAGCTAATTATCAAAGAAAGTATCATAATTATCTTGGCTATCCATAATACATTATTTTTGAAAACAGAATTCATACTCTTGAAAAACTTGAAATCATAAATAAAAGTAACATTATTCCATGGTAAGAAGCATATAATACAGGAAAAAAAAAACCACTGCATTTTGTACTACTTATAACGTATTGAATTTTTAAAAGCTATTTATTTGTGTCTCTGCTAAAATTACTGACAAGATAAAACTTCAAACTTGCATTATCAGTCAAACTTATTCTCAGCAGTTGATGTGGTGAGGAAAAATAAGGTACTTCAATTTTTTAAAGAAATTAAAATGCACACCAAAATTCTAATAATCATTTAATTATTTAACAATAATTTCAACATTTCTTTAACTTTTGGACTATTATACCAACTTATGAAGGATAAGGTGACTGTCCCAGGTCCTCCATTAGTCCACACTTAACACTGGATTTACATCCTCTTAAATAGAAATTTTGTTTCTCCAATTCAGGTACATAATATTGTTTATTAAAAATGTTATTATAGGTAATTTGACTGGGATAAATCCTATGGAGTTCATTTTAATTGCATACCGTAACAATTTCAGTACTGGCTGACTTAATATGAAAATTAGTCAATCATTTTCTCCATATTCAATTAATTATTATCCTGTTTCATGTTGTGTTAGCAGTTTTATGAACTAATTAGCTTTGTCATTACAGTTCTGAGAATTCTTACCCGGTCCAATGGTGTAATTTTAAAGTTATCAGAAAATTGTATTTGTGAGTCCTTTCCAAGAATCTTCATGAAGACAAAACATGTTAGGTTTATTGTTGCTCTGGAAAGTACCAGAGTAAAGAATTAACTGTCTGTTAATAGGACTTAAAATGGTTAAAGATGTGATAACACAATTGATAAGGAATTTCAGTTTTTTCTGTTGTATATAATATTTTAAGATAGTAACTAGAATTATGACTAATATACAAGAACTGCTAGATTCCGATTTATACAATGTGTAAAACACACATGAATAACATGTCCATAAAATATAACTTAAAGAAGGTTTAAAATTATGAATTTACAATAATTTTCATATAATTAAATATATAAATCTCTCTTTCTACATAGTGAAATACCCTTTTGAAATGTTCCAAGGACCCATCAGGAAAATTCCAAAGCTAATTTGAGGTAAAGAAAAAGACTTGACCGAGCACAGTGGCTCACGCCTGCAATCCCAGCACTTTGGGAGGCCAAGATGGGTGGATCACGAGGTCAGGAGATCGAGACCATTCTGGTTAACACGGTGAAACCCTATCTCTTCTAAAAATACAAAAATTAGTCGGACATGGTGGCAGATGCCTGTAGTCCCAGCTACTTGGGAGGCTGAGGCAGGAGAATGGAGTGAACCCAGGAGGCGGAGCTCACAGTGAGCCAAGATTGCACCACTGCACTCCAGCCAGGGCAATAGAGCAAGACGCTGTCTCAAAAAAAAAAAAAAAAAAAAAAAAAAAAAAAAGAAAGAAAGAAAAAGACTTAATTTAGAATTTGATTTGGGAAGCTTGTCAAAAATATCAAAGGTTTAAAACACTTCATCAAAATAGGATCACAGGGCACTGTGAACAATAGTCATTCATTTAAGCAAATTGATAATTAAAAGACTTCAAAGGTAAATACAGAAAGTTACACAGTTGTAGAAAACCTTAACTCTTTCATCGAGAGCGCTCAGGTTTTTAAAATAGATTAAAACCCAACAAGGAAAACACGAAGCCTAGAATATTAAATGAATAAAACAGAGCATCTTTGTTTCCTAGACCAATTACTCAAAGGGTAAATAAAGACTTTTCACATTTTCCTACTAAGAGCAGACCAGTACTTTATAAAAGCCCTGTTGTTTGAATGGAGAGAACCAAATTCTACTTTTGCATCAGTGTACTTTTATTAATGAGGCTCATGTTTTAGAAAAAAAATATAAATAATTGTTTTCTAATGTTAGATGTTAGCCATCTTACACACATAAAATTTCTTTCCTGAGATTTCTCTTCCACAAGCCTACAACTTTCTAATCAAGTCAGTTGTGTCTTATATTTTTTTCTCTTCTCATTTTGGAAAAAAACATTTATTCTACTGTAGGAGAGAAATTTCTTTTTCTCTTAACAAAACAAAATATCCTCATACTTTACAGCTTTTTTTTTTTTTAACCAAAGAACATCTTACCTTTCTTGTATAGTTTCATATAGAATTGTTGTCCTTATTATTTCTAGTAATTTTAGTTACATATATTTCTTAAAATTCTTAAACCTTAATGAGGTTCATTTTCAGTGAACACTTGGCAGAAACCATGAACTGTCTGTTGCATCCATAATCCGTAGATTCGCAAATATATATATATATCACATATATATCATACATATATCACATATATATCACATATATATACACACACATATATATCTCTCTCTCTCTCACACTTGTAAGAAGCATGTGCTCTCCCATAGTACAATTTGGTAATGTGGCACAGAACATGTTTATGAATAGTCTCTAATATCTTTAGTATCACTATAATAAGAAACCGTAAAAGAGGTACAATTATATTACTACCTTCCTGTGTTTATCTGTTTGTTCTTTGGCTAGAGCTAATAATTAAATTCTTGTTTGTACATATTTTCCTCCGCCTCAGTTTTTCATTATTGATTATAAATATGTTAAATCTTTCTGGTATAGAAAGCACATACTTTTCATTGAAATTTTATGTTACTAGTGTCTAACTCACTTATTTTTAACAATTATGCCTTGATTACTTGTAAAGAAAAGATATTTGACCACTGGACATCATTTCATTTTTCTTGTTGACAAATTTTGTAGTAAAAATATAATGTAAGCTTATTTTATCATTAAACTGAAGCAGAAAATAGGATATATCAGTATTATACCTAATACTGAAAACTTTGAAGACATGCCTGTTTTAATCAAACTTAAAAATATTCTTATTTACCAAAGATCATTCAAGCCCTATTGTTGTAGTCTCAGCAATCCACCAAGATGTAACAGTCTCTTGTCTGAGATAATGCCCAGCATTCTTTGTCCTACCTCCAAGAAAATTAGGGAGTAGAGACAGAAAGGTGAGGTTAGCGCAAAAGTTTAATAAGTGAAAGAAGAAAGCTCTCTGCCGGCAGAAAAGGGGGCCCAAGAAAGGTGCCCCCTATGATGCTGGGGTCCAGGGTTTTTATGAACTGGGAAGGGGAAGGAATGTACTTAGACTGAAGGCTGTCTTAAAGAATGTGTGACTCAGCCTGGCCCAGGATCCTGGCCCAGGACCAAACAGAAAGCTTGACCCAGGATCAATCAGGAGCTGAAATGATGATTCATAGATGCTCCTTAGCCTGGCCCAGGACGAATCAGAAACTTAAGTAAAAGCTCCGCATGGGACCTTGACCCAGGACCAATCGGGGCTGAAAGGATGATTCATAGAAGCCGGACTTACAATCCAAATAAAGGAAAGGAGAGTGCCCGCCAGAACCCACTGGAGCTTACCATGCCCATGCCCACAAGAAAAGAAAAAACTTTTTTGGGGGAACCTGGTCGCTATATAAAGAACAAAGGCATGTCTATGCTAGGCCTTGTCTCTTTATCTGAGTGAGCTGGACGTTTGTGCAAGTTTTTATCCCAATGGGCCGGAGTTTTTTCTATCTGTACAACCAAGGGCATGTGTCTAGGAAGAACAACCTGTGGTAGTTCTCTTATTGGTGCCTGAAGCTTGATTTTTTTCCCAGGCTGCTTTTTTATGTTATATGGGGATGAGGCACTGATCCAAGGGCCAGGGGTTCCCTGGGGACCCTTTCTTTGCTATCTACCTAAGACAAGCTAACTAACTCCTTTTAGTCCCCCCTCAGGAGTGGAGACCCTAACTGTTGTTGCGGAGATTGTATGTTGATCTTCCTGGCCACTTCTTCCTGGAAAGGGGCATTTTTCAGGGAACAGCTGCTAGGATTTCCCCTAAGCCTGATTTAGAGGTCCTTGGAAGAAAGGCATCCATGCATGGTGTGGTCAAAATCTAGGATAAGGGTCAACCTTGACACCTCTCAAGTATTGTTCAATTAAATGTGTTTTTTTTTTTTTTTTTTTTTTTCCTTTTGAACGAATCTTTGATGTGATAATCAGAGTAGGGAACAAAATCTAGTATCTAAATTTTATGTTAGTCTTCCAGTATTACTATTATGTATGTGCTTCCTGCCACTTGTTTATCAGTAAAGGAAATAATAATCAGCAATTATAATAGTTATAGCAATAGTAATAATAATCACATGTTTTGGCCAGGAACGATGGCTCATGCCTGTAATCCCAGCACCTTAGGAGGGCAAGAGAGGCTGATCACCTGAGGACAGGAGTTCGTGACCAGCCTGGACAACATAGTGAAACCCTGTCTCTACTAAAAATACCAAAATTAGCCACGAGTTCTGGTGCATGCCTATAGTCCCAGCTACTGGGAAGGCTGAGCTATAATCCCAACCACTGGGGAGGCTGAGTCTGGAGAATCACTTGAATCTGGGAGGCAGATGTTGCAAGGAGTCAAGATCAAGCCACTGCACTCCAGCCTGGGCGACAGAGTGAGACTCCATCTCAAATAATAATAAATGATAATGTGTTTGGTATTGCTCTTATTCTCATGTTTGGAGCAAGCCTGTGAAAAACTGAATTATTAATGTTGCCTCTTTATCTTCCATCCAAAATTCTCATGTCTAGCCATAAATTTTCCATACAAGAACTCTTGTGTTTCTCCATAAATATTACTTGACTTTGCCTTCGGTCATAATGCTTAATTTGACATATGTGGGCAGAAGTTAAGATCTTACCAGTTCTGAAGCTAGGACTTAGAAAACATTGTTATGTGTCAACTTGCTATCTTATGCCCTATTGTTGTCATAACAAGAATATGCCCCAGGGGGCTCACTGAACAAATAAGCATAAAGACACATAATTTAGACTACTTCCTCAGCTACATGTTGTAGCCAAGACCAGCGGAGCCTGGCTAAACACAGCCTGTATCTGCTTATGCCTACTGATCTGCAGACCTGTGAGAAGGATGGTTGCTGCTTTAAGCCATTGATTTTGGGGATGATTTGTTATACAGCAGTAACTAGCTTGCTCTCCTTCCTCTCTTTTCTCAATCACTTAGTCTTTTCACTTCAGAATTAATATCAGAATAATTTCCTGTTATGGTTATCCTTGTGGCACTTAACGATGCTTTGAATTCTGATAATTCAGTTCCACTAACAAATCAGGAAAAGAAAAAGTAGAATCTTACAGCTAACATAAAAAGCTTTCTTTTTCCACAGATAATGTGGTAACTTTCACAGTCCTTTTGGTAATTTTACTATTTGAGATTGAAAATGTTTAAGAAAGTCTCACAACTCTCTATGTAACAAATGAGAGCAACTTAGAGGATATTAAAAGGAAACAAATGTTGCTGTTTGTGCATTGAGTATATTATTGGATTTTGAATATTTTCAGCTCACTAGATTTTCAAATATTTAGCATTAGGGACAGAAAACAAATCTCTGAGTTTCCTAAAGCTCAAATAAGCTTCTACATTTTACATAACACTTCTATAAGATAGTGAAGAACTCCAGATAGCATTGCTCTATTCTTATTTTATTGATTAGAAAGGTAAGCACAAAACATGTTAAACAATTTTCCCAAACAAAGGAAGCAACCAGGGAATATGATTTCTTCAAAGTTTCAGTTTCAATTCAATGTCCACTCTGTACTATTTCTGGTGAAGTTGAATAATACTACTTTGTGCCTGTAGAACATTCAAAACATTTTATAGGGCTTTATAAATCTTTTTACTTCCCTATGAGATTGAAAAATCAAAATGTTTGATATATAGCACAATGAATCACCATGGTTGTACTACAGTTTCAAAATGCTTACACATCAAAACCATCCCCATGAATTTCTACTAACTGTCAGCATTTGCAAAACAACAGCATTTCTGGCTAGAAAGGTTTCAGTATTTCATAAGAAATTCAAACTTAACCCCTCATGTATGAATTTCTTTCCCTATTTGTTATGAAACAGCTGTACATATTTTGCAAGTTAAGCCACTGCATGTTTTTTAGAGCCTTATGAAGTTCTGTGATTTTAGAATCAAGTCAATATATATTTTAAATAGTAAATGTACTTAAGTGTCACATAGTCTGAGTCCTCTACAGACATAAAATAGTCATATTCAATTTCTCAAAAAAATGAGGTAACTTTGGGCCGGGCATGGTGGCTCATGCCTGTAATCCCAGTACTTTGGGAGGCCGAGGCAGGTGGATCACAAGGTCAAGAGTTCGAGACGAGCCTGGCCAATATAGTGAAACCCTATCTCTACTAAAAAATACAAAAATTAGCTGGATATGTGGTGCACGCCTGTGATCTCAGCTGCTTGGGAGGCTGAGGCAGGAGAATTGCTGGAACCTGGGAGGCAGAGGTTGCAGTGAGCCAAGATTGTGCCACTGCACTCTAGCCTGAGCGACAGAGTGAGACTCTGGGAAAAAAAAAAAAAAAAAAAAAGTCACTTTAGTGTAAGCATCACAAAAAAGAAGAAAAAAATTACGTAGCTTGAATACAATTAGGTCAACACACAATTGGTCATTATAAAAATGCCATGATCCATTTCTCATAGTTACTTCACATAACATATTGTGAAGTGTTAAGCTTTATGAAGTATATCCTTCATCACCATTGTCCAAATTTATTATTGTTTCTTTATCAAAATGAAGCGAAATATTAAGTGCAGTAAATACTGACAATAGTCATAACAAATGTACAAAACAGACCTAAGGAATACTTGAAGATTTTATTCCTAGTTTTTATTACTTTAAATATGTATTATTTAATGTTAATAATCTCACAATGTATCCTATTAGAAAATCTGAGAGTGAGAGGCAGAAGATACTAGAGCAGATTTAAGAAAAGTGCACATCTCCAAATGTGCTGAAGTGGGGAATGGGTAATGAAGCTAACACAGCTTCCTAATTAAGAAATTTCTGTAGCACCCAGGAAATGAAGAAGAGGATGAATTTACGTTGCCACAAATTAGGTGTAAAAAAGGTGGTTTTATACTGCCTGGTGAATAACTTGGGCATATGAGTGGAGAAATTCAGGGTCATGCCTTGGCTTGACAAGTTATCTGAAAAGCAAGAATGTTGAAAGTTTGGTCAAAAGAGTTGAAGTAATAAATTCTTATATCTTGTTGGAAAATAATACAGAGCTAAGAGACTAATAGAAGAGAGAGGGTGAAAATAATGCTAGGCCACCGTGAATCAAGAAACAATGGTAAGAAGGGAATGAGAGATTCAGCGAACAAGAATCTTTACTTGGAAGATGAAAGTTTAATATGTTGTAGTAAAGATGTTTGGGTGAGGATGAGTCTAAGGTGTAGTCAAAGATGTAATCTTTTGATATGGAGCTGAAGGCAGGGCTATTAAATTTGAGCAAGAAAATACCATGAACATGCACATCAATAATTTAAAAACGACGTTGGCTTTTTAATATTAATTCAAGTACTTATGGCACCCTGCTGAAATCATATCTACCGTCAAATGTGAAATAAATATTGGGCAATTTATGCCATAGAAGATATTGGTCTTAGCTTTTTTTATTACTTGGTTGAAATGTATGCTTTCTAACTGTGATAAGCAAGTTTTCTTTTTAAAATAGAGGTGCTTTGTGACCTGAATAATTGTACCATTACAACCTAACTTTACTTTTTCACATTTCTGTTTTTAAATTTCATCTCTTTTCTTTCTACAAATATTATTCTTGGTTTTCTGCAACCAAATAACTTTTTTTCCAAGCTTTCCCACCCTTGGGAAAGAGACTGCATCCTGACATCATCTATGGATAAGAACTTACTCTAGTGGGCTATTGTGCTCATAGAGCAAGCATATTCTGCATTGTGACTTAAAGTCAAGAATCTTAGTTGATAATTATTTAGTAAGCTAACATTATGTGCTTTAAATAGGAGAGAGGGAGTACTCAGGAATGAATGGTACTGGGTTATAGATAGAAAAAAAAGTATAATGGAATGACTTGACAGGCAACACAATAATCCATTATTTACAGCTACCGTATACAAACATTATTATATAATTCCTTAAGAAAATTTTACTCAGCGCTTTTTAAAAGCCAAGCAGTGTCCTATTGTTGGGGCTATAAAAGGGAGGAAGCCCTTAATCTTATGTTCAATGCAGTCTAGTTTATTAGAGAAATTCACAGATGATTTTACTACTATAATATTAAAATGTTAAATGCTAAAGTGACATTTACTATTTTGTGCAATTGCTATGATGCTACATAGAAAGAATCCTTTAACAGTGGTTTAGGTGCTAGAAATTTCAACAAAGAGAAATATTTTTTAAGTAACCTCTGGAAAAATAAAGAGGATGTTTCTAGGGCAGACAGAGAGAAACAACTCAGCAAGAATGAATAACATCCCCTTTATTACCCCAACAGAAACTCAATGTCAGATACTGAATGAAGACTGAGTCAAGTGGCTTCTCGAGATCCTACACATCTATTAGATTTGGGCTATGTTATTCCACCATGAAATATTTGTTAGATATTTTATATAATGATATGTTATTAATTATATTTTATTGTTAAATTGTTATTTGATACAATATACTATACTGATGCTATATATTTATTTTATATAATACTTTTAATTTTATATAATATTTATATTTTTTACATTTGTACAATTTACACTGGTCTTATACTTATGACATATTCCTTTCTGTATTCCATAGTAAATTATTTAAAAAGTATATTATGTATATAATATACATATTTTTTATGTTTTCTATTTACGAACTCTAAATTATATTTTATGTTACTATGTATCATCATACATTTAGCATATTTTGAAAGATGAATGTAGAAGATATTTTATAAATGTGAAATATGTGATTATGCATAATTATACATAAATCATGTATAATATATGATCAGTATACAACTATTTAATATTTTGAAATTTGTCCATTATTTTTTAAAATATTGTTTAATGGAATGGATCACAGTACCATAGTTTTACACCATAATGTTTGACTATTATATGTCTAACCAAAACTCCCAAAACACAAACACAGAAAATAATTGCCTAAATAAGGAGGAGTTGAAAATTTATTTTAAAAGTATATTTAAAACATTAAAATTGTTTGTATATTTTGGATAACAGTCCTTTATCAGGTATGTCTTTTCCAAATATTTTCTCCCAGTCTGTAGTTTATCTTCTCATTCTCTTGACAGTGTCTTTCCCAGAGAAGTTTTTAATATTAATGTTTACACATCAGTTCTTTCTTTCATAGATCATGCCAATAGTGTTGTACCTAAAAAGTCATATCTGCTTTCTTCTCTGTTATCCTATAGGAGATTTATAGTTCTGCATTTTATCTTTAGGTCTAATAACATATTTTGAATTAATCTTTGTGAAGGATGTAAGGTCTGTGTATATATGCATTTTTGTTTTTCATGTGGATGCCCTGTTGTTCCAGTACCATTTTTTGAAAGGACAATCTTTGCTTTATTGTCTGTTTTTCTTTGCTTCTTTGTCAAGGTTTAGCTAAATATATTTTTGTGGATGCATTCTTGGGCTGTCTATTCTGTTTGAAAGGCCTGAATATTTTTTTTGACAATACCACACCCTCTTGATTACTGCAGCTCTATAGTAAGTCTTAAAGTAGGGTAATCAGTCCTTTTGATGGCAACAGCAGGCTGCCTGGAACAGCCTACTGCCATCATGCCAGCTGCAACAGGGAGGCATGGCTGGGGCTGCATGCTCCATGGAGTCAGCAGGAGTCAGGGACAAGTGGGAGTCTCACCTCTTCTGAGTTGGAGTGGGAGCTTCTTGGGTGCCACTGCAGCTGTCCAAGCCCAGCTGTGGACCAAGGCATCTCTGTGCCCTTGGGGGTCCAGGTGCAGGTGGGAGCCCCACCCTCCCTGACACAGCTGCAACTGCCCAAACCACAGCTGCACACCCAGGCCTCCCTCTCCAGAGAATGGACAGTGGAGGGGGAGGGGGAGGGGGAGGGGGAGGACCCACCCTCCTGGGTGTAGCTATAGCCACCCAAACCGGCAGCTGCAGACCCAGGCATCCCTGCACTCTTGGGTGCCCAGGAAGGTCCCTTTGCCTTCACAGGCTCAGAAGTGTCTGCTCCTATGGCCTGGCTTCTCCCTGTTGTTGGTGCCCACTCCAATTTTAGAGCAAAGTCAGGGCCAAGCCCAGGTGCTGTTACATCCTGTTCAGGCATGCACACACTTGGGGCAGTGCTGAAATACCAGCCCCCTCCCACCTCATTCCCCTCCAGATTTTGGGTATAATGAGCATAGGAGGGAAACTGAGTGGGGGACTAAGGGAAGTTCAGCACTGGCCTGCTGGTACCACTTGGCACCTACAGTCTGGGCTCCATGAAAGGAAACGGGAGGCAGACAAGTGCCTGGGGAGAAGGGAGCAGGTCCCTGGTGAGGCCTCACCTTCAGGCCAGAGAGGGCCTTAAGGCTGGTGTCTGGGCTGCTACTCCCATGGACCTGAGTGGGAACTTGTGGTGCCTTTTCTGGGCCTGCCCATGGCTGCCCATGGACCAATTGGTGTGCTCTTCCTCCCATCTGAGGCCCATAAAAGCCCCAGACTCAGCCAGAGCTGCATAAATGTTGGGATGACCAGCTGCGGAGAAGAGCTACCCACTCCAGGGTCTCCTCTTTGCTGACAGCTGCAGAGACAATGGGGGCAACCTGCCTGCAGAGAGGATCCTCCCACTCCAGGATTTCCTCACGTCTAGGAGCTGAACACTCATCATAGGGATACCCTGGCTGCTGAAAGGAGCTGCTCCCTTCAGGAGACTGAGCTGTTCTATCTCTCAATAAATCTTGTCTTGCTCACCCTTCACTTCTCTGCATATCTCATTCTTCCTGATCACAGAATAAGAATTTGGGACCTGTCGAATGGCAGGGCTAAAAGAGCTGTAATACAAACAGTGCTGAAACATGTCCATTGCTTGCCATGTTTCAGGCAAAGAGAAGGGGAGAAGAGCTGAGGCCCTTCAAGGAGCACAGACCTAGGAGGTCCCCAGGTCAGGGCTGTGACTCCCTCTTTGGGACCCTGTATTCCCTTGCATCTACAGGTTTCTGTGTGCCACCATGTTCCCCTGTGCCAGCCACGGAAGCTGCTTCCAGTGTGCCTGGTCCGGCTGCAGCTTCACAGAGAGCTGGTGCCTATGCTGGCACCTGTAACTGCCCACGCACCTGCAGAAGCTGGCATGTCTGACTCACTCACACACCCCTCGTTGTTCCATGCTTGGCTCTCCCTTGGCAGGTGTGAGACCCAGGCCTCTAGGGTGAACTGAGCATAGCTTGACAGGCTGAGTAGGCAAAACAAGCCCAGCAGATCCAAGGCAAAATGCAGGCAAAGGTGCCCCTGGCTTCAGAGGTTTCTGGCCAGAAAAACTACACCTCAAGGATCATGTAACACTGTGACTTTATTCCTCTCTTTTAATTTTATGTTGGCTACTCTGTATTTTTCCCTTCCCATATAAATTTTGAATCAATTTGTCAATGTACATAAAATAATTTGCTGGGTTTTAATTGAGATTTCATTGAAACTATGGCTCATTTTGGAAAGAACTGACATTTTAAACCTTTGAAACTCAACTACAGGAAAATAAATAATAAGAAAAAGATCAACCCAATTCCCCTCAACAATAAGAAAAGCAGCAAATTGAATTAAAAATGGGCAAAAGACATAAATGAAAACCTTACCAAAAATTGTATGTGGCAAATAAGAGTATGAAAACATGCTCCACTTCATAATGTCATTAAGGATTTATAAATTAAAAAGAACAATTATTAGAATTACCAAAATCCAAAACTCTGAAAATAGTAAATGCTGGAGGATTTGGAGCAACAGGAACTCTCATTCACTGCTGAAGGGAATGAAAAATAGCATAGCCTCACGCCTGTAATCCCAGCACTTTGGGAGGCCGAGGCGGGCGGATCACAAGGTCAGGAGATCGAGACCACGGTGAAACCCCGTCTCTACTAAAAATACAAAAAATTAGCCGGGCGCGGTTGTGGGCGCCTGTAGTCCCAGCTACTCGGGAGGCTGAGGCAGGAGAATGGCGGGAACCCGGGAGGCGGAGCTTGCAGTGAGCCGAGATCGCGCCACTGCACTCCAGCCTGGGCGACAGAGCGAGACTCCGTCTCCCAAGAAAAATTAAAAAAAAAAAAAAAGAAAAATAGCATAGCCATTTTGGAAGACAGTTTTTACCATTTCTTAGAAAATGTGATTAAAAAACAACAGTAGATTTGCCATTAAATATCCTTGGATTTAGTTAATAGTTTCAGATTGAAAATGAAACCTCAGTTTTTATGGGTACCATATTACAAAATAAAATTTAAACACATCTAGTTATACATAAAAACGATTATTGATTAGGGAATTCAATAAGGTAGATAAAATATCTACATTTGTTCATCAGTCTTTTAATTGTGGAAAAATTTTCATTGATATATAAAAGCCAAAAAGTGACTTTTATTGTTTTAATTAAAATAAACATATTGGAAATGATGTTATCTCTTCAAATGTGTATCTTCCATTTTTATTCATATCCTCCATGGTTGTAATATCTTAATTGCCAGACAATTTGAAAGGCATTGAGTTACAAGAATAAACTACATAGGTTGAGCCTAAGTTATGCCACCTAAGCTAATAATATTGCTTATTTTTGGTTATTTTAAAATTTTATTTTGGGGATATTTAAAATGAAAAATTAAACAAGTTACTTTTTTCTTCAAATTGTTATTTATTTTCTTCCAATTTCTTGAAAATGTAAAAAAGGCAAACTCTCAGAGAAACAGGTGCTATACACAGGATATTACATATAGCTTTCATTGACTTACATTATCTGACAGAACTTCAAATTCGTTTCACAAGACACTGACTGAAAATGTAATTTTTTTCTTCTACATCAGATGTATTTTTGTTGTTTTCATATATTTATAATAGTAACAGATGATGGTGTTCTTCTAAACTTCCCGGCAACCAAACAGTCAGGGACATTTAAAAAAGAAACAACTTTTATTTGTGTTGATTACCAATGTCAATCACTTCAGAATAAATTAGGCATGCTGTTATTAATAGGAAAGTATGTTACTGCTGATATTTTAAACTGTGATACATATAAGTTACTACAAGAATGCCAAGAAATCATTTCTCATTGCTATAGGTATAATTTTACTGAAAGAAAGACCATTAATATAAATAAGGTCAAGATATGTTGCTGGTAGCTATTTTAATGCCATTGTAGAGTGCATTATTGTTGATAATAAAATATGTTAAATAATATAATTCTTAACAAATATTTTTAATACTAATATTTAATACTGATATAATTATTCTTTCAACAATATTGTTTCCTTTACAGTACACAAGGGTATAGCTTGTCATTTCCTAAACTCAAAGGAAATCACGTAGACAAGAAAAGATGTTTATAAAGGAGTGCACTAAGTGCCACAGTGACTGGAAGAATCTACCCTGAGCCTGTTATGTGAAGTAAGAAAATACCCTCCGAACCTGACCTGAATTAAGTCTCTTCTCATCGTTGTAATCTTTCTTTTTTGAAATTTAACATTTGTCGCAGTGCAGTGGCTCACACGTGTAATCCCAACACTGTGGGAAGCCGAGGTGGGAGAATAGCTTGAGCCCTGGATTTTGAGACCAGCATAGCAAATAAAGTCAGATACCATAACTGCAAAAAATTAACCGGGCCTAGTAGTGCATTCCTGCGGTTCCAGCTACATGGAAGGTTGAGGCAGGAGGATCAATTGCCTGATCCCAGAAGGTTGAGGCTGCAATAAGCTATGCTGCATCTGCAGGCTAGTGACATAGTGAGACTCTGCCTCAAAAATAAATAAATAAATAAATAAATAAATAAATAAATAAATAAAATAAAATAAAAAAATTAACATCGTTTCTAGTCTGCATTCACTACCACAAAACAAGTTTCAAATTACAGTCTACTGTTATATGCCAATAGCCTTATGTAAGCTATTTTATTCAAATCGTATAATAATACATTTAAGAATATGATCTGTTAGTCTTACCTCCGTTTCATGATCAATACCCACCCAAATTTCATTTTGAATGGTAATCCCTAGGTGTAGAGGAAGAAACCTGGTGGGAAGTGACTGAATCGTGGGGGCGGTTTCCCCCATGCTGTTCTTATGATAGTGAGTGAGTTCTCACGAGATCTGATGGTTTTATAAGTATTTGACGGTTCCTCCTTCACGCACACACTCACACTCTGTCCTACTGCCTAAGAGGGGGCCTGCGTCCCCTTCCGCCATGATTGAAGTTTCCCGAGGCCTCCTCAGCCATGTGGAACTGTGAGTCAGTTAAATCTTTTTCCTTTATAAATTACCCAGTCTTGGGTTGTATCTTTATAGCAGTCTGAGAATGGAGTAAAACAATGCCCCTAGCATTAAAATCTTTTTTAAAAAAGTATAGGGCCGTGTGCCGCGGCTTACACATGTAATCTCAGCAGCTTAGGAAGCTGAGACGGGTGGATCACGAGGTCACGGAGTTCCAGACGAGCCTGACCAACGTGGTGAAACCCCCTCTCTACTAAAAATACAAAATTAGCCAGGTATGGTGGCGCATGCCTGTAATCCCAGCTACTCAGGAGGCTGAGGCAGGAAAATCGCTTGAATCCGGTAGGCGGATTTTGCAGTGAGCCGAGATCGCGCCATTGCACTCCAGCCCGGCAACAACAGCAAAACTCCGTATCAGAAAAAAATAAATACATAAGTGTACACAGAGTCTTTCAGTATACCCTCCGAAAAAACAAGTATGCAAACCAAAAAAATGTAAAAAGCTACATCAGAGGTAAAAGTAGCATCCTTTATTGTGTCAGGTTACAAAATCAAAACAAGAAATGTTTTGCTCTAAACCCCTAACATCTAGCTTAGAAATATAAAATAAAATATTAGCCACAAGTAGAAAACATATCTATGAATAAAATAAACAAAAAATAGATAAAATCCATTAGACATAGTTTTAATGTCATCTGAAGGAACAAAATGATATAGGAAAAAATATTAATTGTGGAAAAAATAAAGCTCTACCTCCTTCTCATGCCTAACGTAAGTATGTATCCTAATGGATTAAAAAACTTAAATGTAAAAAGGAAACCAAAATTATGCTGGAAAATGCAAATGTAAATATTTCAAAGTGGAGAGTGGGTTTCTAAGAAAACAAGATAAAATCTGTATAATCAAAGATTGGCAGAATGTATTGTAGGGAATATATCTTCTTCAAAGTACTCATATACAATTTGATCTACTATGATTTCATAGAACAAACAGATCTTATAGGAAAATGCCCTTCTTATAAATTTAGTATCAAGTTTTTAGACAGGTGTTTTTCTCTGCTATCTTCTGGAAAACATTAATTTATTCCTGGTTTATTGTTAAAAGCGATAGTCCTTTGTGATCCAGCATTTGTTGGAGTATTCTGTTGGAACGTTGAGGACAGATACTGAGCTTTGTCTTTCAGCAAGAGTGGTAGTGAGTGCAGGGCTCTTCTGCCTCTCTTGATTCTCACTTTCACTTCGTTTTTGTCATCTATGAATTCTTGTATTGTTGCAAACTCATCCCTATATTTACAAAGCTCTAAGCAAGGTTGTTGATCAGGGTATTTGTTTTGCCATATTGCAAGATAAACACTTGGTATTTGCTCCCTTAAAAGCAGACAAACAAATAGTAAAAACCCTTATCAAGGAATGTAAAAAGTGAAATTACATTAGAAATCAAAACATTTGCAACATATATAAAAAGCAGAAAGTTGAAGTACTTAATATTAAGAGATCTTGCAAATCAATAACAGACTTTTCCATTCATTAGACATAAACATCAGCATGTAACATTTTCTCTTCCAACTATTGTATTAGATTTTTAATTGGACATAGAGTATATTTAAGATTTAGAAAATTGTATTACTCTGAGTTTCTTTTTTATTGTGAACATTAAGGGAGATGATGACTATGGGTACATTTCTTGCAAGGTAGTATAATAACATATCTGTCCAACTTACCTAGTATTCTGAATAATATTGGTAAGCACAAATTATCTGTTATGCGTTATGCAGGTTTATGTAATTATGTAAGTTTATTTTTAATTTTAATTTAATTATCTCACCATGTTTGTGTAAAAATTATTTTCTGTATTTTAAAAATATGTATCATGATTTGCCTTTCCATGTTATTTAAATGTATTTTCTAATGGTATGTCATTGTTTTTAGTTCACATTCATTACAATCTGAAAATTTAAAGCTTATTGCTTCTTGTTACATTTTAATACAATCTTCATCCATAAATGGGACACTGTTATGCAATTGTTTTTAATGCAAAAATCCAGAATTATTATGAGGTTATACTTTATCTCGCATGACAGTGAGTGAAACATTATATAACTTCCATTTGCTTTAAGAAGAACTGTGGCTAGCTGACACAGTTGTTACAATAATGGTAATTTGGTGCTGAATGAGAAAGACGCTACCCTGGGAGAGAATTTCCATAACTATTGCATCTAATATCAGAAAAGAAGTAATTTCCTCCCATACTGCATCCAAAATATTCTGTGAGTTCAGGGACAAGAAAATAGCATGTTTAAAATCTATATACCCACCATTAGCTTCTGTCATTCCTTTGTTCATCTAGTGCATTTTTGACATATTTCAATGATAAAAAATTGAAGAAATGTATAGAAATGCAAATCCATACCTTCCTAATTCCATCCATTAGAAATAATTTACAACCAGTCTGTCTCTGTCTCACACACACACACACACTCACACATGTACTATCATGGATACCTCAGAAAGTTTAGTTGAGGATAGAATTTTCTATAGATTTAGTTAAAGACCCTTTGAATATTATATGATTGTCTTATGCCAAGTTTGTTTGGAAGAGTGTAAATGTACTACAGAGACATAATTATCTCAGTAGTTGTCATTTATTACAGAACAATTTAGAAGAATATGAATCAGGTACTGAATTGACATTTGTGGAAACTGTTTGTAAACTCCTTGGAATCTGGGAGTACCTAGGTATATTCTCTTTTCTCTCTTTTTAACTAGTTATACAGCGTAAGTTTAGACAAGGTTAACACTCATAAGAAATAAAGGTATGTATTAAGAAATATATATATTTTGTAGCAATACAGTATGTTGAAATATAGTTCAGAAACTTTTCTGTATTTTTGCTTTGGTTTTTAATTTTTGAAAATACATTTATTATTTATTTAATATATAAAAATGTATTGAAAGTTTGTTTCCCTCTGGTGTATTGTCCATGCAGTACTCTGCATATAAACTCAATCACTGGGTTTCAGACTAATCTCCCCACAAATACCGTCTATGAGTTGGAAAAAATACAAAACAGTTTTGAAAACACCAAGAGTATTCTAAGGCAGTGAAGACTTGAAGGACAAATATCTTGGAGATAAATGCTCACTGATGCAAGCCAAACTTCTCTGCACCTTTTTTTCCCTGAGAGTGTTTGCTGATTCACATGAGAGCAATAAGCACTAAATAGAAAAAAGCATATATTATTTAATGCAGTTTCACTGAATTTAGAGGTGAAATATAAGGGAGTTTGGGTCTATAGAGGCAAAAAACGATTTCAAATGAAAGAATCCCAAAGAACAAAAGGACATTAAGAAGCAATCCTGGCATTCTGCAGGAATTTCTCCTTGGGGCATATAGTAAATAATATGCTAAACATAAATGGACCAACTGCAGAGAAAGCAAGCAGAATACACCTGCTAACTAAAAATAACAAGTATAGATCTCAACATTCTTACAGTACTGAGAAGAAAACAATTTGAGTTCAAAGACTGCAAGTAGGAAGCAGCCCAGTAAACACTTCAAGTTTTCAACGGATATGTCTGAGGTAATTGGAGATGACCTAGAAATAAACGAAAAATTATTAATAGCCTCAAAGTACTTTTTTATTATCTTGCAGTCTTCTGCCAAAAAATAAATAAATAAATATAAGTAAATACGTCCTCTCTGATGGAAGACTACTTTATCCAGAGTCACTACAATTTGTCATATGCAAACTCATACATTTAATGACAAAATAATTTGCCATGTTTACCAGGAAACAGAACATAGAAACAAATAATTAGAATTATATAAAAGTCAATAGAAAAAGATTTATAAGTAATAAAAATTTTTAGAAAAAATATTAAAACAACTATGGCTAAGAGTTTTAAAGAAAGGGACAATCTTTTTTAAAATTACATTTTAGGTACCAGAGTAAATGTGCAGGTTTGTTATATAGGTAAAATGCATGTCACGGGGTTTTGGCACACAGATTGTATTGTCACCCAGGTAATAAGCATAGTATGCAAGTCGGTAGTTTTTCGATCCTCACACTCCTCTGAATCTCTACTCTCAAGTAGGCCGCATTTTCTGTTGTTCCCTTCTTTGTGTTCATATGTACTCAGTATTTAGTTCCCACTTTTTAAGTGAGAACATGCAGTATTTTGTTTTCTGTTCCTGTGTTCACTTAGGATAATGACCTTCAGTTCCATCCGTGTTACTACGAAGGACATGGTCTCATTCTTTTTATGGTTCCATGTTATTCCAGGGTATACATGAACCACACTTTCTTTATTCAGTCCACCATTGATGGGCATTTAGGTTAATTCCATGTGTTTGTTACTGTGAATAATGCTATGATGAACGTACATTTACATGCATTTTCGTGACAGAATAATTTATTTTCCTTTTGGTATATATCCAATAATGGAATTACCAAATCGAGTGGCAATTCTGCTTTGAGATCTTTGAGGAATTACCAAACTGCTTTGCATAGTGGTTGAACATATTTGCATTCTCATCAGCAGTATATAAGTGTTTCCTTTTCTCTGCAACCTTGTCGCCATCTATCATTTTTTGACTTTTTAGTAATAGCCATTCTGACTGATGTGGCATGGTATCTCATTGTGGTTTTGATTTGCATTTCTCTTTATTAGTGATGTTGAGCACTTTTTATATGCTTGTTGGAGGGCCGTATATATTCTTCTGAGAAGTGTCTGTTCATGTCCTTTGCCTGCTTTATAATTGGGTTATTTGTGTTTTGTTTGTGGATGTATTTAAGTTCCAGATTCTAGATATTAGCCATTGTTGGGTATATCTCTTACAAATTTTTTTTTTTTTTCATTCTGTAGGATGTCTGTTTATTGATAGTTTCTTTTGCTGTGCAGAAGCTCTTTAGTTAAATTAGGTCCCATTAGTCAATTTTTTGTTTTTGTTTCCGTTGCAATTGCTTTTGGCATCTTCATCATGAAATCTTTGCCAGGGCCTATGTACAGAATGGTGCTTACTTGGTTATCTTCCAGAGTTTTTAGAGGTTTAGCTTTTACACTTAAATCTTGAATCCATCTTCAGTTGATTCTAAGGAAGGGGTCAAGTTTCAGTCTTCTGTATATGGCTAGCCTATTATCCCTGTACCATTTATTGAATAGGGAGTCCTTTCCTCATTGCTTATTTTTGTCAACTTTGTTGAAGATCAGATGGTTATAAGTGTATAGCATTATTTCTGGGTTCTCCATTCTGTTCCATTGGCCTATGTGTCTGTCTTTGTTTGCTTACCATGCTGTTTTGGTTACTGTGGCCTTGTATTAGGTTAGTGCAAACATAATTGTGGTTTTTGCCGTTAAAAGTAATTGCGGTTTTGCCATTATTTTAATGGTAAAACTGCAATTACATTTTCACCAAACTAATAGTATAGTTTGAAGTCAGGAACGTGATGTCTTCAGCTTTGTTCTTTGTGGTTAGATTTTCCTTGTCTATTTGAACTCTTTTTTGGTTCTATATTAATTTTATTTTTATTTTTTCTAATTCTGTGAAGAAGAATGTCATTGGTAGGTTGATAGGAATAGCATTAAATTTTTATGCCATGTTGGAAAATATGGCCATTTTAATAATATTTATTCTTCCTATTCATGAGTATGGAATGTTTTTCCACTTGTTTGTGTCATCTCTGATTTCACTGAACAGTGTATTGTAATTTTTAAAGATTTTTCACCTACCTGGTTAGCAATATTCTGGAGTATTTTATTCTTTTTGTGACTATTGTGAATCAGATGGCATTTTTTAATGTGGCTTTGAGCTTGAATATTGTTGGTGTATAGGAATGCTATTAATTTTTATACGTTGATTTTATAATCTGAGACTTTGCTGAAGTTGTTTATCAGATCAAGATGCTTTTGAACAGAGATACAGAATTTTCTAGGAATACAGTAATATCATCTGCACACCGGGATAGTTTGACTTCCTCTCTTTGTATTTGGATGCCTTCTATTTCTTTCTCTTGCCTGATTGCTGTAGGTAGAACATCCAATACTATGTTGAATAAGAATGGTGAAAAAGAGCATCCTTGTCTTGTTCCAGTTTTCTCTGGAAGTGCTTCCATCTTTTCCCCTTTAAGTATAATGTTGGCTGTGAGTTTGTTATACACAGCTCTTACTATATTGAGGCGTGGTCCTTTAATGCCTAGTGTGTTAAGGGCTTTTAAAATGATGGAGTGTTGAAGTTTATTGAAAGCCTTTTCTTCATCTATTGCAAGACCATGTGGTTTTGTTTTTGTTTATGTTTATGTGGTAAATCACATGAATTTAACTAGAGAAGTAGAATTTATAAGAATCAAACGAAAATGCTAAAATGAAAAAAAAAATGTTTACAAATTAGCAGCAGATTGAATACAATGAAACAAAGATTAGTGAATTGGAACATATAAGTATAAATTGTTCAGGTTGATACATAAAGCAAATGTATAAAAATATATTAATAAGCTTCAGACATGTGAAATGACACAAATTTTTGTTTGTAATTGAAATTTCTATAAGAGAAGAGAAAAAGGCTGGCAAACTTATATTTGATACATTACTAGCAAATTATTTTTCTAAAACTGATCTATATACAGTAAAAATAATCTCGAGAAAGGTAAAGGTAAAAGTTTTAATATACTTTCATTTAAAAGTGGAGAAATTTACATCAGCATATATGAATTATATGAAAATTATGAAAGTGGCTATTTGGGTAAAATTATTCCAAATGAAAGCATGAAAACTCAAAAAGAAATAAATAGCAATCCCTGTAACCCAAAATAATTATTGTCTTTGTCAACCAAAAATAATACAATGGTGAAGTTAAGAGTATCTGTAAATTTGAAAAACATGACAATAATTTAACAGAAGGTGAGATAAAAAAAGAGATAAATTGGAAATACTATTTTTCTTTGTTTAGGAAGTAGCACAAATGATAATGCAAAGTAGTGTAACTTTTACTGAGGACACAAGTAAAATGTCTAAGATAAACACTGGATGCATAATAAAGACATGTATAATCATGAGCTAATAAAATTAAAAGTAAAAAAAAAAAAAAAACCCACAAGTTAATTGAAAAAGAAAAAGATAAAGGGTGTTTAAAAAAAAGAGACAAAAAGTTAGTAGTAAGAAGGCACAATCAAACCCAAGTATATCAGTAATTCCATTTAGTATATGTACAATAATGTTCCAATTACAATTAAAAGAACATCAGGATTGAGGCTCTAAAACTATATGCTGTTCAGAAAAAAATACTTTAAATCTATGGAACATTTAACTTTCTTAGAAAAAGGATAAAAAACAGTGTTCTGCTCAAATTTCAACCAAAAGAAAGTTGCTGATGCCATATAAAAACTATAAGAATAGAAATACTAGAGGAGATGAAGAGGGCTACTTCATAATTATAAATAATCCAATTTAACAGGAAAATGTAATCATCCTAAAAGTTAATTACCATGTGGCATATTTGTAACACGTGTAGTAAAACATAAGTGACATTTATGTACCTAGCATAAAACATACACTACCATATATATACCTAGTAACATAAGCAACCTATTTGTATAGGTTGAGAAAACTAAAATAAAATATAGAAGAATTTACAATTACAGCTAGAAATTTTAACAAACCATGTAAGTAATAGCTGGAATACACACACACACACAAACACATACACACACAAACATACACACACATAAACTCACATGCAGAATTGGTAGGTATATAATCATTTTGAATAATGCAATTTGGATTTAACCAAACTGAAACCCAAATCGTGACAAATATTCATTTCAAATGAGCAAGGAGTTGTCACCAAAATTTACAAAATATCTAAGGGCACGAAACAGACTGAGAAATCTTCCTAACTACAGACATAAAATATCTTTGATAAAAAAGAGATTGACAGATGGCTTGAAACATGACTTAAAGCAGAAAGAAGGACTCAGGGAGTCAAACTGGGCCCTACTTAAGGACTATTCCCCATTTCTTGAGATCTGGAGATGTATGTGTGACTGAATTCCAGAGTTGTTGTGGACCAGTAACTGCTATGTGCTCTCGTTCCTCTCTATTTTGAATGAGAGTGAATCCTGCTGTTATCTTGTCCCTGTTTCACACTTGTAGTTTGGGAATTCAGAGGTATTAGTTCACAGGTCTGAGTTAAGAGGCTTCCCTGAGAAGCTACAAATGAGTGGGACTTGATCTACCTCATACACATTTGGGAGTGATTTAGATAACAAGATACTAAAACCTAAGCATGATTCTGATGTAGTAATATGATAAGAATTTTGGAGTAGACAGTGAGTATATGGGCATATGGGAAAAATGTAAATATTTGTGTCCAGGGTGCAAGTGTTTTTAGATTGAAAATTGTGTATAGTATTAATTCACAGGTGTGAGTGTTAATTTGAAAATATATATTGTAATACTAGAACAACAATTAAAAATTAAACATAAAGATGTTTAATGACATTAATGAGAAAAAAATAATTAACAACAACAACAAAAAACCAATTTACACCAAAAATTCAGGACAAGAGAAAGACAAAAACAAACAACACATGACAAAATTAAAAAAATATATTGAGGAGATGGAATCAAGCCCACCATTATCAATAACTACATTAAAAATAAGTTGTATAAGGTTATAAACAGACACTTTTCAAAAGAAGACAAATATATGGCCAACAGGTATATGAAAAAAAGCTCAATATCATCAATCATTAGAGACATGCAAAGCAGAACCACAATGCAATATCATCACACAGTAGTCTGAATGTTAATTACTGAAAAGTCTAAAAATAACAGATGCTGGTGAGGTTGCAGAAAAAGGGAACATTGTGTAAAGCAGTATGGCAGTTCCTCAAAGAGCTAAAAGCAGAACTACTATTCAACCCAGCAGTCACATTACTGGGTATATACCCGGAGGAATATAAATCATTCTACCATAAAGAAACATGTACGTTAATTTTTATTGCAGCACTATTCACAACAGCAGAGACATACAATCAACCTAAATGCTCATCAATGACGGATTGGATAAAGAAAATGTGGTACATATATACCATGGAATACTGCAGCCATAAAGAAGAACAATATCATGTCTTTTGCAGGAACATGAATGGAGATGTAGGCTATTATCCTTAGCAAACTAACAGAGGAACAGAAAATTAAATACCACATGTTCTCACTTGTAAGTGCAAGCTAAATGATGAGAACTCATGAAAACCAAAAAGGTAACAACAGACACTGGTGTCTGCCTGAGGGTGGAGGATAGGAGGAGGGAGAGGAGCAGAAAAATAAATATTGGGTATTAGATTTAATACCTGGGTGATGAAATCATCTGTACAACAAACCCAGGTTACTTAAGTTTGCCTGTGTAACAGATCTTCACATGTACTCCTGAACCTAAAATTAAAAATTTTTCAATTAAAAAAGGCAGAGATTGTCAGATTAGATGAAAAAGCAGGAATCAAACATAGCTGTTTACAAAAGATACCCTTCAAATATAAACTAATAGATAGGTTAAAAGAAAAAGGATGAAAAAGAGATTTTAAAAAAAACACTGACACAAACAAGCATAAAGTAATATATTCAAATCTTTAAAAAATATAAATTCTTTAAGAAAAAAATTCTAAGCACCAAACTATTAGAATATTTTTTCAATAAAAAAGTTTCAGTTTATCAGGAAACTGTAAAATCTTAAATGCAATTACACCATAAAACGGAGCTTTATTTATTGAAGTAAATATATGTTGTCAGAATCAAATTTCTCCAGATCCTAAGGAATCTTAACTTCAGGGCCCTATGTTTGCATTCCAGATAGACTGCTTGTAGTTCATATTTTTGTTTTTCATGGCAATTGGCATTGAGAGGCTGTGGAAATTTTATATTTTCAATTTTATACATTTTTTTAAATTAAAGAAATAATCCTCCTACAACATGTAAAAGGAGCCAGGAACAGGAAATGCTGAACCCAGAATGCCTGGTAAATTGTTCGTATTATTTCTACTTCCTGATGAATTAATGTGGATGTTAGTATTAAAATGTTTCAAATGTTTCTCAGTAAGTAACATTATTTATTTTAACATTTATGAAAGAATTATTTGTATTCATTTATAATCATTTTTCCATTAATTCATATTATAGAATTGGATTAAATGAAAATTTTATAACTACACTGAGTAAAAAAAAATTCTGAATATGCATAGATATGAAAATTCAGTACTGTTTTCTACCATTCATTTAGGATCAATATTTCTATGCCTAATATAAGAATTGCTAAAAATATTTATAAATTGCTACCAAACCATAGTAGTTGTTTAACCAAGGAATATATCCCAATTTTATAAACTTCAAAGGATTAAAATCTCCCTTGTGTCTTCCCTGAATCATTTACCCACTAGAGCATGGACACATTCCACTGTTGTATCAATATAACTGGCAGTGGAATAAAAGCAAAATGAATTACATCATTGATTTTAACTCAAATAATTCTTGAAAATGGTAATCTGAGTCATAACTAATCAAAATGTCATTTTTATAATTTTAGAAATGAATACTCTTTTTCATCTCAAGAAAATGTATTTTTATATTTACACATCTATTTAAAAATCTGCAGTACTAAAATCTCAGAGAATGTGTTTTTATAAACACATAATTTTTCTCTTTGAATAGAAGACAATTATCTTTCCATCATTTCCTTAAACTTACTTATGACAGAGTTATACGGTGGCATTTCCTGAATACATAGTACTGGGAATACAATGCCACCTATTCATCTGTTTCTCATCAATAACATTTGTTCTGTTTGTGGTGATTTAAGAATTCTCTAGGGCAATTTAGGTTTTCTCTACCATGCTCTTCACTTTTCTGAAAGTCCTTCCCAGCAGAGTTTTTAATGTCCATATTTCTGATAACAGTCTGTTAAAAATCATCTAGACATTTTCTATCATGGGCTCCTCAAAAGTATTCCAATTTCTTCCCACTCTTCAATTCCAAAGGCACTTACACATATTTTAGGTGTATGTCACAGCAGAACCTCACTCCTCGTACCAAATCTGTATAGTCTCCTATTGCCATAACAAATTACTACTAATTAGTATTTAAAACAATGATCACTTGTTATTTAACCCTTTCTGTGGGTCAGAAGTTCATGCTGCTGACACTCAGATGGCTTCTCTGCCTTGATTACCCAGGGTCAAAATCAGTAGATCCACTGGGCTGATCCATTATCTGAAAGCTCTGAAGAGGAATATTCTTCCGGGCTTATTCAGGTTGTTGAAATTTCATTTCCTTGTCATACTTTGCATGTTGTATAGGGTCTCTTCAAGCCAGAAACAATAAGCATAATCATTGTGCTTCGAATTTCTGACTTTTTTCTTCTCTTCTCTCTTTTTATTTTTAAACAGCTTATAAAGAGGTTATACTTAAGGCCAGTCCTGAAGTTTGGGCAGTATAAATGCTAGGAAAAAAAGTTTTGTGAATAACTATCACTCTGTGCAAACTTCTTGGAATAGAATATTCTGCATTTTTTGGGAGAAGCAGCATAAAATAAGGTTGGAATGAGAGTCAGGGGCCAGATTATAAATAATTCCAAAGTACAGCAAATATATTTTGATTCTGATCACAAATAATATTGGAAATCATTCTAAGTTTTAAGTTGTATATATGTGTGTGTGTGTGTGTGTGTGTGTGTGTGTGTGCGCCTGTGCCTGTGTTTATGGTATGTGTTGATTGTGAGAAGCACAATTAAATTTGTTGTTGTATACGCATTTCTAGGAATTCCTTATATATTCTGTATTCAATACCTTTTCTAGTTTTTGTCAACAATCTAATCTTCTGGCTTTATTTTTTGTCAACTATCTTCTGTCTGTGTGTCTTCATGTTTTACCTTCTCAGTAGTGTCTTTAATTAACAGAAATTCCTACTTTTAACCATTTTCTTTATGCCAGTGATTTTTGGTCCTGTTGGAAGATTTATTTACTTGCCACAAATTTGTTCAGGTATTTCCTTATGTAACCATTATTGTGCTTCACATTTAGATCTTCAATTATCTAGAATTGATGCTTGTACTTAATGTAAACTGAGTCGTTTCATTTTTTTAAATACAAATGATACAGTATCACCTTTTGCAAAGTAGTAGTATTTTGAAAATGTTTGCATCTAAATCAAAAGATACAGTGATCTCCAGTTGTTTTGTTTTGTTTCTTGTGAAGTGTTTGTCTAGTTTTGGTATAAAGATAAGCTTGACTTCAAAAATGAGACAAAAAATGTTCCCTCATCTTCCATTTTTTCACAACAGTTTGTGAAGGACTATTGTTAAATTTTTAAAAAATATTTGGTAAAATTCTCCAGTGAAGCTACTGGGCTCTTTATTTGGGGATTTTTTTTTATTATGATTTCATTCTTTTTGTTTACTATGTGTCTAAGCTTTATTATATGATCTTGAATCTTCAGTCTTGTTAGCACATATCTTTCTAGAAGTCTGTAGATTTCCTCTAGGTTGTCTAATTTGTTAGTATACCATTGTTCATGGTATACTCTTGATTTTTCTTCTTTCCCTGATAATGTCAGAGTGATTCTGATTCTTCCTAATTTTTCTAAGTTGTCATCTCTTTTGTCTTATTTGATCAGTTTAGACAAAGTTATGTCAATTTTGTTGATCTTTCAAAGAATCAACTTTTGATTTGATTGATTCCTTTATTTTTTATCTGTTTTATAATTTCCAAATTTGTCTTTAAAATTTCATTCCTTCTGCTCGCTTTGAATCTGTACTGCTCATGTGTCACCCTAAAAAAGGTTTGCCAAATTTTGTCTTCCCTCTCAATGTGCTAGATTCAGTTTAGTTTTCAGTTTTCTCATAGTTGCTTTTTATATTTTATCCACAACTGTAGTAATAATAGCAGGAATGTTAGGTCATGGTGATTATACTGTACTTTGACTAACAACAGAAGTCTTCTGTGTTTTTAACTTAACCTGGATAAATATTATTATTAGTTCTCCTTAGGAGAGAAATTCATGATTTCTTTTTTCTTAGCTCAGGATATGGACAGATGTATGACTTTATATAAGAAAGTCTCAGTTAAGCAGATATTTTTAAACCTATGTTTTAATGTAGTAGAAAATCACATATTTTAGTGTTATAAATTCTGTGAGTGCTCTATTATCTTTAGATCTAGAGTTATTGATATTCATTGGTAGGATTCTTAAAATCTACCCTTCTGAAATTTCAGGAACTGTAGTTTTTAGTAGTCCATAAAAGCCACTTAATTTAAGATATCAATTTGAGAGTTACATTTGAGAACAATTTATGAAAGAAAAGGAAGCTCTATAGTAGGCATTTTATATTGGAAAGCAATGCTCATTGTTTTATTAAAATATAAAAAATTCCAAGAGAATGGTTAACATAAAATGACATGTAGCTGAAAATGTGCTAATGTTACAACTCCCACAGCCTATAATGAAAGAAAAACTTTTGGTTTCCATAGTTCCTCTAATCTACTGAATGTCACATTCTTTTGTCCGTTTTAGCTAAACTTTTATAAAAATTAAAGGTGTCAGAAGCTAAGAAACAGTAGGCCAAAATGAAAATACTTATCAAATCTGAAGGATGATTATAGTCAACCATAAAGCATAGGAAAGTTGTGATCTGACTATATCAGCAATTAGAGGAATTAAGCAATAGTTTTAGATTTTACTTTAGACACAAATACAAAGAATCATATTTTTATCACTACACACCAAAAAATGCAAAGTAAAAAGTCAAACCACAAACAGGGTGAAACTATTTGCAACACATATGTCAGAAAATGTCACTATATCTAAAACACATAAAAGCCCATTATATAAACAGCTTGATAAAAAAGGGAGAAATTACTGAAATCAGAAAAATAAAAAAAATAAGCTATCCAAATGTCTTCTGAACATGTCAAGAGATCACCAACGTCATTAGTTGTTTGGGAAATGCAAATTAAAATGAAGATCAAAATAGTTAAATAGTTAACCAAAATAGTTAAAACTAAAAATACTGATAACAATAAGGGTTGGCAAGGATGTAGAACAATTGGAACCATAAAACCTCGTTAATAGGAATAAAAAGATTCTCAAATTTGAGAATTTATTGGTAATTTCTAAGACATTTGAGTATACAGGCTGAGTATACTTTATCCAAAGTTACTGAGACTAGAAGTTCCTTAGATTTCAGATTTTTTGTTATTTTGAAATATCTTGGAGATGGTACCCAGTCTAAACATAAAATTTATTTATGTTTTACATATACATTTTTACACATACATTTTTACACATAGCAAAAAGGTAATTTATACAATAGTTTAAATAATTTTGTTCATGAAACAATGTGTGTATACACTGAACCACCAAAAAGCAAAAGGTGTTACTATCTCCTTCACCTCGTGGAAAATCTGTGGTTGTTTGGTGTCATTCCTGACCCCAAATTTATATGTAACCCATAAGCAAACATTTTTAAAATTTTGACCATTTTTCGTATTACTGTTTTAAAAAAAAGCGATCCCATCTCTACAAAAAAAAAAAAAAAAAAATACAAAAATTGGCTGGACATGGTGGTATGCACCTGTAGTCCCAGCTACTTGAGAGGCTGAGGTGGGCGAATTGCTTGAGCCTGGAAGGCAGAGGTTGCAGTGAATCAAGACCATGCCACTGTGTTCCAGCCTGGATGATAGTGATACCCTGTCTTAAGAAAAAAAGCGAGAGACTCTTGTGCTTTCTTCAATATGTCATTGCATTTTCCAACTCCAGAATTTCTACTTGATTTTTAAAATTATTTCTAATTCCTTGTGAAATTTACCTGCTAGGATTTGAATTTCTTCTCTGTGTTATTTGAACTTCCTCTAATATCCTCAAAATAGGTATTTTGAATTCTCTGAATGGTCACATATCTCTTGTTTCTCTGGGTTTGGCACCTGGTGTCTTATTTAGTTCAATTGGTAAGGTTATGATTTCATGAACGACATTGATACTTTTGGATGTTTGTTGGTGTCTGGGCATTTAAGAGTATTCACAGACTTTTCACAGTCGGAGTTTGTGCTCACACTTCTTGAGAATGCTTTATAGGTGTTTTATGGGACTTAAGTGCTGTAATTCAAGTTTTGACCACTGCATTCATATCTGCCTTAGGGGTAAGCCAATCCCAGTAATGCTGTAGTTCTTGCAGAATCATAGAGGTACCACCTTGGTGTTCTTGGATAAAATCTAGAAGAATTATCTTGATTACCAGGCAAGGACTCTTGTTCTCCACTCTTATTTTCTTTCAAACAGTGTCATTCAGTTTCTCTCTCTCTCCCTCTTTGTGCTGAGCTGCCTAGAATCAGGGTGGGGTGACACAAGCGTCCTTGTAGCTACTACCACTGGGACTGCACTGAGTCAGACCCAAAGCCAGCATAGTACTGTATCTCACCCAAGACCTGCTGTAACCACTACCTGCCTACTTCTGAAGGCCCTATAGCTGTACAATCAGCATGTGGTAAAGCAAGCCAACCTATTTCCTTTCTTTCAGTTCAGTAAGTTCTCCAGGACTCTGGGAACGTCCTTCTTTTGAGAAGCGGCTATTCATGTCCTTTGCCCACTTTCAAATGGGCTTGTTTGTTTGTTTGCTTGTAAATTTGTTTAATTTCCATTTAGATTCTGGATATTTGACCTTTGTTGAATGTATAGTTTGGAAATATTTTTTCCCATCTGTAAGTTGTCTGTTTACTCTGTTGAGTAAAATTTGTTTCTTTTACTGTACAGATTTTTAATTTGTTGCAATTGCTTTTCACATCTTCATCATAACATCTTTGCCAGAGCATATGTCCAGAATGGTACTTATTAGATTATATTATAGAATTTTTATAGTTTTAAGTTTTCAATTTAAGTCTTTAAGCTATCGTCAGTTGATGTTTATATGACATAAAAAGGGGTCCAATTTCAATCTTCTGCATATGGCTAGCCAATTATCTGAGCACGATTTATTGAATAGGGAGTCTTTTCCCCATTGCTTGTTTTGGTCAACTTTGTTGAAGATGAAATGGTTTTAGGTATGTGGCATTATTTCTGGTATCTCTATTCTGTTCCATTGGTCTATGTGTCTGTTTTTGTGGAGTTATCATGCTGTTTCAGTCACTGTAGCCTTGTAGTATAGTTTGAGGTTGGGTAAGAAGATGCCTCCAGCTTTGTTCTTTTTGTTTAGGATTGCTTTGGCTATTCGGATTTATTTTTGGTACTATTTGAATTGTAAAATCGGTTTTTGGAATTCTGTGAAAAATGTCATTGGTTTTTTGCAGTAGTTTCAGAAGGGTGGTATCAGCTCTTCTTCATACATCTGGCATGTTGTGGCTATGAATCTGTCTAGTCCTGGGCTTTTTTTGGTTCGTAGGTTTTTTGTTTTGTTTTTCATTTTTTTTTCTTTTTTACTGATTCGATCTGGAACTTTTTATTGTTTTATCTAGGGATTCAATTTCTTCCTACTTCATTCTGGGGAGGTTGTAGGTATCCAGGAATATTTCCATTACTTCTGTATTTTCTAGTTTATGTGCATAGAGGTGTTTATAATAGCCTATAGGGATTTAAAAAAATCTGTGGTGTTATTGGTAATTCCACTTTGTCATTTTTAATTGTTTCTATATGGATCTTCTGAGTTTTTTTCTTTATTACTGTAGTTAGTGGTCTATCTTATGAACTTTTTTTAAAGAACTAGTTTATGGATTATTTGATCTTTTGTATAGTTTTATGTCACAATTTCCTTCAGTTCACTTCTGATTTTGGTTATTTCTTGTCTTCTGCTACTTTTGGGGGCATAATTTGCTCTTGTTTATTTAGTGTCTCTATTTGTGATATTAAGCTGTTGATTTGAGATCTTCCTAACTTTTTGATTTGGGCATTTAGTGCTATAAAGTTCCCAGTTAACATTACCTTAGCTGTGTCCTGAGAGATTCTGGCATATTGTATATTTGATTTCACTACATGCAATGTTTCTGCCTTAATGTTCTTGAAATGATTTGATTGTGTCCCCACCCAAATCTTATCTTGAATTCTCACCTTTTGTGGGAGGGCCTTGGTGGGAGGTAATTTAATCATGGGGGCAGGTTTTCCCATGCTGTTCTCGTAATGGTGAATAAGTCTCGAGAGATCTGATGGTTCTATAAAGGGAAGTTTCCCTGCACAAAATCTCTCTCTTTGCTTGCTGCCATCCCTGTAAGACATAACTTACTCCCCTTGCCTTCCACCATGATTGTGAGCCCTCCCCAACCATGTGGAATTGTAAGTCAGTGAAACCTCTTTCTTTTGTAAATTGCTCATTCTTGCGTGTGTCTTTATCAGCAGTGTGAAAACAGACTAATACAGTGCTTACTTACCCAAAAGTCATTCAAGAGAAGATTGTTTAATTTTTAAGCAATGGTATAGTTTTGAGCAATTTTCTTGGTATTGATTTCTACTTTTATTGCACCATGGTCTGAAAATGTCACTGGTATAATCTCGTTTTTTTGTTTCATTTTGTTTTTGTTTTTTTTTTTAAATTTCCTGAGGATTGTTGTGTGGCCAATTGTGTGGTCAATTTTAGAGTATGTGTCATGTGGCAGAGGGGATAATATATATTCTGTTGTTTTAGGGTGGGAATTTCTGTAGATTTACATTTGGTCCTTGTGGTCAAGTATTGAGTTCAGCTCATGAATTTTTATTTTTATTTTTTTAAATTTTTTTGCCTGATGATTTGTGTAATACTGTCAGTAGGGTGTTGAAATCTCCCACTATTTTTGTTTGGTAATCTAACTCTCTTCATAGGTCTTTCAGAAGTTTCTTTATAAATCTTGGTGCTCCTGTGTTTTGTGCATATATATTTATAATAGTTAGATCTTTTGTTGAATTGACCCCCATACTGTTATGTAATGCCTATCTTTGTCTCTTTTATACCTGCTAGTTTAAAGTCTGTGTTGGCTGAAATTAGGATAGCAACCATAGCTTTTTTCTCTTTTTCATTTGTTGGGTGATATGCTTTGGCTCTGTATCCCCAACCACATCTCATGTTGAATTGTTCCAAGTGTTGAAGGAGAGGCCTGGTGGAAGGTGACTGAATCATGGGGGTGGACTTCCGCCTTTGCTGTTTTCATGATAGAGTTCTCACAAGATCTGATTATTTAAAAGTGTGCAAAACCTCCCCCTTCACTGTCTCTCTCCAGCTCCACCATGTGAATATTGTACCTGGTTCCACTTCACCTTTCATCATGATTGTATGTTTCCTAAGGTCTCACCATCCATGCTTCTTAAACAGCCTGCCAAACTTTGAGTTAATTCAATCTCTTTTCTCCATAAACTGCTCAGTCTCAGGTATTTCTTTATAGCAGTATGAGAACAGACTAATATACTTGGTAGATGTTTTTCCATCCTATTATTTTGAATCTATGTGTGTTATGGCATGTGAGATGGATCTCATGAAGACAACATACCACCGGGCCTTGCTTCTTTATCTAACTTGCCACTCTGTCTTATTTAATTGGGGTATTTAACCCATTTACATTCAAGATTAGTATTGATATGTGCGGCTTTAATTCTGTCATTGTCTTATTAGCTGGTTATTATGCAGACTTGTTTGTGTGGTTGCTTTTTAATGTTACTGGTCTGTGAACTTAAGTGTGTTGTTGTAGTGCATGGTAAGGGTCTTTCCTTTCCTTATGTAGCACTTCCTTCAGGGCCTCTTGTAAGACAGATCTAGTGGTAACAAATTCTCTCAGATTTGCGTGTCTGAAAAAGATCTTACTATTCCTTATTGTATGAAGCTTAGTTTGGCAGGATATAAAATTCTTGGTTGGAAATTCTTATCTTTAAAAATACTGAATATAGGCCCCCAA
Organism: Papio anubis; assembly: GCF_008728515.1. NCBI lineage: Eukaryota > Metazoa > Chordata > Mammalia > Primates > Cercopithecidae > Papio > Papio anubis. The sequence continues at coordinate 61,311,957 of NC_044981.1, read as the reverse complement.
TATCTTCTGGTTGTAGGCTTTCTGTGGAAAGGTCCACTGTTAGCCTGATGGGGTTCTCTTTGGTTGAGTGACTTACCCCTTCTCTTTAGCTGCCTTTGACATTTTTTCTTTATTTTTACCTTGGAAAATCTGATGAATATTTGCTTTGGGATGGTCTTCTTGTGCTGTGTCTCACAGGGGTACTCTGCATTTCTCAAAAATAAATGTTAGCCTCTCTAGCAAGGTTGGGAAAGTTTTCATGAATAACAACCTGAGATATGTTTTTAATGTTGCTTGCTTTCTCCCTGTCTTTTTCAGGGATGCCCATGAGTCCTAGCTTTGGTCTCTTAATATAATTCCATATTTCTACAGATTTTATTTGTTCTTTTTTCTTTATTTTTGTCTGTCTTAGACATCCAGTCTTCAAGCTCTGATATGCTTTTCTCAGCTTGATCTATTCTGCTGTTAATACTCATGATTGCATCATTAAATTCTTGTAATGTGTTTTTGAGCTATATATGATCATTTATACAGCTTTTTAATAATGACCATTTATCTGTTACCTCCTGTATCATTTTATTGTAAACCTTAGATTTCTTGCATTGGGTTCAACTTTCTCCTGAATCTCAATGATCTTTGTTCCTATGTTCTGAATTCTGTTTCTGTCATTTCACCCATTTCAGCCAGGTTAAGAATCATTGCTGGGAAACTACTTCAGTCATTTGGAGGAAAAAAGTATTCTGGCTTTTTGTGTTGCCGAAGTTCCTATGCTGATACTTTCTCATCTTTGTGTGCTGGTGTTCCTTTAAATGAAGTGTAAATTGAGCACAGTTATTAGACTTCTTTTATCAGTGTTTTCAGAGTGTGAGGCTTTGTGCAGGGTCTTTATTTGTAGCTGTATTATTGTCCTTGGTTTCACAGGCTGGGTTGGGGTTATATTAGCAATGTATTTTTGGTGTTGAAGCTTTGGGCTGTGATCCAGTAGATGATGCTTAAGCATAATGGCACATCTGATACACATCTGATATCCAAAACTCTGAATAAACTTATAAAATATTCTTTAACTTTGCAGACTTTTTCTGGTATTATATTCCATACAGTAGCTGTTAAGAGCATAACTTCTGGAGCTAGACTACCTGTGTGGAAATTCTGACTCTTCCTGTTCCAGTTTCTACTACTGTGTAACATATACTTTAAAATTTATCTGTTTAAGGCAATTACAATTGACCCATGAACAACAGCAGTTTCAGCTGTCTTGGTCAACTTATATGCAGATATTTTAACCTAGCTATGGATCAAAAATACTGTATTAGAGGGATGTGAAAGCTGATTATGCAGAAGATCAACTTTTTTATATTTTGTGTATTGAGTTTCACAGAGTCAACTGAGGGATTTGAGTATGCATGGATTATGGTATACAGCAGAGGTCCTGGGACCAATCCCCTACATTCACTGAGGGATGGCTGTATTTTATTATGCTCATGGGTGCAGTGGGTCAGTAATTTGGACAAGACACAGTTAGGGAGACTTGTCTCTGCTCTATGAAATCTGAATTTTACGTGGGCAAACTCGAAGGCTGGGCATACAAGAGTTGGTGGGGCCAGAAACATATAAAGACTCATTCACTCATCTGTCTGGCATCTGGGATGGTAGAACTATTAGACTAGAGTTAATGCAGATCTAAATGCCTACATTTGGCCTCTTGTAAGCTGTTACTCACAGCATGGTGTTAACTACTCACAGTCCTAATCAGGACTCCAAGTGCCAGTGTTACAGGAAGTACAGTGGCAGTTGCATCACTGTCTTAAACCTAACCTCCTCTGAAGGTATACAATATATCTTTTATCATCTTCTATTATTATGAGTCACCTAAATTTCCCTTTGAAGAAATGTTACTGAATTCTCAGTCATTCTTATGAAAATTGCTACAGTCTCCTAGAGTTCTCTAATTTTGAACAAATTGCCTAACTTTATTACTTGAGTTTTTTAAACTATAGAAGAAATATAATAATAATAATTACCTCATCGGTTTTTGTATTCAGTGAATTAATATGTTTAAACTATTTGGACAGTCTATGGCATATTGCAAATGTTCAATAAGAATTTAATAATTATTTCTATTATCACAATTATTTTAAGAGAGCAAGTAAACACAGTGGAACCCACCTCTGGGAGGTTTGCTTTCCTTAGTATTGTTAATTCATTAAAAATCTATTAATATAATTAAATAATGAATAAATATAAACAATATTTATTTATATAAACGGAATGTCTAAGAATAAAGGAAATGAATACTTCAGAAAAATATAAAAGATGTAGATTTACAATAACAATATATTAGACTACTATTAAAGAAGTTTTATAAATGCACTATTCCAAGTAATCATTTTACAAATGATAAGAAGCATTCATGAGCAAGCCTAAATGATTTGCCTTAAGTCAGTGGGAGAGTAAGGATGGGAACCAAGGTCCCTAAGGCCACTGTAGAGTGGCTTATCCTTTACACTACAGTGCTGCAATTTTAATTAATATTTGTGAATTTTTTAACTTTGAATATCTGTGAATTAAAAGAAGAGGAAAGAATAAAAAGTGGAAATAAATTTACTAGTTTTAAATTCCTTTAGCACATGAGTTCATCACTTGTTAATAACTTACGAACTTTCTTCTAACAAAGAAAAGAACTATTTTTGTAACAGAAACTACCAGAAGTGGTTATTTTGACGCATTGTTTAGTATGTGCTAAATATTTTTAAATATATTACATGTAAATAGTATCCTACTGCAATAATTCAAGATCCACTCTCGAAATATCTTGCTTCATAATATCTGGACTTCAGCTAGGCAAACTCAATGGCTGGATATGCAGGAGTTGATGGGGCTGAATTTCTTATGGGAGAATATTTTTATTTACAAAAATAGAATAACATCGACAAAATTTAAACATTTTTCAAAGCAATAACTACAGTCTATGGTCAGAAATATCCTTTCACTGGTATGAAATATCTTTAACACAAAATAGTGATTTAAATATAATGAAAATTATTGGTCTACATGTTTACACACATGAAAGTTTGTATTTGACTGAGAAATAGACAATTTAAGGTAACTTTATTTTATTGCAGTTACTGACTTAAATAAATTGCCAAGGTTATAAAGTTACAAGCATTTTATATATTTTGTAGAAGTTGACACCTATTACACTAGACCTTTATGTTTGAATAAGCACAGAAAAAGTGATACAACCACAGGAATATAAATATTTATTGCAAAATCTTATTTTGCTATAGAAAATAACTAATAAACACTTTATTTCTACATTTGCTGAGTATGCTAAGTTTTCATTGTATAAATCATGTTTTTGCTTTAATCGTATATATCAGCATGTCAATATCGTGACTGAACTTATTCATGGTAATTTAAATTAGACATACAATTTAAATATACTTATGAAAAAATACCATCTTTTAATAATGGTCACTTATGACCAATAATTTAAGCAAAACTCTTAGGTAATCAAATACATGATTACTTTTTAAATCTTAACATATAAAATACAGAACTCTTTGTGATTATCTTATATAGCTTCAATGTTATAGATTGAAGATATTATAGATATTAGATAACCTAACAAACACAAGTATGCATACCACTTATGACCTACTATGTAACAGATGTGCTCTAATTATTTCTTTAAAATGCTAAGTAATCATAAATATATGTTGGAGTAACCAGAAAAGTTATCAGGTGTATACTAGTTAGACATTTTTGTCTCATTTTTTACTTTCTAAGATGACTAAGATAGATGAAGTCACTTCCCAGTCATCAGATCATGCAAGTTGTCTGCTGGGAGAGTGGTAAACCTGGGCAGAAAATTAAGCAACATTCTAAGAGAGAAAGGACAGAGATCACCAAGCGTTTTCCTTTTGAGGTAAACGTGGACCATGTGGGTGATTATTTTGTTAACCTAAAAAACAAAAGGGGCTCTCTAATATTTTTTAAAAGCTACTTATTTGGAAATAGGGTACTGCAATGGGGATACTCCTGCCATAACAAACTGTACACATATTCAGAGAGTAAAGAAGGCAAAGGTTTTTTAAATAAAAAATGAGGAGGATTACATAATTGTTTTAAAATTGTTATCTTTGGATTCAAAGATGAATAATAAGGGTGACAACAGTTCGTGATTGGACAGACAGTTGCTCAATAGATGTCCTTGAAGAAGTATTTTTTTAGTAAGGTTGCAATGCCCTTTGCAAAAGATTGTGTTTTTTGCAGTTTTTTGGTGAGAGTTTTTGTTATCAATCATACAAGCATAAGAACATTCTCCTCATAGCCTTTCTGGCTCCACTTGCGAGAATAATTTTAACATTAATGACTCCATTTTAACTTTGACAACCTCCAAAATTTTCAATAATAGCTGTGATAAACCCAGCCTAAATTCTTTTTGATGCGAGTTTCCTGCTCTGATATATGAAAAGTAGCTATAGAAAGACAAATGTCTCAAAAATAACTGTGAGTATAGCTTTACAAATATTTCATCTAGAAATAGCTCAAAGTATTATTGAGGGAGGCTTACCAGCAAAAACAGAACCATTCTAGGGTACAGGAGGTTAAATGGTTCAAATTCCATAAACGTCTCTGGGTCCCCAACTTTTTACAGGTGAAAAAGCTGGCTGAGAAAGCTATTCAATGGACTGGGCAGCTTCTTTTATAGAGCAGTATAGAAGAAATGCCCGAGGCTCCAATTGTATAGTATAACAAGGTCATGGTTAAGGATTATTTACTACTTCTGGAGTAAATAGGTCTATTGCAGTCATCTTTTTGTATCCTTTGGGGGACTACTTCCAGAACCCACCTCCCTCCCCCAGGTACCAAAATCCACGAAAGCTCTAGTACCTTATTTAAAATAGCATAGAATGTGCATATGATCCACATCCCCCCACATACTTCAAATCATCTCCAGATTACTTATAATACGTAATACAATGCACACATATTAATTCATTGAATGGCAATGTAGTACTTGGCAAATGGCAAATGTAAATTTTGTTTTTTTGAAATTTTGTGGATTTTTTTCTAAATATTTTTGATCCTTGGTTTGTTGAATTCATGAATGCAGAACACATGGATATGGGGGCCAAACTGTATATCTAGTGGGTTTTCAGAATTGTTTTGGAGGAGTGATTGCTGTATACCTTCCATTCTCCCTTCTTTTGAATAGGGGGGATTGTGATAGCATCTCCCTTTCTCATTACATGTTGAGAATGTGCGGGAAGATGGCTTGCATTTTGAATTCACAGATTTATGAATTAAGAGAGGAGCTGCATTTTAGAAGTTTATCTCAACATGAAATAATACCAAGATTTTGGACTTTGAACATGATACCACACTTACATAAGACTTTCAGGGTTCTTAGGGTGGGTGAGTATATTTTGCATGTAGCAGTAATGTGATTAATTACAGCAAACTAAGAGCTATCATGTGTTGCTTGTACCAATGGCTGTACTTATTTCTCTTTCCACATGCATGCTACTTTCCAATATGATTTTGTAGCTCCTTGCATTAAAATTCTGGAATCACCTTCTCATTCACTTTGATCAATAAAATTATGTGGAAGTGACAATGAGCTGGTTCTAAGCCAAAGCCTCAAAAGCTATGACTATTTCCTCTCCATCTTTTTGAAATCTACACAATCACATAAATTGAAGCCAACGCTAACCTACTGGATTATAAGTGGTACATGGCTCAATCACCTCCATCATCTGAGCCATCAGTCATCTTAAGAGTTAGAAAACCTACTAATATGCTGTTGACTTCACACATACATATGAAGAAGCCCTGCTGAGGCCAGTTTAAATTTTAGACCAACAGAATCATAGGCTAACGAAATGGATGTTTTAAATCACCAAACATTGTGATAATTTTATTTTCAGCAATATTCACTGATACTGATAGTGACTGACGGATTGAAATAGTTTCAGATTAAGTGTGCTCTCCGGAAGGGGCACCGGAATGAATAAAGAAACTCATCATGAGAATAAGTAATGACTTTGCTGGTGACCTAGGCACAATACCTGAGCCAATTATTTTAAAGTAAAGTTAGTTGTGGTGGCAGAATGTGAATGAGTTCAGCATAGTTTTCCCTCTGGCTATCCTGACATTACTGAGCATGCTGTAGAAATGTAAATAAAAAGCTGAAAAATAAAATATGACATTATTTAAAGTATCATCTAATGACGGCACAAGGCTTAAATGTTACCGTAAAGAGAAAGGCCTCCTCCTCTTCCCACTTCCCCATGAGGAAATATGCTGACCTCACTAACTTGGTCATTACTAGAATAAATAATAAAGTAGGGACTTGTGAAAGCTTTCTATTTATGGCAGCAATAGCATATGGCAACAACAGCATTAAAATGACAAATGTTAGGGGTAATTATTAGACCTAACTTCAGATGTTCTTTCCTTGTCCTATGGGCACTCTTCCCTGTTCCTCCCACTAAGTATAGTATAGTATAGTATAGTATAGTATAGTATAGTATAGTATAGTACTTCATGAGAGAAACAGGCAAGAGTGCCCATAAGACAAGTAAACAGAATTTTAAAACTTTGAAAGGAAAAAATCAAACCACCTACTTGTATTTGTTCATTGCTAGTCTCACCTCAGCTCCTTGAACTGAATCTGGTTATTAGCTTATATTCCAAAAATATTTGTTGAATGAATAAATACATGAGCATTAAAAAAGTGATATGATCTTTCTTTGAGTTTCATACTGGTGAGATAAAAATATTAATTGTAATAACAATATGCAAGTTATGTAAGGCTATAAAAATACTCAATTGCTTTCCTAAAACAATAAAAATAAACAGTTTTTTATACTTGATACTTTGAAAAGTACCAAAATATACATTGCTAATCCAATTATAAATGAAATTATATTAAGTATCCAACACTATGTCAAGAAATGTATATTATTTTCCCTATTTTAAAAACAACACAAGTTAGAAGAGATTAAGTCGTTTACTCAAGGGCAAGTAATTAGTCATGGATTTTGAACTCAGATCCTGGTATGGTTTTGTTCTGTGTCCCCTCTCTAAATCTCATCTCAAATTGTAATCCCCATGTATCAAGGGAGGAACCTGGTGGAAGGTGATGGAATCGTAGGAGTGGTTTCCCCTATGCTGTTCTCATGCTAGTGAGTGAGTTCTCATGAGATGGGATGGTTTAAAAGTGTTTGGCAGATCTCCCCACCCCCAATACTGCTGCCAAGTAAGATGAACCTTACTTCCCCTTTGCCTTCTCTCATTATTGTAAGTTTCTTGAGGCCATCCCAGCCATGCAGAACTCTGAGTCAATTAAACTTATTTTCTTTAAAAATTACCAAGTGCCAGGCAGTTCTTCGCAGCAGTGTGAAAACAGACTAATACAGAAATTGGTACCAGGAGTAGGGTACTGCTATAAGGATAAACTGAATATGTGGAAGCGACTTTGGAACTGGGTAACAGGCAGAGGTTGGAATAGTTTGGAGGGTTCAGAATAAGACAGGAATATGTGGAAAAGTTTAGAACTTCCTAGAGACTTGTTGAATGGTTTTGACCAACATGCTGCTATGATATTGACCATGAAGTCCAGGCTGAGGTGGTCTCAGATGGAGATGAGAAACTTATTGGGAACCAGAGTAAAAAGTCACTATTGCTATACTTTAGCAAATAAACTGGTGACATTTTGACCCCACCCTAGAGATCTGTGGAACTTTGAACTTGAGAGATTATTTAGGGTATCAGTTGGAAGAAATTTCTAAGCAGCAAAGTGTTCAAGAGGTAACCTGACATTTTCTGAAAGTGTAGTCCCATATGTGTAAACAAAGAGGTTATCTGAAGCTGGAAATTTTGTTTAAAAGGAAAGCAGAGCATAAAAGTTTGAAATATTTGCAGCCCGACCATACAGTAGAAATGAAAAAACCATAGTCTAGGGAGAAATTCAACTGAGATGCAGAAATCTGCATAAGTAATGAGGAGCTGAATGTTAAGATAATGGGAAAAATGTCTCCAGGTTATATGAAAGATCTCTGTGGCATCCCCACCCATCACAGGCCTGGAGGCCTAAGAGGGAAAAAATGGTTTTGTGGGTCAGGCCCAGGGCCTGGCTGCTCTGTGCAGCCTCAGGACATGGTGCCCTGAATCCCTGCTGCTACAGCTCCAGCCATGGCTAAAACAGGCAAAAGTACATCTCAGGTCATTGCTTCAGAGGGTACAAGCCCCAAGCACTGGCAGCTTCCAAGTGGTGTTGGGCCTGTGGGCATGCAAAAGACAAGAGGTGATCTTTGGGAACCTCTGCCTAGATTTCAGAGGATGTATGGAAAGGCCTCAATAGCCAAGCAGGTCTGCTGCAGGGGCAGAGCCCTCATGAAGAAACTCTACTAGGGCGATACAGAGGGGAAATATGTGGTTGGAGCCCTGACAATGAGTGCCCATTGGGGCAGTGCCTAGTGGAGCTGTGAAAAGATGGCCACCATCCTCCATACACCAGAAAGGAAGATCCATTGACAGCTTGCACTGTGCACTTGGAAAGACAGCAGACACTCAATGCCAGCCTGTGAAAGCAGTCATGGGGTATGTACCCTGAAAAACCACAGGGGCAGAGCTGCCCAAGTCCCTGGGAGTTCACCCCTTGTATCAGCATGCCTAAGTGTGAGACATGGAATCAAAGGAGATCATTTTGGAGCTTTAAGATTTAATTGCTGCCCCCTGGATTTTGGACTTTCATCAAGCCAGTAACTCCTTTGTATTGGCCAAATTCTCCCATTTGGAATGGGAACATTTATCCAATGCCTATACCCCCATTGTATCTTGGAAGTTACTAACTTGCTTTTGATTTTACAGGCTCCTAGGTGGAAGGGACTTGCCTTGTCTCACATGAGAGTTTGGATTGTGAACTTCTGAGTTAATGCTTAAGGAGTTTGAGGTACCAGTTGGGAAGGCATGATTGGTTTTGAAATGTAAGAGGACATGAGATTTGGTTGGGGCCAGGGGTGGAATAACATGGTTTGGCTCCATGTCTGTACCCAAATCTCATCTTGAATTGCAATTCTCATGTGGCAAGGGAGGGACCTGGTGGGGAGGTGATTGAATCATGAGGACAGTTTCCCTCATACTGTTCCCATGACAGGAAGTGAGTTCTCATGAGATCTGATGGTTTAAAAGTTTTTGACAGTTCACGCCTCAGCCTCTCCAGCAGCTGGGACTACAGGCGAATGCCGCCACGTCCAGCTGACTTTTTGTATTTTTATAGAGACAGGGTTTCACTGTGTTAGCCAGGATGGTCTGGATCTCCTGACTTTGTGATCCGCCTGCCTTAGCCTCCCACAGTGCTGAGATTATAGGCGTGAGCCACTTCGCCCGGCCTTACTAGTTTTAATAGTTTTTTTGGTAGAATCTATAGTGTTTTGAATATATTAAATCATGTATTCTGCAAACAGGGACAATTTAATTTCCTCCTTCCCCATTTGGATGCACTTTGTTTCTTTCTCTTGCTTGGTTGCCCTGTCTAGGACTTCTAGTATTATGTTGACTGAAAGTAGTTTCTTATTCCTGAACTTCAAAGAAAAGCTTTCAACTTTTGCCCATTCAGGATGTTGGCTGTGGGTTTGCCACATAGGGCCTGTATTACATAGATCTTTACAATAGATCTTTACTACACCTAATTGGTTGAGAGCTTTTAATCATGAGAAGGTGTTGCATTTTATCAAATGATTTTTGTGCATTTATTAAAGTGATTATGTATTGCTGGTTCTTGATTCTGTTGATGTGATGCATCATATTTATTGATTTAAATATGTTGAATCACCCTTGCATCCCTGTAATAAATTCCAATTTATTATGGTGACTAATCAAAAAAAAAAAAAAAAAGTGTTTGACAGTTCTTTTTCTTCTCCTCCTCTCTCTCTTTCTCTCTCTCTCTCTCTCTCTCTCTCTTTTGCTGTCTCTTCTGCCACCATGTAAGATGTGCCTTATTTCCCCTTTACCTTCTGCTGTAATTGTAAGTTTCCTGAGGCCTTTCCAGCCATGCAGAGCTGTGAGTCAATTAAACCTCAACTGGACTAATACAGATCCCTTGCTGTTCTTATCACAGTAGCCCATAAATGATGAGAGAAAATAATTTCTTTTTTTTTTTTTTTTTTTTTTTTTTGAGACGGAGTCTCGCTCTGTCTCCCAGGCTGGACTGCAGTGGCCGGATCTCAGCTCACTGCAAACTCCGTCTCCTGGGTTTACACCATTCTCCTGCCTCAGCCTCCCGAGTAGCTGGGACCACAGGCGCCCGCCACCTCGCCCGGCTAGTTTTTTGTATTTTTTAGTAGAGACGGGGTTTCACCGTGTTAGTCAGGATGGTCTCGATCTCCTGACCTCGTGATCCGCCCGTCTCGGCCTCCCAAAGTGCTGGGATTACAGGCTTAAGCCACCGCGCCCGGTGAGAAAATAATTTCTTATTGAAAATATCTAGTGCTTACTGTTTAAAGTTGACAAATGATAGAGCACAACTTGATCATTTATACGTAACATTTAAGAAAATGTGGTAATTTCAGTTTTATGTTGAACAAACATACTCTGGGTAAGCAATGAACCTGCATTTTGGATTCAGTTCTCCTAAATATAATTAAGTAATAACAATAAGTAAACCACTTAAACTTTCTGGAATACCTCTTTCCTCATCTTTAAAATGAACAGATTAAAGTTTTCAACTCTAGCTTTTTACACACAAGCTTATTTAAAATTACAATGTGTAAAACAAATAGAAATATATATGCTATGCTTGAAGGCAGCAAAGGAGAAGAAATTTCTAGCATAATCCCCTTAATACAATTTTGTCAGGGATGACTACAGCATCTACAATGAACCAGGGTTCAGTTGGACCTATCCTAAAATGGTCATAACCAGGGATCTTCTAAAGTTCATTTTAGTCATAGGTGTGTTTTATATGGTAGTTAAATCACTGTGATGTCTGTATTGGTCATGTATTGCATGTATTGCTGCATGATAAATTATCTCAAATTTAGTGGTTTAAAACAACAAAGACTTAGTATTTCACAGACTATGTGATTCAGGAATCTGGGAATGGCTTAGCTGGGTATATGTGGCTCAGGATATCTCAAAAAGCCATAGACAAGCTGTGGTCCTGGGCTAAATTTATTAATATCGCAGGGCTTGATTCAGGCTGGAGGATCTGCTTATAAGCTCATTCACATGGTTGTTAGAAGGTCTTAGAATATGTAATTCCAGACTTACTCACATGGTTGTTACAGCCTTAATTCTTTGCCATGTAAGTTTTTCCATAGATTATTCAAGTATTTTTATCACATGGCAGCTAATGATTTGAGTGTGTGCTGGAGAACACTTAAGGTGGAAGTCAAAGTGATGGAAAAATCTAACTTCAGAAGTGAAATTGTATTATGTTCACTGTATTCTAGGCACCAAACACATGCCACTAAGTCCAGCCCATACTCATAGGGATGAAAACAAAATTTCACATCTTGAAGGTACATGCATCAATGAATTTGTGTACAACTGTTTAAAACCATTGAAAGACCTGATGATGAGTTTTATTGGAGGCAGCTACATTCCTAGCTGGTATGATTATAAGCAAAAAAAGGTCAAGCTTTATGATATTGAATGTGAAAGTAAATAAATGTTACTTATATTGTTTCATGACGAGATGCCACTTTGACTAAGCCAAAAATGCAAAACCCCTATTCACTCTCATGAACAAACTTACCTGATCTCCAACATATTATGTTTAAATGAATATCAATTAAAATTAGATTAATTTATCATTACTCAATCCTACTCAAACTATTCAGAATCACTGAATTCCATATGGAAATATCTCAAGATCTGTGTATTATATTGATGCCACATTACCTTTGAATGCTAAATCACAAATTAATCTTTTCCTAAACATCACTTAATACTTTGCAATATATCTGCCCTGCTATTCAGTAATCAATATTTTAAATAATCCCTAGTATTTTAAAAAGTCACACAGCAATGGAAAAATTGCTTTCCTTAGGAATCTTAGAGGTGAACAAACTGAAAAAAAAAAGAATTATATTAAAGTTTTGAAATGTGTTTCTCTTGATGTACATGTGAGTCTCTATCTTCTTTGATACATATAAATGGCAAATGCAACGTAATATATATTCTGCAATTTCTGTACTACTTTTGTTTTTATTAAGTACTATTCAAAGTGCAAAAATAGCAATTTCAAACATAATTTATAAGGTTATATATACAAAAAAATCATAATTTAAATAGTTGAAAGGGAACCATGAGCTCATATTTTATATTTATATAACAATAAAGTCTCTTAGGATTTATTAGTATTGGTATCCTTGTCCTTCAAGTCCCAGTTAAAACGGTAATCCCAGCACTTTGGGAGGCCAAGACGGGTGGATCACGAGGTCAGGAGATCGAGACCATCCTGGCTAACACTGTGAAACCCCATCTCTACTAAAAAAAGTACAAAAAACTAGCCGGGCGAGGTGGCGGGTGCCTGTAGTCCCAGCTACTCGGGGGGCTGAGGTAGGAGAATGGCGTAAACCCAGGAGGCGGAGCTTGCAGTGAGCTGAGATCCGGCCACTGCACTCCAGCCTGGGCGACAGAGCGAGACTCCGTCTCAAAAAAAAACAAAAAACAAAAAACAAAAAACGGTAAGTTCCTTATAAAATTTTCTTCCCAGTATAATTACTTTTTTTTGTACGCTCTCTCATCTGATTCGTGCTTCTCATTGCAATCCAGCACTCACTAGACTACAAATTTTGTGAATGTTGAGAATGTGTTCTTATATCTCTTACTTTAATAACCATAATACAATTATTTATTTACATATCTTCAGCTCTATCTTTGAAGTTTCTGTGCAAAACTAGGCTAATCACCCAATAAATTTAAGAATAAAATTACCAGATAAACTATCCATAGTTGTATTAGAATAAATTAAAATTCCTTGTTGTAACAAACAATCCCAAATTCTCAATGGCTTAAAGCAATGAAGGTTCATTACCTCTTCATTCCACAAGTCCAGTGCAGACCTAAAGGAGAGGTCAATTTATTGTTGTCAATACGGGTGATGGAAGCTGCTGGCATTGCAGTACAAGGTTTCAGGATTCATCACAGCTGGGTAAGAGAGCATGAAGGATCACTTATCAGGTATCAAGAGCTTCCACCCCCAAGTGATACACACTACTTTTGTTCACATTGCAATGACCATGAAACAAATCAGATATTCACAGCTAACTTCAAGACACTGTGTGGCCAGAATGAAGAGCCAAAATCCTGATGACCAGTAGTGATGGCCTCCACAATAGTCATTACATAGTATGGTATATAATCTGTACACAGGGGGTCACACAAGTTAATGAAGAAAGTAGTGAGTAGTGAGCCAGAGCATACACGATTAATATAAGTCATTTGTATGAAACTTGGATTACTTTAAAATAATTTATCACAAATTTTATTGTTTTAACTTGTATTATCACATTAAATGTGTGTATATAATATATAGTCATCATTTGAAGAAAATAATTTCAGAACTATGACATAGAAAATATAACAGTGTTTTATAGTAACTATTTTCTGCACTCTTATAGTATTACAAATATCTATTTATCTAATCTTTAAATATTAAATTTAAAAGATTCTTTTAGCTGCCCTTCTTTTTCTAATTTCCTGCCTCTGGTTTATATTGGATCACTGGTCCTGCCTAGATACCATTTCATCATTTATCTGATTTAGGTCTGCTTTTCAACCATATTAAAAGAGTTCTTGTATTTTCTAAGTAACCAGTTACAGAAAAAAGTACTATAAATTAATGTAATTAACATACTCACTTCTCACATACATGTACAAATGTTCATCTTTGTCTTGAAATTCATAGAAAACATTTTTCAAAGCAAAAGGAGTTATTTTGAATTGTGAAAAATAATGTCATGATTCTTAGTTGTTTTTGTTTATTGCATTAACTTTTCGTTATTTCTCTTTAGTTCATAATAGATTCCAATTTGACATGATGAACATTATACCCACTATTGAATTGTGGTGAGAAAACTTATTTTCTTGTCTGTGAGTAAAAAACAGAAAACTTTGTATAATGTAATACACTACCATTGAATTCCCATGACATAATATTGATAGTATTTATCCTAGAATTATTGAAACTTTTATCTGCCTTTAAAATACAGACAATAAATATATTGTCTATATATATTGTCTATATAAATACGAATACATTGCCAATATTTATTTTTGTTTCTATTTATTCATTTATTTATTAAAGCCTAAAGTGTTTAATTTATATATTATAAAATATTAGCATGGGTTTACCATCATAAAGGTTTGAAGACATTATTAAATTTAAAATGCAAAAAAATACTTTACATAAAATAAATTACTCCTTTACAAAAATTGCGTTCCAGTCAGGTTTTTGTCCTTTCATGTATAGTTCATATTAATATCTTGCTAACCTAAGCCACTGATGCCCCAGTCACTTCACGTGATTTGATGACAATCCACCACCCGCTACACACAGAGCAGCTTTCTGGTGGTCATATTACCTAGTCTTGGACAATTACATTTTCTACCCCGTGAATCATAGAGATTACTTCAAGGATGGATAACTGACCCAATATGTTTAAGTGATTTTTTTTTAACTACTGAGAAAATACAGTTCTGTTTTCCAAGGTACAGAGGTAAGATATTAACATAGCATTAATGGGGGGGTCACCATTATAAAAATAACTTGCCTGAGAATAAAGCCAACACAGAGATGAAGAAACCGAAATAATAATATATTTAATTTCCTGGATCCAACTAGGGCTGAAGTTAATTTTATCCTTGGGCTTTTAAGTTGCATTAGTCATTGAATTCTTTTTATTTCTGGATCAGTGTGAGTTTAGTTGTTATAATGTGTACCATGAAGTCCTTATGAGTTCTGCATTTAAACATCTCTTTATGAGATGTCTAGAAGGCAGCTGGACTGGTGACAAAGCATTAGAGATGACAAACTCTCTAAAATTTTTATAAAGAGTCTATTAAAATCTAGCACCCAATGCTTTTGACAATGGTTGGAGTTTTACAGATTCTATGTATAATTTAACCCCATAAAAGAAGTAATTTTTATTCATTGTAAGCTTTTCCAATATTATCATTAAATAGAGCAGCTGAGTCAATATTATGAAAATTACTTATGGTAATATTATACTCTATAATATTAATGAAAATCATTTAATTATATATTTTAATTATAATTAAAATTAAACAGTTCAATTTCAATAGATATCTAGTAAGAGGAAAAAATATTTTATTTTCAAATATTTACTCCTCTTTTATATTATATATGTAATGGAAATAGTTAGACAGTCCAGGAAAGTGAATATTATTGCCATTTCAGACAATAAAATGATTTCAAAATTAACACTGGAAAATTCAATGTTATTCTATTTTATATTTGTCTCTCATTTTCTATACAAATTGAACCATGGACATGAAATGTGCTTTAAAAGAAAAACAAAACTTCCAATAATTTTATTATTTGCAGTTAAGTTGCAATTCTAGAAACTCGACTTACAGAAATACACATAGTGAAAATAAATTTAAAGCATTAAATATGGCAGAAAAATTTTCAAAATGCATAAAGTATTAGTAAAATAACTGCTAAGAAAATAAGCCATTCACAAAATAAAGTTAATATCTATATAATTTTTTTCAATGATTATTACTCAATCTGATCATTATAAATTGTCAATAAAATTTTTTTTCCAATTTTAACTATATTTTGGTTAAATTTAATGAGTTGAAAATTAATGTATTAATTTTATTAATGTATTACCACATTAATATATTAATGTAAAATGTATATAGAAATATTTATACTGATCAATCTACATATAGAAAATGTAATATTAATTGAGAGAAATTTTCAACTAAAAATTGTTCTGAAAGCTAAATATTGATATATTTTCTTCCAGTTCGTTGAGATTAAAATGTTTTTTATTCACAAATATATTTAAATACACCCTTAACGAGAATTGAAAGTCTTACTGATTCATTCTAACATGTATCCCTCATCTCCTTTTTTATTTTATTTTACTTCCATTGGGATTTTTTTTCTAGTTAACATTTCAGCTGTTTCATTTGGAATGAAATATGCTCATCTTCATCAGTCTGTTTTATAACTATTTTACAAAGGAGATTGATATTCTTCAGACTTTGTCAACTATCTTGTTTCTGTAACATACTGTTGCTTAAAAACATCCATGAGATTTCCAGGATCCTGAAAAAATACTTAAACCTTACACACCATGGAATACTATTCAGCCATACAAAAGAGATTATGTCCTTTACAGAGACACAGATGGAGCTCAAGGCCATTATCCTTAGCAAACTAATGCAGGAGTAGGAGACCAAATATTGCATGTTCTCACTTATAAGGGGGAGCTAAATGATGAGAACACACAGATACACAAGAGGGCAGTGACACACACTGAGGCCTGTCAGAGGGTGGAGTGTTGGAAGAGGGAGAGGAACAGGAAAAATATCAAGTGGGTACTAGGCTTAATACCTGAGTGATGAAATAATCTTTGCAAAAAAGCACACCATGACATAAATGTACCTGTATAAGAAACCTGCACATGTACTTCTGAACTTAAAATAAAAGTTAAATAAAAAATGAATAAAGTTTAATCTTACTATGCAGTTATCTAAATGTTAGACATAATATCTAGTATATGTTATATAAGTAACAAAACAACAAAATAAGCTTTCCTCATTTTATAGATGCTGAAACTGAGTAATAAATTATTTAAATAATCTTGCCCAGTCTCTTCAAAATCATTCCAGTCTGGTTCCAGGATCCAAGGTCTTTACTGTTCTGCATACTGTCTCTCACTCTACAGTGGTATTTAGTTAAGTGCCTAACACTTTGTAACTGCTCAGAATCTATGTGTTTATTACTATGTATGAAATGACTGAGAGAATGAATAAGGAATATGAATAAATTTCTAATGTCTGCAATGATTTAGACAAACTTTGAAAACATGTAAGTTAATCAAATTATTTTAAAAATGCTTAAATCTTGTCTGTTTCATTAATCTATTTTTTCAATAAATTATAGTGCTATATATTAAGTTTTTATTAAGAATGAAGACATCTCTTTAACTCTTTCAAAGCCTATATGAACTTTGTGAAAATTAATCTTGAAGTTAGATTTTCTGAATATTGCTCATAACAAAATTAAATACTAATTGAAATGAGACTCAAGGAAAACTTTTAATGCTTATAATTATATTTGGAATTTTTTTCAAATGATAGAAATTTCACATAGTCTAATGCTTCTTCTTTCTGTAAAAAAGTGTATTTCAATGAAAGTTAGGTGCACATAAATATTTAAGATGTGACTGAATATGTAAATGGATAAGGGTAAGACTATATATAAAAATAGAATCCACACCCACGACCTGCAGCAATTAACCCAGGAAGCCAACATCCTATCTCCAGAAACCACCTGCAAAAGCTATCCTACTGTCTATAGTAACTAGTCCAGGAAGCCAGACGATTATCTCAGACAACCAATTTAGGAAGACAAACAATAACCCTTGTAACAATAAGCTCTTAGTACTTGTCAGCTTCCCTAATATTTGCTCTTATTTAAAACAGGACTAACCAGAGAAACCCAATTACAGGGATGCCCCACTTCTGCTAGCCTGCCTGCAACTCGTCTATGTCAACAGCTTCCCATCAGGGCATACCTGAGGCTCTTTCTTTATTCTGCTATATACCAAAATCAAGTGGTGGTAGCTGATTTCCCTGCTATAGCAAGGTCTGAATAAGTAGCCTTTTCTTGTTCTCATTTGTCTCGGTTTCATTTAGTTTTGCCAATCTTGAGTCTAAATAGACTTAAATATATTTAACTATTACAAAACTTTCAAATAATCTATTTTATCAGATGGTTATTTATTATTGTGTTATAATTGATAAGTTGAGATTAAAATATATCCTATAAACATTGTTTAAACATATTTATTATGGTGCTAGCAAAATACATTCCAAACAGAAAAACTTATTTGATTTTTGGAAGGAAATCTAAAAATTTCAGAATCAGCAATATTTATTTTGATTTATTTTCTTTGGTTTGATTATATAAATATGGTGATGAATACAACTTAAAATATATTAATGCTCAAAGGCTTATTTAAAGGTCAATTAGAGTGAGCTTTCAGGTGAGATTAAAACACTTAAATTTATCACTCATTTTATTCTCTGAATTTTTGTAAAAGACTTTAAACAATCTTTAGTTTACACGTAGTTCCTGTTGTTGCATTTCTTTGTGTTGTTTCTACTAAGTGTTAATTACTTTTCTATTTTTCATATATTTAATAGAAGAAAAAACTGACATAAAAAATGATTCAAATGACAATAATGGATTGTAGATCACTTGTGAGAGATTATAAGACAACCTGATCATATTGACCAGTATGCTTTATCTGTAACTATGTTAATCAAGACCACTTCTGGCTAGGCGTAGTGGATCACGCCTGTAATCCCAGCACTTTGGGAGGCCGGGGCAGGCAGATCACAAGGTCAGGAGATTGAGACTGTCCTGGTTAACACGGTGAAACCCTGTCTCTACTAAAAAAAAATACAAAAAACTAGCCGTGCGTGGTGCGGCACGCGCCTGTAGTCCCAGCTACTCAGGAGACTAAGGCAGGAGAATCACTTGAACCTGGGAGGCAGAGGTTGCAGTGAGCCGAGATCATACCACTGCACTCGTCTGGGCAACAGAGCAAGACTTCTTCTCAAAAAAATAAAAATAATAATAATAATAAAATAACCAAGACCACTGCTAACACCAAGTGAGCAATATAATATTGGAGCTTATAAAATCTGGCCACAGTTTGTTCTCTAAGAGTCAGTTTTGATGTCATACCCTGTTTTCCATAGAATTGATAATGGCATGTTTTTTCAGTCAACAGGTTTTGATTTGCTGTAAGTTTCCAGGATATTAGGATCATTTCTGCTTTAGAAATAATTCTGGTAATTGAAGTAAAATTGTGAATAATTTTTAGTACATTTTTAGATCAGGATAAAACTTTAAAACTCTTTAAACTTCTCTTTGACTTTGGCAACTCTAACTTTTCAGAACACTATGTTAAGATTATTCTCTTTCAGACTGCAGATTGTTTCTAATTACATTTTCATCTTTTGCTTGTTTTTCTAATTCTTCATCATACCAAAGTTACTTCTTTATCCCATAAAATTACCAAATGCAAATCTTAGGAATTTTATGGATAATAATTGAGTAGATGTGAATGAAAGAAGTAATCAAATTATTAGTTAATATATAAACACATTATAGAGAGAAGTAAAAATCAATGCATTGGTTTCTGAATCAATTGAGAGTATACTAAATTTTCATTTAATTATTTTAATATTAGTTATTTATTATTGATATGAGGGACATACCTTTAGAGCCTCCTTTGGATTTTTATTTCTAACATTCAACTTCTCTCTTTTCTTTCTTTTTGTCTTATTCTCTTCACATATGTCATTTATATTCCTCTTCCTCTATTCATATACCAACACATGTAATATTCTTGGGTAGAATGGTTAGAATGTGTCGAGGGACATAAACATTGTGGATGATTCTGATTTCTGTCATAAAGCAAGACTCAGTTGAGACAAACAGAAAAAGCTAATTCATTGCAAAATCTACAACCTTCATATTTCTGACTACAGATATGAGAAAAAGGGGCTAATAATTCACCTAAAATTATTTCAGCGCATTCAAACTGATTAGGTCATATTTTCGTGTATTACCCAGGAGGCAGTGAAGTTATGCTCAGGCATATTGAAAGAGAATCTGTGGCTGACTTGTAGTATACCTGGTAGGAAAACCACTCCGATATCCCCTATATGTGGTGTAGGATCAATTGTAACCTCAGATTTCTTACAGCATTTCCTGCTGTGCTGTTAAAGTAACAGAAAATCTTTAATTCCAATCTTTTAAAAATACTATGTTTTTCTCTTTTGAGAAAAGAGCAAATAACATGTAACTCAGTGTTATGTCCTGATAGTACCAATGTCCACTTTCAGCTCACTTTTTCAGTTGTTTATGCCTGTAAATTGGTTAGTATGTTCACGATAGTTTTCTTTTTCAAAAAATAATTGAATTTCTATTCTCTGTGGAAACATTTGGCTTGCAAGCTGCTTTCTTTATTTCTTTGTAATATTTCAACTAAAATGTAACTCCTGGTAATTATGAAAGCAAACAAAACAGAAACAGTATGTGAAAATATGTTTAGATTCTTTCAAAATCTCCTGTTTTAAAAATCTAAGCAATACCCTTGCTGTTTTTCTTGATCCAAATGACAATGAACATAAAGATAGCTATGTTAAATTTGATATCTAAGCACTTTCAATACATTTGCAGATAAACTATAGCAACATCTATTAAATATAAAAGGTACCTATAATAAAAATAAAAATGGCTCTTGTTAGCAGGGTCAGTGGGTCAAGAAACTAAATGTAATCCATGGTGACAATTTGAGATTAAAAAATGGTTCCATGTGAGATAATTATTTCATAATGAATACTGAGTATAATTATGGCTTATGTTTTGCAGATAATTGTCATTTAGTAGTTCAGAGAATTTAGACTTTCAGAATATTTAACATGAAAATTCTATGTTCTCAAAGTTATAACAGCCTTGACTGTCGAGATGTACAACCTAATTTAATCAGGTTTAATGGCATACTGAAACTTTCATTATTTAGAAATTTGTATAAAAACATCATTTAACGTTTCATTTATTAGTGAATACAGGCATATACAAAACATCATTATGCTGTGGTAAGAGTCTATTTTATCAGTTCTTGTGAAACCAAGACTATTTTAAAACACACATATATTGCACTGCGTAGTGACCACAGTTAAAAATACTGTTGTATATTTTATATTATTAAAAAATAGATTTTTAGCATTCTCACCACAAAAAAAAAGGTAAGTTGGTAAGCAAATATGTGAATTTGCTTGATTGAATCATTCTGTGAAGCATACAGAGATCAAAACATCACACTGTACTCAGCAAGTATATACAATTATAATTTTTGAACTAAAAATAAATTTTAAAAAATACACATACTTGACATCTGCACCTAATTTTCCATGTAATACAAAATATTTAAGTAAACGTTCTTAGAGTTTAATTTTAGTGTTATAAAGTAATTATTCTTGCCTTTCTCAGTATTTATCAAGTTAGTAGAAAACTATATTTGTTAGACTTTGATATATAGCTATAAGTTGAGACAGCTTGCTTGTGAGATATAGATTTTTTTTAAAAAAATATTTTATTCAGGCTCATAGTCTACTGGGTGATGGATTGTGTGCTGATAGGATGAGATTAAGTTGGTATCATTTCAACATGTTATACTTCATCTTACATTTGCTCAAGGTGTCAAACCTACTGGTCCTTGAAAAATATGTGAGACATTTACTGAGAGACATTTATATTGGCCAAACATATCAATTCAGCCATAAAACATGAGCTTTCTGACCCTCATATCACATATGGAGAGATTAGTAACTTGTCTCAGACTGATTTTCATTACTTTGACTGATACACCAGAGTATTCACTGCATTTATACTTTTATCTGGTAAGATCCATGTCAATATTCCCAACATTCTAAATTTAACTAAAATAGCACAAATGATTCTCTGCATGTGTAAAATATGTGTTATATGAGCTCTTTGGATTTGAAAAATTCATCTAGATTCTTCTGTCTTTGGGGGAAAATCTCTTAAATCATAACTTAAATGGAAGAATGGTAGTGTAGAGAAAGCTTCTTCAGCTGTTTAATTTCAGTTGTTTCAATCTGTGATCTCTGGGTTTGAAAAGTCTGGAGGGCAAACCAAGGAAAGCATACTTTGCTCCTCACAACCAGTTCAACCTAAGAGAACTGAATCTTAACTTTGGAAAAGCACACATATATGATTGAGGGCCAAGTGCAGTGGCTCATGCCTGTAATCCCAGGCATGTAATCTCACTTTGAGAGGCCAAGGGGGAGGATCACTTGAGCCTAGGAGTTTGAGACCAGCCTGAGGAACATGGTGAGACCCTGTCAATACAAAAAATAAAAAAATTAGTTGGGTATAGTCAACACATTGTGGTCCCAGCTACTCAGGAAGCTGAGGAGGAAGGATCTCTTGAGCTCAGGAGGTTGAGGCTTCAGTAAGCCTTTGCTGCATCGCTGCACCCTAGCCTGGGTGACAGAGTGAGACTCTGTCTCAAAAAATTAATTAATTAATTAAATGTTTAAAGGATACGATTGGAATCTGAAGTAGGGTGGCTTAAATCCTTAAACAAGTATAGCATTGCTTCCAAATGAAAAAAAAAAAAAAAAAGTGGAAGTCTTGGATGAAAAATAAGATACTAAATATTAACACTTTTGTTAGAGTAAGAGCTATGAGAAAAATCACATTTCCTTGGCTATACATATTATAAGCAACTGTATTGTAAATTCTAGAGGCCATCAGGTACTTTTACCTTTTTAAACAATCAGAAACAGGTATCTAGAAAAAATTATATTATTAAATTTAGATTTATTTTATTCAAAAACTATTATTTGGTTTGACACAAGCAAACCAAAATAAAAAAACATTTTTACATATTATTTGACTGTTCATATTATCAATATATTAGACAATACTTATTAACTGAATAATTAATTACCACATTTTTATTAATAATCTTTAGGTGCTAAGGAATTCCCTATGTCATAGGTTACAATGATGCATAAGACAGTCAAGACTTGGGTACCTCTAAAGGAGGTGAGAGTCTATAAACATATATAGAAAGGCACAAAACATACAATATAAGAAAAGTGAAATTAAAAGAATTATACAATATAGAGAGTAACTGATGAGTAGAAAGTATTTTAGATAGTATTTAGATTTGGGCAGGATTCTGAAAGATGAAAAGGAACCAACTACTAAGTTCTTGAGGAAGTACATTGTTCGAGGCAAAAACTGCAAAAGTGATGGAGTAGAAATGGGCATGGTAAGTTTGAGCAACACTGTAGTTAGAGCATTGTAAGCATGAGAAGATGCATGCGAGACGGAGTTGAAAAGATAGGCAGTGTCCTAACATGCAGGGCCATGGTGACTTTAGCTTTTATTACAAACTCAATGAAAAGCTCTAAAATGTTTTCCACAAAGTAGCTAATACAATCTATTTTACATTTTAGAAAATAATAAGCTAAGAATGGTTATAACAAACCAGTAAATTTGATGGTGATTTGGAATAAAAGACCAGACAAAGAAATGTGAACATAATTGAGCTTTTGGAGTTAGCACCAATAAGAATTGTTGATGGCTGTGTTTTGCAAATGTATGGCACTTTAAATATACTCATTACATATGTTAACTTGTATCTCACTTTACTACATAGGATATACTTTTAAAGCAAATGCAAACTTCTTATCCAAGACTTTTGAGAGAGAACATCAAGCTGAAGTTGACTTGCCTATCCCTGATGTTAAGCATCGATTTTGATAAAATTATTTCAGCTTATGGATCATTTCATTCGTTTTGAAACTCAGGCCATTTACCTTTTCTTCGATGATTTTGGCTTAAAATGAAGGAATTTTAAAAAAAAAAGTCCACTATAACTTATTTTTCAGTGAGTAGTTTTGAATATCCAGCAGACTTTATTAAGTTGGATAAATGAAGATGGTTTACATTAAATTAATATAAGCAGTTTAAAATGTCATAACAGCTCCAAATTTATTTTGACCACTAAACTACCAGAAATCTTTGCATATTAAATCACACAGTGCATACCTTTCTCCATCTTTAAATCTAGTTGAAACGTTTTCTTCCTCTAACTCTCCTTTTCCCCACCCTGTTGTTTAAAATATAGTTACCCAGACAACTAATAATTTTTCTAATGTTATTATGCATACATGTTTACTTCAAATTCCTCCTCTCGATTCAGTTCCTGGCACACTTCACATATTCATAGCCCATGGGAGAATTTAGATGAACAAAATGGCCATATATACCATGCCTTTCATGAAGAATAGGCAGAGACCCTGAAGTTGACTTTATCAAGGTTACATTTAACCCATAAAATTAAATAACAAAATATAAAATCCTTAGAGATTGGAGTCTAAGGCAAAAATTAATTTTGAAAAAATCAATTTTCTTTTTCTTTTTAAATTTAACATGTAAAATTAAGCAGCAAAATGAAATGCTAAAAAATACAAATTGTGTGTGTGTGTCCTTTATTCCACAGACAAACTTGTGTGGAATATAGGGACGATAAAATGGAGACCACCCCACCATTTCCATTAAAGGATAATATTTACTGTCCAATAAATCAGTGGCTTCAGAAGGAATTTGTTTTAGATATTTTACAATTCAAGATCCAAAAGATTGGCTAGGGGCCCGATTTTCCTCTATGGGTCCATTGTTAAACTCTTAATTTTCAGAAAGATTAAAAAGAAATAAAATAATATCTGCCTAACACCTCATTGTAATACATGAGATCTCTGCATTTTACTCCAATATAGATTACCTAGCTGCACACCAGTAATTTGTTAGTATAATATTGAACTTACCATTGCTAACACATTTTGAAAAGTAGTTGATAAGAATATGTAATTTATTTATATATTCAAAAATCTCCTGAAATAGATTATAAGAGAAATGGGTACATGGACAAGTAGTGCTTAATTGATCTGCTATTGGACAGTCTTTTACTAAATTGTGTTTTACCAAGTTGTTGTATGTATGGTAGTAACAGATACATTTCGCTTTGTTTTTTTCTTACTCTTCGGGTCTATGGATCTGGGAGTGGAGCTAATAAAGTGTGGAAATTATATCATGAAGAATTAATATTGGCAAGAGAAAAGTCTGTTTCCTTAGCACATGCTTCCTCAGTGGGATGTGATATTGCCTACAATAGATGAAAAATTGGTTTTGGGGAATGGGGAGGCAAACAAAAGTACTCTTTTATGTACAAACCAGAGATACACATGCAACACCTAAAGAGATATACAGTATATCTATACTATTAAAATTTTCTTTATGGGAGGGACATTTAGGAAAAAATTAGGAAAATATAAAATTCTCTCCTTAAATGGGCAATAATGAAAAAAAAAGTTGAGAAATACCAGTCTCTAATATATGTTCAACCTGAGAAATATACTCTTGAGAAGTATAGGGAAACACCACTCTAAGATTTCACTCTTGCATTCACCAGCAAGTGTGGTTCTAATTATTAGATTCTTTATTCTGTACAGATTTTCCAAGGCAAACTTGTAATTTGTGTTATAACAAGAAGTAGCCTTATGAGTCCCCCAGGCATTTTTACTAGGTGGATTATTTTGAGAAAATTAATTAGTTACATTACATAATGTTCTCATGTTGAAAATGTTTCAATGAAACATTGACCTGGCCTCAATGCTTGTAATAATTGTTCTCCTGAGTAACTGTTTGGTTGTCTTATGAAACTTGTGAAATCTATTTCCCTCTTCATATTGGCTAACAGAAAACATAATAAAAATTTTTTACCCAGTGTGAAGTATAGAAAAGATTGAAAATATGTATATATGTAACCTAATATTGGTTGTTATATTTTAGCTTTCCTGCATTTTTTGTTTTATTATTTTAACCTAGTTTTAAATGTATGTAATTTTACATGAATTGTCTTATGGCTTATGCTATCTGCAATTACATTTGTAACATAAAAGAGATAAATGTAGATAGAATGAAAGAAAGGACAGTAGCTTTTACTTAAAAAAAAAAAAAAAAAAAAAAAGGCAGGGTTTCAAATTTACTATGGACCCTTCCAGTACTAAAATTCCAAGTGAGTAAACTCATAAGTGAATCCAACCCTTTAACCTATGTTGTTATTCAAATGCGAACATCACCCTTTGTGATTGTTGAGAATGCAGTCTGAGTGTTGTGTGTATGTGTGATGAATATGTTTGTGGCCATATTGTGAGGCATGGAGACCAACTGACATTCAGCAAAAAGAAACCTAAAGGAAGGAAGAATTGTGTACTTCCAACCCCTTTTTATTTATGGAACACAAACTAACAAACAAACAAAAAAAAATAGCAAGTAGTCCTCATATAATGCAAACTCAAATGTATGGAGAACTGTGTTTTCAATTATATTAGGACAAACTTACTGGAGCACTGATGCATTATGACTGAGCGTAAACTCAGCCTATGGAGATCAATATCTGTTCGTGAAGATATTTCTGTCTCCTAAATGTTTAAAGTTAAAATAAGACAGGTGTGAATAAGCAAGCCCTTAATAAAACCCCACAGAATCCAGCACATGGCTATTCTTGCTTGTACAGTAAAGTGCCTATCTTTGGATCAACAAATGTCATTTAAATTCTTATTGTCACAAGACCCTATCTCTTTAACTAGATTGCGTGAGAAGTGGAAGGCTCCAGGGGACATACAAGAAGGGGCAGACGTTATGAAGATCTTGAAGTATTAAAGGAAAAATAAAGCCTTTTCAGTGTCCCTATTACTATATTAGAATTAGCAAAGATCCAAGTGATGTTGTAAGGACTAAGTTTATTATTTTTTTCACCCCCAATCAAACTGATGTTTAGTTATATGTTTTTATGAATTGTAAACCCAATTGATTTTGTCTAGGCTTTTATTTAGTTTAGTTGACTGGCTGTTTTCTTATTTAAAAAGTCTAGAACCTTTAGGCAGGGCGCGGTGCCTCACGCCTGTAATCTCAGCACTTTGAGAGGCCCAGGAGGGTGGATTAAGATGTCAGGAATTTGAGACCAGCTTGACCAGCATGGTGAAACCCTGTATCTACTAAAAATACAAAAATTAGCCGGGTGTAGTGGTGTGTGCCTGTAATCTCAGCTACTCAGGAGGCTGCGGCAGGGGAATCGCTTGAACCCAGGAGGTGGAGGTTGCAGTGAGCCGAGATCATGCCACTGCACTCCAGCCTGGGCGACAGAGCGAGACTCTGTCTCGGGTGGGGGAGGGGGAAAGTCTAGAACTTTTATACTTCCCTTATTTAATAGGAAAAATTTCAAGGAAAATGTAAGATTTCCAAGAGCCAAAGTTGCTAAATTATATAGATATTTTTAGATTACTGAATATTTAATTAATCAACAATAGTGTTCTATGTAGCATTGAGTGATGTCCTCCAACTTAAGACACACGTTCCTTGCAATTCAGAAAGGATTGAAAGAAACAGATTTACTAGTTTCAATTCATGTTAGGTGACTAATCACAAAAGTCCTCTATTAAAGTAGAAAATAGTAGCTGTGCTTATGGGAAGAATACACCAAAGTTCAGCTCAAATTGCACAATATGTATGATACATGTGAAATTTGTTTTGAATCCAAATTTTGAATATCAGGGTAATATTTTAACAGCAGTTCCTAAATCCTACTTGGTAATCATGTTGCTGTTACCTTCAGAATAGATTTTTGATGTCTGTTGCCATTTTAAGTAAGATAGCTTACTGATGTGATTCTCCCCTGAGCTGGTAGAATAAGGAGGACAACTTCGCATTTCTATTTCCGATTTAGTAACTGGTAGTAACTTTTACCTCAATTTTTGTAGAAAAATGTCATGTCTCCTTAAGCCTTAAAAATACTATTCTAAAAATTCTCTAATACTTTAATGTTTGAAGAAAATCTAAAGTTTTATTCATGGAATGGAGCTTTTATGTCATGCAAAGATATAAAATGTTTTGATAGTACCTGTTCTCCCTATTTTATAACTGAAATAAACTCTGCTTTGCTGTAAAGCCACCTAAAATGGTAACTGGATAATAACTCTACTTCTAAATATCACAACCATGAAAAAGTAGTGATTTTGCCTGTATGGTTTAAAAAATAAGGAATTAAAATCTCAGATTTCTAACAATGCTTTATTTGAAGAAGAAAATTTAGGCATTACTATTTGAGGAACTTATATGTAGTAATGTATGAGAAATAAAGACACATAAAACTGAGAAAGTTTGCTTCTGTGGTTCTACATATTTTCATATATATATGTATATATATTTAGACAACTAGAATCTGAATTTTATAAAGATATAGTAAAATATTCTCAACCTGATTTCATTTTAGTTTCAGCAGATTTAGAAGAACCTATCACAGAAGTACAAAGTTTCCAGATAGTCTGAGATCTAATCCTTTATCCATTGGTAAGCCTCTGCCTTTGTTTTCAATATTAAGATAACAGTGTCTCCAATAGTGTCTGCTCAATAACTACCAGTTTTCTCTCTCTTTCTATATTAGCAGTTTACTCAGGATGCAGCTGTTGGAATTCTGGTGTATAATTGGCACTCCAATAAAACCATGCATAGAATTTTCCTTTAGTCTTGAAAGAAAAAGACAAAAGGAGTCCTTTACAATATGATTTAATTATTTTAACTAATCATTTTATTGAAAATTATATGTAGATAAGAGACATATGTAATATTATGTGTACATGTTCTAAATTCATAACAAAATTATTTTGTTTATGATATACCTCTCCTGATAGCAATGTCAGAGCCAAAGGAAGCTCCTCACATTGATATAATTTGGGGGGTCAGAATCAGATTCTAATTTAAGGGTTCCATTCTAGTGATTCAAGCAAAGTGACTAAATAATAAGTAGGTGAGGAACAATGATACAGGAAAGTAAAGGCAGCAATAACAGGTGGGCTATTAAGCCAACTATGTAGTGGAATCTGGAGAATAATCCAAGGAGCAACTCTGAAAATGTAAAAACACAAGCCTCTGTAATAACAGACAAAGTATTAGGAAGCTATTATACCATTCACTGGGTGGTCAGTGGTTAAATCTTTCCAATATGATAAACATTAACTTCCAAACATATCCAGCATCTTGAGGACAGATCAAGGGAAATCAGATTGATTCTGGCTCTTTGAGGTCAGCCTCACATAACATAAAAGTATTTAGAACTTTTGGTACAACAATAATTGCAACTCTATAAATGTTATTTTATTAAAAACCCATTTATTTAAAAATATAAATGTAGATAATTCCTACTCACAATAAATTTAATTTAATGTATTACACATTTTTTAAAAACTTAGCTAGATGAAACGTTTTATTACTCAACTATGAGGACATACATATTTTATTCAAATAACAGAATACAAATTATTTTTCTTACTACAGAACAAATGCATGCTTATTTCATAAGATTAGAAACTATAGATGAGAAAGGTAGGTAAATTAAAATTTCTGAATATAATAAATACTATGAAGACATAGGTACTATTAACTTTTTGAAAATGTTAATTTTTTCCTGATGCATAACCTTATTGCTAATGATGTTAGGATAGATAATAATATCTAGGATAGAATTAGGATGGATAGATAATACCTACCCTGCATTAATAATGAATATTTATTTTTATAAAATATTTGACAGAGAGTAAGAGAAAAACACTTCCACAATGAGAGAATATATTGGTCATGAACTAAGCATGGGTGTGCATGGATTTTAGAGTAACAAATAAGCCTTGTTTATGTGTGTGGGTGTGTGCACATGCATGTATATGCCTAAGTAGTGTCAGGTAAGGTATGCCTGCTTTTTTAATTGTTTGGTTCTCTTAGAGTACACAAATGTAGGACCATACTAAATTAATGCATACACTTACACTGAAGAGTGGCTTCTCTGCATAACATATAAAGGAGAATGATGATGCTTCATTCTAATTATCTTTATGGTCAGGCTAACATATAATACACAACTCTATAACATTATTTGGATAAACATATATGTTTCTAAAATTATGTCAAATTTTATCAAATCTGACCCTACTAGAAACTTAGATGAGAATATCGTATTTTTATGAGTTTCTTAACATAGCTTTGGTTCTATGTGAAGTGATTTATGTAAATTATGAGGTGTTTTCCTGTATAGCTTAATTCAGATCTCTCACTCCAATTTCAGCTGTAATTTATTATACAAAATTTATGTAATTAACTTGTTTGTTTATTCAGCAAAGTACTTAGACACTCACTATAAGCATTATGGTAGTGGCTAGAGATAGTCTATCAGTTAGTTTTTAGTGCTTTCAAAAACCCCAAAACTTAGTGATTTAGCAAGAAAATATTCATTATTTCTTTCAGTTCTGCAGTAGAGTCATTATTTTGTTGTGTGTCAGTCTCTCTAGTATCTGTGTTATGCCAGTAGCTCAGCTGAGACTGATTATTCTAGGATGGCCACACTATGTATCTGGCATTTGGCAGGCTATTTGATCTAGACCTTTTCTAGGTCTAGGCTATTTTTTCTAGGCTAGAACACTTTACCTTTGTCCCATGAAGTTCTCTTTCCCACTTATTGACTAACCCATGCTCCTCCAGTTGGTAATATCAAGGGTCCAAAAAGCAGTGAGAGACAAAGTGCCAATGCGCAGACTTTTCTCAAATTGCTAATGTTTTCTTGGACAAATCATAAAGCCAGCCCAATATCAGTTTGAGAAGCTACAACCAAAGAGACTGAATAGGGAGAAGGGAATACAATATTAATACTATAAAATACTATGCTGTGTAATTTAATGTAACATTTGTTCTGAAGAAGCTCACAGTTTGGGGAAGGAGAAAGAAACATAAACATATTTTTAAAAGGTCAGTGAAAATATAATTATTGAAACTTACCAAGATGACCTTAATATTGCTTTTCACTGGGCTAAACCTTGATGGATTTATTTCTGACTGTGAGCTCCTGACCTCACTTTTCTGAAAGCATTACTTTAGAAAACTTGCAATTATAAATTCTTTCTCTGCCCCTTTGAGATGTAAATATTCTTTCACTTTCTTGCCAGTTTTACAATCCAAGAATGTCTTTCTCAAGGACCTTGAAGCCATCCCTTTGGAATGCAATCATTCAGAAAGAGCTCTGTCTTAGCCCATTTTCTGCTGCTACAACAGAATACCTAAGAATGGGCAATTTACAAAAAGAAAAAAAAGATATATTTCTTACAGTTCTGGAGGCTGGAAAGTTCATTATCAAGGTGCCAGCATCTGACAAAACATTTCTTGCTATGTCATCCTGTGGCAGAAGGTGAGAGAGTGAGAGAGAAAGGGAGAGAAAGAAAAGTAGGCCAAACCTATCCTTTTATAAGGAACTCCCCCTCCGCCGTGATAATTACATTAATCAATTGATGAAGGCAGAGCTCTCAAGACCTAATCACCTCTCATTAGGCCTCACCTCAAAACACCATTGCAGTGGGGATTAAGTTTTCAGCACATGTTTTTTGGAGGAACATCAAACAATGGCAAGCCCTTATCTTTCCGTTTATATGTCATAGTGAAAGCCTAACTTCCATAGGCACCAATTATTAATACCTAACACAAATGGCCTAATTACATTAGCCAATATTTCCCTTAACTTCCTCTAATTTAATTTTTTCACTGCTCACCACAATGCTAAAAATACTCTCTTACCTTTTGTTTTAGGGGAGTCTTTCTCACCAATTGAAATAGTCTTGAACAAAGTATTCCTTGACTGTTTAACATGTTCAATGCAATTTTTCTTTGACAGAAACAAGAGGGAGATTTAACCTGTCTTGGACAGGGGAGTAGAGTAGGAATCAGGGGACAGGACTTATGTTGGTGTTATCTGAGTTAACTGTCCTTATTATGAACTACTTTGTAAACAAAACTTGATTTTTTCTTCAAGGGACTTTTAGATAATTTCTGGTTTCACTATTATTTTGAAAGAAATAAAAGTGATCTGGAGTTTAAAGAAAATATTTCTGAATTCTATCTCAACGTGTTTACTCAAATCTTCTGAATTTTTTTTTTTTTATTTTCAAGAGTTATTTTGACACAAGCACTGGTATATCTTCAAAAGAGTACATTTATTAATTTCCTCCAGCTTTTATTATAAAATTAGACATTTATATTCTAGCATTTTCATTATGCTACTGTATGTAACTTTTGATAGTAAGAATAAGTCAGAATAAATCTTTAATAATTCTAGAATAGTTGACTTCAGAGAATGGGACATTTCTTGAAAGAAAGAATCTATCATTTAATGTGAAGTTGAGTCTCATTTCCTGATAGACATTACTTTTGACGTTAAGAAAATCCTCAATACTCAAGTTGCTAAATGTGTTTTTTTAGAAATATTAGTAAACTTAAAAAGAGATGTGTATTTTTATTTTATCCACCACCCTTTAAACATACTATTTCTGCTTGATATATTTATGTCATTTCTTAGTTTTGCCAAATCCCTGTATTCTGAAATTAAATTTTAATTTCTATGATCTATTATAATACAATGGGGGGAGTTTATTTTCTGTTGTTATAATGAGTAGATTTTATGTTCATAAGTATACATAATTGATTCATAAATTTTTATGCTAATTTTCATCTTTGAGCTTTAGTGTTAGATCAACATTGTAACATACAATAAATTTTCCATCACCAATTTTCAATAAGTAACAGTTCTTTTCAAATTTCAGTATATCAGAAATTCATCTAAATGCAAGCACATTTATCTTAGTTATGTTCCCAATTTCTCTTATAATTATTGTCCCATTATATTTGTCTTCTTTATATTCATTAAATCAATTCTATTAACCTATAGTTTTTGAAAAAAAATTGTACATTGATAGAATAAATTATTTTTGTATAACTCAGTGTTTGTACACATCCTACTAATATCACCCATATTATGAAGAGCAAATAATCCATTATTTTTCATACCTACATATTATAGAGAAGTTATAAATCACTGTTAGCTACAATTCATGTGTAATGAAGCATTCAGAACAGGCAGAGGCATCCACAGGGCATGATGGTTGAGAGAGCTGGGTGTAGAGTTTTATGGAAAAGAGGAGAGGAGCATGGGACCAACAATGGTAGAATATACATAAAAATTACTTCAGAATTTCCCTAAGTGGAAAAACGTGGAAAATAATCTAAGATCTGGTACTTTTAAGACACTGGCTACTATGGAAATCAAAAGCCTTACCCTGAGAAGGCATTACTTATAGGAATGGGGGAGATGACTTGGAAGGGATGACAGCCTCTGGAGGATTCAGTTTGTTGATGGAAAAAAGACAATGAAGAGAAAAGTGAAAATTAAGAATCTTAGAAAAACTGAAGAAAATTAGAAAGTCAGAAAAGGCAAATTCCTCCCTTCCCTAAATACCACCAATTTATTACTTAAAATGCAGTTCACTTTATATGATCACTGTATATGATCATTTTCCTGAAGAAGAAAATTATATGACATTTTTAAATGGAAAATTGTGGATAATATCTATAAAGAGATAGTAACTGAACAAAAGATCAAAATACTCTGGCTAATAAAAATATTCAATAAGAAAGCAATCCTAGCCAGGTGCGGTGGCTCACGCCTGTAATCCCAGCACTTTGGGAGGCCGAGAGTGGCGGATCACGAGGTCAGGAGATGGAGACCATCCTGGCTAACACGATGAAACCCCATCTCTACTAAGAAATACAAAAAACTAGCCGGGCGAGGTGGCGGGCGCCTGTAGTCCCAGCTACTCGGGAGGCTGAGGCAGGAGAATGGCATAAACCCAGGAAGCGGAGCTTGCAGTGAGCTGAGATCTGGCCACTGCACCCCAGCCTGGGCGACAGAGCAAGACTCCGTCTAAAAAAAAAAAAAAAAAGAAAAAGAAAAAGAAAGCAATCCTAAAGAAGAAAAATAGTGTAACATATTATTTCACTTGCAGAATAAAAGAAAAAAAAATCAATATTTAAAATCCAGAATAGAAATAAGAAAAACATAAGAAGATGTGAAAAAAAAAAGGTTACTAAATTTGGGAAAGAAATTAAAGTAGGTGTGGGATAGAAATTCATCCCAGAATTGAGACTAAATCTAAAATACATAAGAAATAATACTTTTCACTAAAGACATAATAAAATACATAGAGGAAAAGAAAAAATAAAAAAATTGTTTAAATAGTGGAATTAAGAAGTATAAAGGATTAGAGAAGTAATGTATTTAGATAATAAACAAACCATCTTCAACATACATACAGTTAACATCTCTGGGGAAAAATGAGACAGAAATTATATTCTAAGTATAACATGAGTAAAATTTCCAGAAAAAAAAAAAAAAAAAAAAAGAGACTCTTGAATCTACCAATAAAACAGGCTCATAATGTAACTGAAAGTCCTGATCCTAACGACACACTGTAGATCTATACCAATGATGTTACTTGAATCCAGGAAAAAGGATTGAGAAAATGGAAAGACAGGTAGGTTGTTGAGAATACTCAACAACAGGATACAAATGAGATGGCAGTGAATAATATTTTCAAAAATCTCAAGAAAATAAATTATAATCCATGAGTTTTATATGGAGCCAAGCTATTCTTCAGATATCAAAGCTATTGTACTAGGATTGTTAACACATGAGATTTCAGGAATAATCATACACACAGGGTCTTTCAGGTCATCCTACTACAAAAAGAGCTTCACCCAAATAAGATATGACTGGGGATATCTTTGCAAAAGTTCTGATAATGAACATCGAATATGTTTAATCATACAACTAAGACAAAATAAAAGTAAAAACGAGTGAAAGAATAATAGTCAATGTTCTATGTTCTGACCAAGTAGACATAACGTAACTAAATAATTTGGAGAAGGGAGAAAGACTGAAGTAGAAGAAGCTCATTGATAACTTCTAAGGAAATAAATAGAAAAAAATAATAAAATGTTAGAGCATTTAATGCTAACAAAAGAAACTAAATGATAAAATAGGTTACTACAAAAAATATGAAAGGCATAATTATAAAGAAAATCACTAAAAAATGCAAGAGAAAATAATGAAAAATAGTAATAGAAAAACAATTTTGAAAAGTTTACAAACCATGTAGACAAGTCAATCATTATAAGCATCCACAGTAAATATGACAATGTCAGCTACAAGTTTATCTTCACAGGTACAGAACAAGACGAGAAATCATCCTTCCTCTTACCCTGAGACTGATGCATAATTGACTTTTCCTCTACTTCTTTTCACATGTTTACCTTAACTAATATAAAAGGTAGACTTACTGAGGGCTAATCAGAGCCTCAATGGAATGTAACCTTTGGCTTACCTGCCCACCTTCCATCCCATTTTCCCTTCTCCTTGCCTTTTCCCTTTATTTGTTTTTATTTTTTAATTAAAAATTACACAGTTAAAAAAAACCAGTTTTTTTCTTTAAATTCTGAGTTCCCAAAACCCTCTTTAGAAAGCACAAGTCACAGAAGTTCCTGTGACTTGTGATTTTCCCAAGAGCTATATCAAACTTTGGCTCAATAAAACTCCATTGATTGAGACTCTTGCGTCAGTCATTTTTCCATTAACATATGTATGAAATTTTAAAGCTGCAATAATGAACAATGTATCTACTCAAGTTCTTAAAGGACATTTAAGAAAATTGGCCACACACACACACACACACGTATGTTTCATAAACTAGAAATATCATGACAAAGTTATCCGGTAATAAAGGAACAATATCAGAAATGTTTAATGAAAGCAAAGGCACATAAAAGTTGTTCTAGCTAGACTTGAAAAGCTTTTTATTAAAAGGGGTCTTTGGTGAAAGGAAATATAAAGACACATAATCATTCATTACATTAACTTTTCAAATCCCTCAAGGAATATTGTGTTATACAGTATTATCTTAACATTCTTATTTTCTCATATACACGTTTAGTACAATTTTTCTATTTCAAATTTGAGAAATGGATGTGTTCTTTTTGTGATCCTATTGAAAATATTAATAATGAATTTTTTTTTATAGATTGAGGTTGTCAGATTTATCAATTCCAGTATCTACATTTTCACATTCATTTATTACTTGGATTTAATATTTTTTTTCTTCTGGCTTTCCAGGAAAGAATAGACATTTCAATTACAAAGTATTTTGGAATGCTGTAGTCAAAGAAAATGTACACAATATATTTTTCTATTATTGAACAACGATGTGCAGTTTACAAGAGGAATATCTCAAACAATACTGCGAGGGGTCAAATAAAAGAATAGATTACGCTGCTCAAATAACAAATACAAAAACTGATCTATTAATGTGAGTACATAGGTTTAATAAAAACAAATTATTAGAAATAAAAAGGTTACTTTGTAACCTAAACAGATATATAAATTAAAATTTAATAGATATACAAGATAAAATAACAAAGCCAAAATTGTCTTTCATCTTAGCTTTTCCTGCCTTTAAAAAAAAAAAAAAATCATTTTTGGTTTTCTGTCATAAAATGTATCTTTTGGTTTTTATAGTAAATTATCCTTAGGGGTATGTTCTTTATTTCAAAGATATATTTATCACTGCGTGTGCATTATATAGACACAGGCTATGGCATTGCTTTCTGTTTTTTATCTTTAGTGAAAGTAAATCTATTTTGATCTGGGAAAAAAGTGCATTTTTTAATGTTGATTTCTAATGTTTCATACACCAGTGTTTGAAAATCGTACTTTTTCTCCAAGTAACTAAAATCTACCTGGATCTAAGATCTCCTACTATATTGTTGCTTTGGATGGCATACCATACAAAGGAAAATTATTTGGCATGAATAATGAAGTATGAATGTGTGCTGCAACTTGGATGAACCTTGAAAACATGATATCGAATGAAAGAAGGCAGTCACAAAAGGCCACATATTACATGATTCTATTCATAAGGATTTTCCAGAATAAGCAGAAGGTAGATTAGTGATTGCTGTGTAATGAGGCAGGGAGAAATGGGGTGACTGCTAATGGGTACAGAATTTCTTTTGGAATGACGAAAATTTTCTGAAATTAGATAGTGGTGATGGTTACATAACCTTGTAAATATACTGAAAACCAGTTAATTATACACATAAAAAGTGAATTTTATGTCAATCATATCAATTATATTTCAATAACACTGTGTGTGTGTGTCTGTATGAGTGTGATTATACAATAGATGGAACAGCCAAATAGGAAGAGAAGTCTTATGTCAGTTTCTGCAATCCAAAATTACATATCTTCACAATGCATATTTGGCTGAGTCTCCTTGAGCAAGAATGTTGCAACACTACCTCGAATACATACAATAGATATTTCTTGAATTAGTTAAAAGAAAAAACAACAACAAAAACAAACAAACAAAGAAAACAAAAAAACTTCTACCCATTTAACAAAGCAACTGTACATTGGGGAAAGTTCAGTAGCCAGACATATTGAGAGCTATTACATACAGTATCTGTGCTGCCTCAGTTTTCCATATGATCCCTTTATTAGAGGTAAGTTTAGGGAAGTTAAATCCTGGCCCAAGTCTATTGTACAGTGAGTCCACTAAGTGTGTGGTCCTCCCCTTGGTTATTATTGCCTTTAGCCTCTGCTGCAATGAAATATGTACCAGGTGGCAAAGATCACACACAATGGCTATGTGACCTACAGATAATTTGCCTTATGTAAAAGCTTGGCCAAGAGGAAACCACTAAAATTACCTCTCTGTCTGTATTCAAGATTATAAATAAGAAATTATACTTTATGCCTGCCAGAATAAGATAGGTTATCACTTTTTTTTTTTAACTTTAAGTTCTAGGATACATGTGCACAACGTGCAGGTTTGTTACATATGTATACATGTGCTGAGTTAGTTTGCTGCACCCATTAACTTGTCGTTTACATTACGTATTTCTCCTAATGCCATCCCTCCCCCATCCTCCACCCCACGGCAGGCCCTGGTGTGTGATGTTCCCCTTCATGTGTCCAGGTGTTCTTATTGTTCAATTCCCACCTATGAGTGAGACCATGTGGTGTTTTGTTTTCTGTCCTTGGAATAGTTTGCTCAGAATGATGGTTTCCAGCTGCATCCTTGTCGCTACAAAGGACATGAACTCATCCTTTTTTATGGCTCCATAGTATTCTATGGTGTATATGTGCCACATTTTCTTAATCCAGTCTATCATTGATGGCCATTTGGATTGGTTCCAAGTTTTTGCTATTGTGAGTAGTGCCACAATAAACATACGTGTCCATGTGTCTTTATAGTAGCATGATTCATAATCCTTTGGTTATATACCCAATAATAGGATCGTTGGGTCAAATGGTATTTCTAGTTATAGACTCTTGAGGAATCGCCACACTGTCTTCCACAATGGTTGAACTAGTTTACACTCCCACCAACAGTGTAAAAGCGTTCCTATTTCTCCACATTCTCTCCAGCATCTGTTGTTTCCTGACATTTTGTTGTTGTTGTTGTTTTGTTTTTTTGAGACGGAGTCTTGCTCTGTCGCCCAGGCTGGAGTGCAGTGGCACAATCTCGGCTCGCTGCAAGCTATGCCTCCCAGGTTCACACCATTCTCCTGTCTCAGCCTCCCGAGTGGCTGGGACTACAGGTCCCTGCCACCACGGCTGGGTAATTTATTTATATTTTTAATAGAGGCGAAACACAGTTTCACTGTGTTAACCAGAATGTTCTGGATCTCCTGACCTTGTGATTCGCCCGCCTCCACCTCCCAAAGTGCTGGGATTACAGGTGTGAGCCACCGCACCTGGCCTGTTTCCTGACTTTTTAATGATTGACATTCTACTTGGTGTGAGATGATACCTCATTGTGGTTTTGATTTGCATTTCTCTGATGACCGGTGACGATGAGCAATTTTTCATGTGCACAACATGCAAGTTTGTTACATATGTATACATGTGCTGAGTTGGTTTGCTGCACCCACTAACTTGTCATTTACATTAGGTATTTCTCCTGATGCTATCCCTCCCCCATCCCCCCACCCCACGACAGACCCAGTGTCTGTTGGCTGTATAAATGTCTTCTTTTAAAAAGTGTCTGTTCATATCCTTTGCCCACTTTTTGATGGGGTTGTTTGGTTTGTTCTTTTAAATTTGTTTAAGTTCTTTGTAGGTTCTGGATATTAGCCCTTTGTCTGATGAGTAGATTGCAAAAATTTTCTCCCATTTTTTAGGTTGCCTGTTCACTCTGAAGGTGGTTTCTTTTGCTGTGCAGAAGCTCTTTAGTTTAATTAGAAACTGTTTGTCTGTTTTGGCTTTTGTTGCCATTGCTTTTGGTGTTTTAGTCATGAAGTCCTTGCCCATGCCTATGTGCTGAATGATATTGCCTAGGTTGTCTAGTAGAGTTTTTATGGTTTTGAGTCTAACATTTAAGTCTTTAATCCATATTGAATTAATTTTTGTATAAGATGTAAGGAAGGGATCCAGTTTCAGCTTTCTACATATGGCTAGCCAGTTTTCCCAGCACCATTTATTAAATAGGGAATCCTTTTCCCATTGCTTGTTTTTGTCAAGTTTGTCAAAGATCAGATTGTTGTAGATGTGTGGTGTTATTTCTGGCGTCTGTTCTGTTCCATTGGTCTATGTCTCTTGTTTTGGTACCAGTATCATGCTGTTTTGGTTACTGTAGCCTTGTAGTATAATTTGAAGTCAGGTAGCGTGATGCCTCCAGCTTTGTTCTTTTGGCTTAGGATTGTCTTGACAATGCAGGCTTTTTGGTTCCATATGAACCTTAAAGTAGTTTTTTCCAATTCTGTGAAGAAAGTCATTGGTAGCTTGATGGGGATGGCATTGAATCTATAAATTACCTTGGGCACTATGGCTATATTCATGATGCTGATTCTTCCTATCCATGAGCATAGAATGTTCTTCCATTTGTTTGTGTCCTCTTTTATTTTGTTGAGCAGTGGTTTGTAGTTCTCTTTGAAGAGGTCCTTCACATCCCTTGTAAGTTGGATTCTTAGGTATTTTATTCTCTTTGTAGCAGTTGTGAATGGGAGTTCACTCATGATTGGGCTCTCTGTTTGTTATTGGTGTATAAGAATGCTTGTGATTTTTGCACATTGATTTTGTATGCTGAGACTTTGCTTGCTGAAGTTGCTTATCAGCTTAAGGAGATTTTGGGCTGAGATGCTGGGGTTTTCTAAATGTACAAGCATGTCATCTGCAAACAGGGACAGTTTGACTCCCTCTTTTCCTAATTGAATACACTTTATTTCTTTCTCCTGCCTGATTGCCCTGGCCAGAACTTCCAACAATATGTTGAATAGGAGTGTGAGAGAGGGCATCCCTGTCTTGTGCCAGTTTTCAAAGGGAATGCTTCTAGTTTTTGTCCATTCAGTATGATACCGGCTGTGAGTTTTTTTATAAATAGCTCTTATTGTTCTGAGATGTGTTCCATGAATACCTAATTTATTGAGAGTTTTTAGCATGAAGGGCTGTTGAATTTTGTCGAAGGCCTTTTCTGCATCTATTGAGATAATCATGTGGTTTTTGTCTTTGGTTCTGTTTATCTGATGAATTATGTTCATTGATTTGCATATGTTGAACCAACCTTGCATCCCAGGGATGAAACCAACTTGATCTTGGTGGATAAGCTTTTGGATGTGCTGCTGGATTCGGTTTGCCAGTATTTTATTGAGGATTTTCTCATCAATGTTCATCAGGGGCATTGGTCTAAAATTCTCTTTTGTGTGTGTGTATGTGTGTCTCTGCCAGGCTTTGGTATCAGGATGATGCTGGCCTCATAAAGTGAGTTACAGAGGATTCCCTCTTTTTCTATTGATTGGAATAGTTTCAGAAGGAATGGTATCAGCTCCCCTTTGTACCTCTGGTAGATAAAAACCACAAAGATGGGGAGAAACCACAGCAGAAAAGCTGAAAATTCTAAAAAAAACAGAGTACCCCTTCTTCTCCAAAGGATCACAGCTCCTCGCCAGCAACGGAACAAAGTTGGATGGAGAATTACTTTGACAAGCTGACAGAAGTAGGCTTCAGAAAGTCGGTAATAACAAACTTTTCTGAGCTAAAGGAGGATGTTTGAACCCATCTCAAGGAAACTACAAAACCTTGAAAAAAGATTAGACAAATGGCTAACTAGAATATACAGTGTAGAGAAGACCTTAAATGACCTGATGGAGCAAAAACCATGGCACAAGAACTACGTGATGAATGCACAAAAAGCCTCAGTAGCCGATTTGATCTCGTGGAAGAAAGGGTATCAGTGGTTGAAGATCAAATTAATGACATGAAGTGAGAAGAGAAGATTAGAGAAAAAAGAGTAAAAAGAAATGAACAAAGCCTTCAAGAAATATGGGACTATGAGAAAAGACCAAATCTACATCGGATTGGTGTACCTGAAAGTGACAGGGAGAATGGAACCAAGCTGGAAAACGTTCTTCAGGATATTATCCAGGAGAACTTCCCCAAACTAGCAAGGGAGGCCAACATTCAAATTCAGGAAAAACAAAGAACACCACAACGATACTCCTCAAGAAGAGCAACCCCAAGAATTGTCAGATTTACCAAGGTTGAAATGAAGGAAAAAGTTAAGGGCAGCCAGAGAGAAAGATCGGGTTACCCATAAAGGGAAGCCCATCAGACTAACAGTGAATCTCTCAGCACAAATTCTACAAGCCAGAAGAGAGTGGGGGCCAATATTTAATATTCTTAAAGAATTTTCAACCCAGAATTTCATATCCAGCCAAACTAAGCTTCATAACTGAAGGAGAAATAAAATCCTTTACAGAGAAGCAAATGCCAAAAGATTCTGTCACCACCAGGCCTGTATTACAAGAGCTCCTGAAGGAAGCAGTAAACATGGAAAGGAACAACCTGTACCAGCCACTGCCAAGACATGCCAAATTGTAAAGACCATCTGTGCTAGGAAGAAACTGCATCAACTAACGAGCAAAATAACAAGCTAACATTATAATGACAGGGTCAAATTCACACATAACAATATTAACCTTAAATGTAAATGGGTTAAATGCCCCCATTAAAAGACACAGACTGGCAAATTGGATAAAGAGTTAAGACCCATCAGTGTGCTGTATTCAGGAGACCCATCTCATGTGCAGAGGCACACATAGGCTCAAAAATCAAGGGATGGAGGAAGATCTACCAAGCAAATGGAAAACAAAAAAAGGCAGGGGTTGCAATCCTAGTCTCTGATGAAACAGACTTTAAACCAACAAAGATCAAAAGAGACAAAGAAGGCCATCACATAATGGTAAAGGGATCGATTCAATAGGAAGTGCTAACTATCCTAAATATATATACACCTAATACAGGAGCACCCAAATTCATAAAGCAAGTCCTTAGAGACCTACAAAGAGACTTAAACTCCCACACAATAATAATGGGAGACTTTAACACCCCACTGTCAATATTAGACAGATCAACGAGACAGAAGGTTAACAAGGATATCCAAGACTTGAACTCAGCTCTACACCAAGCGGACCTAATAGACATCTACAGAACTCTCCACCCCAAATAAACAGAGTATCCTTTCTTCTCAGCACCACATCACACTTATTCCAAAATTGACCACATTGTTGGAAGTAAAGCACTCCTCAGCAAATGTACAAGAACAGAAATCACAATGAACTTTCTCTCAGACCACAGTGCAATCAAATTAGACCTCAGGATTAAGAAACTCACTCAAAACTGCACAACTACGTGGAAACTGAACAACCTGCTCCTGAGTGACTACTGGGTAAATAATGAAATGAAGGCAGAAATAGAGACGTTCTTTGAAACCAATGAGAACAAAGACACAACATACCAGAATCTCTGAGACACATTTAAAGCAGTGTGTAGAGGGAAATTTATAATACTAAATGCCCACAAGAGAAAGCAGGAAAGACCTAAAATAGACACCCTAACATCACAATTAAAAGAACTAGAGAAGAAAGAGCAAACAAATTCAAAAGCTGGTAGAAGATAAGAAATAATGAAGATCAGAGCAGAACTGAAGGAGGTAGAGATACAGAAAACCCTTCAAAAAACCAATGAATCCAGGAGCTAGTTTTTTGAAAAGGTCAACAAAAATGGATAGACCGCTAGCAAGACTAATGAAGAAGAAAAGAGAGAAGAATCACATAGATGCAATAAAAAATGATAAAGGGGATGTCACCACTGATCCCACAGAAATACAAACTACCATCAGAGAATACTGTAAATACCTCTGTGCAAATCTAGAAGAAATGGATAAATTCCTGGATGCATACACCCTCCCCAGACTAAACCAGGAAGAAGGTGAATCCCTGAATAGACCAATAACTGGCTCTGAAATTGAGGCAATAATTGATAGCCTACCATCCAAAAAAGTCCAGGACCAGACGTATTCATAGCTGAAATCTGCCAGAGGTAGGTCATCACTTTCTTCAAACACAAAGGACACAGGGGAGATTGTCTCATCCTTTTAACAATTAATTGGCATGTGTATTCCTTGCACAAATCCAATTATTGTGGGTGAGATGCACTTCCTTAATCTTGTGCCCCTTTAGTTAAGCAAATTAACAAATCCTCTAGCACTTGATATGCTGTTGCTGAATTGAAAAATGTATTATTTCCAATTTCCGCCATGAAAAAAGATCAAAAACCAATTACTTTTAGGTGGAAAGAACTACAGTACAAATTCACCATCTTTGCTTTATGGCTATGGTGACTCTCCTATTCTCAGAAATAGCATAGTCCCAGGAGCCTTAGTTATGTTATGATTCCTTTGACTTTCACATTGGTCTTATATTATTAATATCATGCTAACCAATCCTGGAAACAGGAAGTAGATTAGTATTCTGAATGCCCTTGGAAGTATGTGCCTTCTGTGGCATTGAAGATAAGCCTTTGATGCCAAACCACTGTGGATAGCCGTAATAATCAGCAACCCTGCTCCCTGG
The DNA here is from genome assembly GCF_008728515.1 of Papio anubis. Classification (NCBI taxonomy): domain Eukaryota; kingdom Metazoa; phylum Chordata; class Mammalia; order Primates; family Cercopithecidae; genus Papio; species Papio anubis. The sequence goes on along the minus strand of NC_044981.1, from coordinate 61,268,252 downwards.
TTACTTTGCGCAATCTGATAACCAGTAAATACCGTAATGAATAGAGTCTTTGATTCCAATTATTTTCAAGGGAAGTTTTCTGCAACAGAATGGAAATAAAAGAGTAGTGTATATATATACATATATGTCTTAAACTCAGAGGACTCATCTTTTGCTTCATGGCCTGTAATAAGCTTGTTTGGGTATTTTCAGCAACCATACCTGGCAGCAAGGACAATGAAACCAATAGCTCAAATCTTTCAGGTATGGCAGTCTGGGTCACTCCACAAGGTTAGCATTCTAGATCAGCTGAAGTATTCACTGGAAGTAAAGGAAAGCTAGTAAGTATAGTAAAAGAAGGAGATGATAAGACAGCTTCTGTAGAAGATTAATTTGTTACAACAGCCTTCTTGAATAAGTATTTTATTGAGATTGTACCTGACCACTATTTTGAAATTTTCTAAAGAGGAGATTTAATTTGGGGCACCAGAATATGTAAGTAATTAATGGGATGGATTTTGATTGATGTTTTGGGCTGCCCAATATCACATCCTTTTGACCACCAGTAACTTTGACCTTTAATGCATTGAAAAGTTCCATGTTAACATGAACTGAAGTTGGTGGTATCTCACCTGCATTGTTCCGTACAGATTTCAGATTTCAGATTTCTGCCACAGGACTGTCTCTAAAGCAGTGGGAGTCCACTAAGCGTGAAGGCATGAGAAGTCTGTCACATGTGGGAAAGTTGATTCTCCCTGGGACAATCTTCAAAAAATGTGGATGAAAGCTGATGGATAAATGATCCATTCTATCTTTTCAACAGACAACTATAGGAACCATTCTTTATGTTTCTCTGAGTTCCTAATGGAGTAGAACTTGTACTTACCACAAGAGTAATGTCAATAGAGTTTTCTCATTTTGGCCTTTTTGCTTTTATCTCACTTCTTGCTCCTGGTCCCTGGCAGTTCCTTCCAAACATACTGCGTGCATCTAAGCATTTTTCTTAAGCTTTTCCTAAGCTTGGTTAACCCCAAAACTAAGACAGCTGGTATTAATGTATAATTATTAGTTACATTATACATTTATATATTGTACATTTCCCTGGAAGTGAATTTCATTTCATAATTTTAAAAAGATTTTTTATTATTGTGTAATAGGAATTCATTGAAATGACTTAATAAATGTCATGAAATGATTGATTTGTATTTTAAAACATACAGCTTGGCTGCTGTGTGAAGAATAAATTAAATGAGGAAAGAGTGGAATGCAGGAGACCAGTGAGTGTTACTGAAGTTGTCAAGATGAGAAGTGAAGTTGATGCCCGCAGATATAGTGACTGTGGAGACAAAGAGGAATCAATGGATTTCTGATACGATTTGTAGTTAAATGTTTATGATATAGTGATGGGTTTAATGTCACTATAAGTAAAATATGTGGCTTTTTAAAATAGACCTAACACCCATCTTTCATTCAAAACCATTCTTTAAAATTACTCTAAAATATTCATTATGCGTTTAAAATGCTGTTACTTAATGGTTAAGAAGAAAAGAAAAACATTGAAGAAATAGTAACAGATCTATTCTAAAATAAAATCAGATAGACTTTGAAAGATTTTTATTTACTATAGAACTGAGAAAAAATGGTAAAAAAAAAAAAATAATAAAACCATGAAATTTTATTTTATTTTTTTGGAGGAAGGAGAGAATGGTGTCCAAGAGCAATTATTTTCAGTAATTGGTGCTTCCAAGTACAAGGCAAGCCATAAGCAGAAAAAAAATTTAAGAAGTAGCAAACAAAGATAAAGACACTAAAAATGTTTTTAAATGTTCAAATTCAATTCAAAGATGTGAAGTCTGGAAAAAGTTCAAATTTGAAAGTTTCAACACATAAAAAGGTATTTTCTGATATAAAACACTTTTTAATTAAATTTAGAATATTGGACTAACGAGAAACACTGCTTAGAGTTAGTTAATTTTAATTAATGTATTTTAATTTACTCATTCATAAACATAGATATAGACATTGAACAACAGTTTATTTAAAAGATAATAATGAGAGCTAGCATTAATTGAATATTTACTATATGCTAAGACTTTCCCTTTTTTTTTTTTTTTTTTTTTTTTTTTTTTTGACACAGAGTCTTGCTCTGTTGCCCAGGATAGAGTACAGTGGCACACGATCTCAGCTCACTGCAACCACCACCTCCTGGGTTCAGGCATTTCTCTTGCCTCTGCCTCCTGAGTAGCTTGGATTACAGGTGCATGCCACCACACCTGGTTAATTTTTGTAGAGATGGGGTTTGACAAATAGGTAAATCTGGTCTTGAACTCCTGACGTCAAGTGATCCACCCGCCTAGGCCTCCCAAAGTGCTAGGATTTCAGGCTGTGAGCCACTGCACCTGGTCGGTAAGCCTTTTCTTATCATTCAACATGTATTAGCTGAATTTTTCCCTCAACTATTCTAATGAGATACATATTATTATTATTGTTTTATAGAAGTAGAAACCAACTAGAGTAAGGTTAAGCCACTTCTGAGGGCTACAAAGCAAAAAGTGCTAGAGGTAAGTATTAAAACCAAGAATCGTATTTTCACAGTTCACATTTTTAATAAAGTCAAAATAACCATGACTTGACTGTAATTTTAATTGTTTTAATGATTGTATACTTATTACAGAAAATTATTTTATTTTTTCAACTATCAGATTGATACTTACTCACATTTGTATATAACTAAAATTATAATATGTATTAAAATAGATGTATATATTTAATTTGCCCTTTCTTTTCTTGAAGACCTAAAATTAAATGTGTGGTAAATCTTACATTACATGACATTTTGTAATCATGACCAGATGGAAATCTATATTTTCTTGTTTAATAATAAATGGAACTAGTGATAGCTATATTGAAATTTGTTTTTCAGATAATTTTGTTTAGTACCAACTGTAATTTTAATAGTAATTTTAAAATGAAGTATTCTATTAAAATTTAGAAATAAAAAAATCTTTATATAGATTTTCTGTTCATGTCATTATTTGTGAACACATTGCTTGAAATGAAAAGGTATTCTGTCTTAAATTAAAATTCAATCAAAAGAGTAAACCCTTTCATTACAATTGATTAACCTCATTTCATTAACCATTAGCTCCATCCTCTTTCTCCTCTAATTTGTTTAATAAGACTGGTAAAAGATCCAAGCTGAGTTTCACCAACTTTTACTTACTGAAAAAAATTTACCTATAAGCTGGGCACTGTGGCTCACACCTGTAATCCCAGTGATTTGAGAGGCCAAGGTGGGTGAATTGCTTGAGCCCAGGAGTTGGAGACCAGCCTGGCCAACATGGCAAAACCAATCTCTACTAAAAATACGAAAATTAGCAGTGTATGGTGTCTTATGCCTGTAGTCCCAGCTACTTCTGAGGCTGAGATAGGAGAATTTCTTGAGGCCAGGAGGCAGAGGTTGCAGTGAACCCAGATGGCACCACTGCACTCCTGCTTGTGTGACAGAGTGAGATCCTAACTAAAAAAAAAAATATTAATAATCTATATAATAAAGCAGCTTCTGCTTTATCAATCTTTTGAAACCTTTTTCTCTCTGTAAGCTCTTCCAAAAGAGGTCTCAAGATATCAGTTTGCTTCTGACTCATTTCCTGGTAAAATGGCCCATAGGATGTAGTTAATATAATCAAAATTCCACTGACTTTTCTAAATTATTGCATCAGGTAAGTGAGGTGGCTGCTTAAAATTAATGTAATCATAAATAGTAAACATATTTACAGAGAGTGGATTGATGCAGGAGAAAGACTCCACACAGGAGTCCCAGGTATCAGTGTAGATGTCTTGTCTCTGCTCCCACAAGTTTCATCTGAAAAATAAGAATAATAATAACTCTTGTTTATATTATGTACTGATATGGTTTGGCTGTGTCCCCCTCTAAATCTTATCTTGAATTGTAGCTTCCATAATTCCCATATATCATGAGAGGGACCTGGTGGGAGGTAATTGAATCATGAGAGTAGGTCTTTCCCATGTTGTTCTCATGGTCATGAATAATTTTCATGAGATCTGATGGTTTTATAAACGGAAATTCCCTTGCACAAGCTCTCCCTTTGCTCACTGCAATGTAAGAAGTCTCTTTGCTCTTCCTTCATCTTCCACCATGATTGTGAGGACTCCCCAGCCACATGGAACTGTGAGTCCATTAAACCTCTTTCCTTTATAAATTATCCAGTCTAAGGTATGTCTTTATTAGCAGTGTGAGAACAGACTAATATTAAAGTAAATTGGTACAAGGTAGTGGGCCAATGCTATAAAGATACCTGAAAATGTGGAAGCGACTTTGGAAGTGTGTAACAGGCAGAGTTTGAAACAGTTTTTAAGCCTCAGAAGAAAACAGGAAAATGTGGAAAAATTTGGAACTTCCTAGAGACTTGTTACATGGCTTTGACCAAGTGCTACTTGTCTCAGATGGAGACAAGGAACTTGTTGGGAACTGGAGGAAAGGTAACTCTTGGTGTATTTTAGTAGAGAGATTGGTGGCACTTTGGCCCTGCCCTAGAGATCTGTGGAACTTTGAACTTCAGATAAATGATTTAAGATATCTGTTGGAAGAAATTTCTAAGCGGCAAGTTGTTCAAGAGGAAGCAGAGCCTAAAAAATTTGGAAATTTTGGAGCCTGATGATGCAATAGAAAAAAAAATTGTGGGGAGAAATTCAAGCTGGCTGCAGAAAATTGCATAAATGATGAGAAACCAAATGTTTATTGCCAAGACAATGCAGAAAATATCTCCAGGGCATGTCAGAGACCTTTGTGGCAGCCCCTGCCATCACAGGCCAGGAGATCTAGGAAGATAAATGGTCTCATGGGCCAGGCCTAGGTCTCCCTACTGTGTGCAGCCTAGGGACTTGGTGTCCTAAGTCCCAGCTGCTCTAGCCATGACTAAAAGGGACCAACGTACAACTTGGGCCATGGCTTCAGAAGGAGTAACCCCAAGACTTGGCAGCTTCTATATAGTGTTGAGCTTGCAGGTGTACAGAAGTCAAGAATTCAGGTTTGGGAACCTCCACGTAGAGTTCAGAGGATGTATGAAAACACCTAGATGTCCAGGCAGAAGTTTGCTGTAGGCATGGGGACCTCATGGAGGGCCTCTTCTAGGGCAGAGTGGAAGGGATATGTGGGGTGGGTACCCCCACACAGAGTCCCCACTGGGACACTGCCTAGTGGAGCTATGAGGAGAGGGTCACTATCCTTCAGACTTCAGAATGGTAGATCCACTGACAGATTGCACCATGCACCTGGGGACAGCTTGCACCATGCGCCTGGAAAAGCCACAGACACTCAACGTCAGCCTGAGAAAGCAGTCAGGAGGTGGACTGTACCCTGCAAAGCCGCAGGGACAGAGCTGCCCAAAACCATGGGAACTCACTCCTTGTAGCAAGATGACCTGGATGTGAGAAATTGAGTCAAAGGAGTTCATTTTGGAGTTTTAAGATTTGGGTGCCCTGCTGGATTTTGAACTTACATGGGGCCTGTAGCCCCTTTGTTGTGGCCAATTTCTCCCACTTGGAATGGGTGTATTTACCCAATATTTGTACCCCCATTGTATCTAGGAAGTAACTAACTTGCTTTTGATTTTACAGGCTCCTAAGCAGAAAGGACTTACCTATTCTCAGCTGAGACTTTAGACTGGAACTTCTAAGTTAATGCTGAAATGAATTAAGAACTTGGGGGACTGTTAGGAAGGCATGACTGGTTTTAAAATGTGAGAACATGAGATTTGGGATTGGCCAGGATGGAATAATATGGTTTGACTGTGTCCCCATCCAAATCTCATCTGGAATTGTAGCTCTCATAATTCTCATGTGCAATGGGAAGGACCTGGTGGGAGGTAATTGAATCCTGGGGGTGAGTCTTTTCTATGCCATTCTTGTGGTAGTGAATAAGTCTCAGAAGATCTGATGGTTTTATAAACTGGAGTTCCCTTGCACAAACTGTCTTTGCCCACTGCCATGTAAGAAGTCCCTTTTCTCTTCCTTTATCTTCCACCATGATTGTGAGGCCTCTCCAGGCTTATAAAACTGTGAGTTTATTAAACTTCATTTCTTTCTGAATTACTCAGTCTTGGGTATGTCTTTATTAGCCGCATGAGAACAGACTAATACATGTACTTTGAAAACTAATATATTGTGTCAATAATTTTAATAGAATTTAGGGATCTGTAAATTAAAATTGTTGCATACTGTAAAAATGTAAGGTAACATGATTACTAATCTCGTCCTTCAACATAATCATCATTTCATATTGTATTTACAAAGTTAATGCAAACAACAAACTACTGATATACTTTAGCTGCTTATATTTTATTTCTGCATTAACTTCAATTTCATACTTATCCAGAAAAAAAAAAAAACAGGGCATTAACAAGTGCTTCTTTGATTAGCTGTCCTCACTCAAATGATTATTTACATTATATAGATAACATATATAAATGAACATAATATAAAATATTTTAACATAATATAAACATATAATATATACATAAGTAAATATATGTTTACATATAAAATATGATTTAGATATAATTTGAAAGTAAAATTTATGAATTTAATATAAATATTAAATTTTTATATTTTACATAAATATAAAAGTAAATATATAAATACAAAAATAAATATATAAATGTATAATACATTTTAAACAACATCAGATAAATATATATAATTACTTACAAATTCAAATAGTCCAGAAGATTATACATACATTCAGTGTTTAGTTATCTCTTGTTAACTTTTCACACATAAGTCTGTTAACTGTTAAGAGTCAACTCTTGTGCATTATCTTATACTCATGCATTTCTAAAGAGAAATGCATCGTATGCACATTGAACTGCATTGCTGCTAATGCTGCTTGTACTGAACTTGCTCACACTGTATCACTGTTATTTTTCCTGACTTCACTGTCCTTCCCTTCATTGGATCCCACCTGTGTCCTAGCTTTGTTTACCGTGGCCATTACCTGCTAGGAGCCTTCAAATCTCTGTGTCTGTATCCCAGACTATAGCAAGGTAGTTCCCTAGCTTTACCATCATAACTCTCAATCTTTCCTTCTCTGCATAACAAAGGATTAGGAAACTGTACACCTGGAACTTTGCTAATGCCAATGCACATCTCTGATTCCCTGACAGAATACTATTGAAAGAATTATTCTTTGTGTCATCTTCCTTACTCCAAGAACACAAATACACAAATGGTTGATTTTAATATACTTATTTCTTTACTTTCAATTTCTCCCAGCTAAAGCCACAGTTGACAGACATATATTTACCTCTACTCAGGAAATAACATATAATATTTGATAGCTCTTGTCTCAGGTACAGGGACCAAGAAATGAACAAATTAAAAGGTTGGGGTAGGGTGGAAGCAGTTAGTACTGAAAGAAGATTTTTTTTTTTTAAAGTTTAAAAAATGTAGTATATTCAAGTATTTGGATAATCTGGCATTTACATGCTTATGATTAAAGAAAAATAATTAGTTACTGATCTTTAAGACCTATGATTACTGCTATTAAAAATAATTCATGGAGCCTCATATTAAAAGTTCTCCATGAAAAGGCATCGGATTATTTTACCAATGTTATAGTTTATTATTTTTCATTTCATGCTCCTGCCATAATGAGTTATTTTCTTTACAATTGCCCTACACTTTACTGTTTGCCTTTGCCAATCTGTCCTTATTGAGAAAAATGCCCCTGTCTTCCTTTGACTTCTGAACATGCAAACCCTGTCTGCTTCTCAAGGGGTCTTCAATGCTGTGTCATATGCAGAGTGTTTCTTAATCCCTGAGATGGAACTGAGCTCTCCTGTAACTCCCCAAGTCATTTTAGCTGTGTCTCAGTTTTGAGCTTATATTTTTGTGTCTATTGTGTATGCACTTAAAAAATATCTGGTCTTATGTGATAATTCCTACTTTACTCCTTATATACTCCTACTGTACTCTTTAAGAGAGTATCTTTACTCTCTATAGTGCCATGCCTGGTGCTTTACATGATAATTGACAGGATGGACATATAAAAAAAGGGATTCAATTAAATTTGCTGAATAATGTCATATTTAACTGTACCAATATGATATAATAATCATGGGTAAAATGTATAAGAAAAATTCCAAGTGAAATTTTCATTTCAAAATTGTAGTACTATTTCCTAATCTTAATAGTGAGCTTCTCACAACAAGGTTAAATATCCTTTAGTTCATGTGGTATGACATAAATTGCTATGGTTCTACCATAGAAAATTTTTGCTCTTATCACTCATTTAAAAATATGTTTTAAAAATTAAATATTGGAAAAGCAGCATTTATACTACAGAATTTCTAAGTATGTTCAGTAAACATCAAAACAACATTTCAGAGTCATATTAAAATATTCTTCATTATTTCTTTTTTGTATAACATTTTAAACATTTAATATTAACATCATTTTAGTATGAAAGTTTAATATGAAAAGAATCATGTTATGTGTACTGAACCTGGATCTTCAGGCTCAGATATGGAGTAAATTGGGATGAAGAAACATATAGATGGAAAAGAAAAAGGTGGTAATGGAACTCAGTTTGTAAAAGTACTAAAACTTGGGCGTGTATGCTGTGTGAGGGGATAACCAGCAGACTCAATGTTGGTGGTGAAACACAACTATCATGTTTAATAGAAAACATCTTCAAGAATAAATTTCAGCACAATGGTAGGCTTTTGTTTCTCAAAGCTCACACATTATTTGTACCATATTTATCCATGTGGAGCAGGACTAGTGAGTGAAAAAGAAGAATGCAAAGATTTAATCAGTGTATCAGCACTGTAATAAAATGAGCTATAATTCAGAACTTTCACAGCTATGATTCAGATCTGGAATGCAGTTAGATTACTGAGGTGGAAGCCCAATTGTATTATCAAACTCAACTGGCTTTAGCTGAATGATGGCATTTAGAAGACATGGAACTATCTTTCCATCTCAAATAAAGTATTTGGACAAAACGTTAATTCATTCTATCCTTTGATATCCTTTCAATGCAGGTTTAGCTTACACGTTGTTCTGGATGTGTTAACACTGTATGCAGAGACTCCAGTTAAACTAGACTGAGAAAAATGGGCTCTTTCAATATACATCTACCAAGCTCTAGCATCATTCTGTGGAGATTTATATTTTCCTTTAGACCTCCTTTTTAAACATTGTATCATTAATTTATTAATTTGTAAGCCAATGGGGTCTCATTCCATTGCCCAGGCTGGAGTGTAGGGGAGTGATCGTAGACCACTGTAGCCTTAAACTCTTGTACTCAAGTGATCCGCTTACTTCAGCCTTCCAAGTAGCTAGAACTATAGGCAGGTGCCACCATGCCTGGCTAATTATTTTTGTTGTTGTTGTTGAGATGGGATCTCACTCTGTCGCCCAGGCTAGCCTCAAATTCCCGGCTTTAAGCCACCCTCCAGTCTTAAAGGACTAGTCCTTTTTTTTTAATGCTGTACAAAAAATAAATGCTATTTTGTTATTTGACACATTAAAATTACCACTATGAGCTCTTTGTGAGAAATAATATATGGCAATACATTGTGTATTATATATAAAGTATACAATACATTATATGTAAAATATATATATTAGATAAATATTACTGTATTAATATGTAATATCAGATTATATTATTACATAATATATTGTAATATAACATATATTGCTCTGTCCTTTAGTAGTCATTTTATCTGTAAACTGTTTTTACATATACATACTCTTTGCTATTCACAACTTCATTAGTACCACCAAGGGGCTGGATCTCCCATAAGGCATCTAGCCAATGATTGATAAACTTGGCTTCTACATTTCCATTATCTTTTCATGCTAACACATCAGGAAGGAGGCTGACATGGAATGTTGACAGCTTGAGGAAAAAAGTACATTTCATAAGAAGGTATGGTGCTATGATTGAAAACAGAAATATCCTCACAATTCCTTCAGGTTTACCTATCAACACTGTCACTCCAATGAGAAGCGAGGGAATGTGACCACTCTGAGAGGCACAGAATAGATAGTATTTTAATTATGAGTAAACTAAAGCTTAAAAGTTTAAATCATTTGGTCAAGCCTTTACATCATTTAGAGAGATGGTAAAATATTAAAAACTAAACCTTTTTAAGGCTTTTCTATCATTAACTCAGAGAAGATGGAAGGCAGTATTAAAGTACAAGATAGCATGGAATAACAAGAAGTCAAAAATGAGACAAAGAGAATGCTGATGGCATAGACACAATTAAAATTTGATGGAGACAAACACACTAAATTTAATTTCAACATGTTACATATCTTTAGAACTCTAAGTAGTCTTAGAGATCAGCAGAAAGCAATTCAATATGAATTTTAAAAACCTCAGTTTAAATCCGAGGTGTTTTATTGCATTCGCACACTATCTACATTTTACATGTGTTTTTTTTAATTTTCTTTACCTTGGAAATAATAACATACACTGCAGGTGGTTGGGAAGATTTCATGACACAGTGTTTAACAAAGTGCCTGTCTCAGTGCTGATTTCACAAGAAGAGTATAGTAAAATATTAGATGGTGATAGTGATAATGATGATGGCAGTGACAAAATTGATGGCAGTGACAACAGTGAATAAAAATAAATAACAGAAATCCAAGTAGGGTAGGAGACATCTCTAAATACATATGATTATTTGCTTTTGATAATTCAGTTTTTTATTTATATTTCAATTTTTACGCATTATTCAAATGACCCTTTGTTTCTGATTGAGTTTTATAGGTTATATTTGGAAAATAGGACCTCTTAAAACCTTTAATTGGCTTAAATTGACCATAGTTTATAAATTTATGCCAATAGGGATTTTTAAAATTACATATTTTGTCTAAAAGTGTAATGTATGTAGATTAGTAAGTGGGAAAGTGAATTACTCTTTGTCTGAAAAAGATGGTGTCCTTGGCTCTAGTAGAGAAGAAAAGCAATGGTGTGTTAGTGAGTTTTGTGTCACAATAAAGGAATACCTGAGGCTGGGTAATTTGTAAATAAAAGAGGTTTATTTTGGATCATGACTTTGCAAACTGTATAGGAAACATAGTACTGGTATCTGCTTCTGGTGAAGCCTCTGGAAGCTTCCAATTATGAAGCCTCTGGAAGGCAAAGAAGGAGCCAGTATCTCACATGGTGAGAGAGGGAGCAGGAGAGGTGCCAGGCTCTTTGAAACCACCTGCTCTCACGTGAACTAACTGAGTGGGAAATAACTTATTACTATCAGGAGGGCACCAAGTCATTTATGAGGAATCCATCCCTATGACCCAAACACGTCCCACCAGGTCCCACCTCTAACACTGGGAATCACATTTCGACATGAAATTTGGAGGGGACAAACATCCTAAATATATCAAATGACAACTTCCCTTTCAATCTGATAATGAAATCATGTGACAAAAGTGAGATTCAAAATTCATGTAGTTATAAATGAAATTATCAGATAATTCATACCTATGTATTCAATTTTTGTCATTTTTCCTTGATGTATCATAAACAGAGCTTTATACAATTTAATATCTTACATATTTATAAGCTATTCCATGGGATAGAAATAACAACTTTTAACTTATTGTGTATTTTTTTTCTCTCTTTTTTTAAAGATCAGAAAATAGAAGTGCATATTCTGGATAAAACTGTCAATATAGGCACCTTAGAGTGGTATTTATATCTTCAACCACATAGTTAACAAATGCTGGTGCCTTTACATCCCTTAAGGCATAATCAACAATCAAAAACACTTTTCTATGGATCCTGCTTTACTAATAGTTCTCTAAAATCTTAAAATGTGTTAAATCATTATCTATAACAATCAGGACAGCTACCAGAAAGAGTTGCTATACCTCTCAATGATAAGTTAGTAAGACCCCCAGATGTTCACAGGTGACACCATGTTTGCTTAGAAAGCTAATGTGGTTCTGGTATTAGAGAAAATGCTCCCATTCTGGATCTAAAGTCATCTAAACATAGATAGAAAACCATTCTAGTTGAGAATAACATGCTTTCATCTGTTTCTCCATGAACCCAACTTGGCATCAAGAAATATCCAACAAAATAGAAAATGTTCACTTCATGCTTTTTTTCTTTTCCTTTTTTTTTTTTAATGTGACAAATGGAATGAAGAGTTGAGATCACTGACCAGATAATTTGAGGGGGAAAGTGTTACTGATTCAAGCTATAACCTTAGTGATTATATGATTTTAAACGAACTAGGCATTAATTAACAAGGCAATTATTTTAAACTTTCTTCACATTGTGTTTTAAATTAGATAGAAAAACTAAACATATTTGCATATATCACATAATTATTATTTCTAGTTTTATTGTTTATATTAATTACCTGTAATATTTTATATTAAAATTTCTTCTACCTATAAACTTGGATGATTCTTATTTTATCTGGGAGATAACCAATTATATAGAAAAACTAGTTTCATATAAGTTACAAGAATTGCTTTCAATTTTTCTGAAGAACTACCTAAATTTCACCTTTTGGGTGGGAGAGAATATAGATGAGAAAAAAAAAAGAAAAATCCTTACTCTAACTTTTCAATGAGAGGCAAAAGATGGATTTCTATAGTGGTCATGGGCTTCCAAGTGTTCTGTGAATGTATTCCTTGGTATTAACACTGAGAAGTGTTCTGTAAAACACACCTCTATTACCGCTGCTTCTCTGTTCTTTGAGGAGACACATATCCTCTGACTTGCAGGAAAAGATACTGTTCAACACTTTAATAACACCAGAATCTAAGGTTTCAGAAGCTTAATTACAGGATGAATATTTAATCAAACTATTTCAAAAAGTTTCCTTTTCATCTTTATACATACCTTTTTATGGAAGTACTTTTCTGAAAAATTCCTTATTTTAATTTTAATTTTGGTTCTATCGAGTACTACAGTACTAAGAGTCTGCCCTTTACCAATGTTTATAGATCTGGGAAAGCATTAGAGACTATGTAGTTAGTACTCTAGTTTTAAAAGGAGAAAATACAGGACCTAGAAGATTAAGTAAGGTTTGGTAGCTACACTATTAGAATCAATATGCTACAATGTTGCATGTATTTTGCAACCATTTGATGTTTCCAAAAGCAGAAAAATAATGAAAATTATAAGGGATATTTTGTAAATAAAGCAATTTTTTTTTTTTTTTCCTTTCACTGGAAATAATTCATTGGTGATACCAGGGACATGAAGAAATCATTTATACATTTTGCATATAGGAAATTACTAGTATGTAGTGAAAACAATTACAAAATTTAGGGTAAATTTCATAAAGCTATCAAGAAAATAACTTGCTTTGCTCACTTAAAAATATTCAGTAATTCACAATATGAATCGCATACAAAAGTATTTCCCATTAAGGTTTACTTAGAAGTATACAAATATCAATGCCTATTTTAGAAGAGCATTTTGTAAATTCAGAACTGTTATGGACTAAATGTTTGTGTCTCCAAAATTCATATGTTGAAGCCCCAACCCCCAATGTGGCTGTATTTGTTGATGGTCTTCCAAGAAAGTAATTATCTTCGTAACAGTGGGCCTCTGATGTAATAGGATTGGTGTTTTTAAAACAGATGGGAGAGCCAGTGCCCTCCATTGCCTATGCTTGCTTGCTTTCTCTCTCTCTCCATCTGCAAGTACCAAGGAAAGCTCATGTGAGCACACAGTGAGAATGCAGCTGTCTGCAAACCACAAAGAGAGCCCCCACCAAAAACCAAACTGGCCAGAACCTTGATCTTGGACTTTGAACTGGGAGAACTTGAGTAAATAAACTTCAGCTGTTTATTCCACCCAGTCTGTGATTATGGCAGACCAAGAACACTAAGACAACCACTTTTTGAGTTTTGAGTAAGTCAAGGTCATACACAATGTTTCGTTAGAAAATAATACTCTAAATACACCAATTTTAAGATGATTAAAATGTATTTTGTAGTAAGATTGCAAAAAACAGAGTGGAACAAATTAGAGGAGTTGGTAGTTAAAATGATAGAGCACATCCACTCAAAAAAAATTCAATAAATTAAAACATTTTAGGTACTAAAAACAAATTTTCAGAGTCCTTATTATATATTTAACTATTTCATAAGACTCAAAATATTTAATACATTATGGAAGAATAAATCTGTTTTAAATACCTTTTAAGAATGTTAAGAAAAGACATCTAGCTGATCACCAAGACCATTTATTGTTCCTATTTATAAATGCAAATATTTCCCAGCCACCTACAGTTAGATTTGGCCAATGATTAATTTCTAGTCAAATAAATGTGGATAACAAGGATGGGCTCACTTCAAGCTTGGCCCAGAGATATTCTCAAACATGTTTCTCCACGTCTTTACTTCTGTCTGACTCAGTGTGAATTCCTCTTCCCGTGGTGCTATTTGGAGACGTGTTGAAGATTGTGGAACCACAAGACGACAGAAACCTGGGTTCCTGTGTCACCACTTAGAGGAGATCCATCCAACCAGGAATACCTACAACTGAACTCTTATATGTGTAGTACCTAAACTTTATTTAAGTAATTTATTGAGATTACAGAGTTCAGCATCTAGTGTTATTTTCATTACATGAGATTGTAATAAAATTGCATTAGGTAGAGAAGATGGCAAAAATTTCTTGATGTTTTGTGGTTACTGATTTTTATTCAAAATAGATCTGTATAATATAGAATTTCACCACTTTAGGAAATTAATGTCTATTTTCAAAAAGGAAAGAGAAAAAGGTTTATTTAAATTACATTTTACTACTAATTTGATATTTCTAAGAACCCGTGGAGAATTATTTCCCAACTGCAAGTTAACTTAAAACAATTACAGGTCACAGGTTGGGTGGGTTTCTTTCTTAAACTGAGTTTAAAAGGTGAAAACTAAAACTATAATTTGTAAGCTTTCCCTGTGTTTTATGTGTATTGTACTGGCTACTCAGAGAGACTCCACTAAAGACCAAACCCTGCCTACGTGCCTTCTATTTGATCTCTGTGTTAATACTTTCAGTTTGTTGTTCTTGAAACATATAAGGCATTCTTTTCCTGGTTGTTGAATGCCAGCTGGTACTGTCAGCAACCATTGTTTCCCAGCTGTCTGCCTTGATACCCCATTGCTTCAGGATGCCTGAAAGAGTCTCCTTGAAGCACATTATTTGACCTCCTTATTCCATATTCTCAATTAGTTTATCACAGGTACTTGGAATACTTGGTTGTAAAATCAGTCTACTTTTTCATGGTATAAGAGTTGATATATATAAATTTGCCTCCTGAAAATATTTGGTTTACGTATTAGTCCTGTGGTCTCCAAAGTTTTGGTTACTTACTCCTATCAACAAATGTTCTAGCACACAAACCAAATATATACATAATATATGTATTTAATTATATAATATGTGTTCACGGGTACACAAACCTAATATATGTTGTACAACTTGCATAAGCCTATTTCTAAAATATTTTTATTTTATAATTATAGTTCCTGTCTTTGCTCATATTAGAAATTATTTGTAAAAAAATTTTTTTATTCATTTTATTTAAATACATAGTTTCAATGAATGCTGTCATTGAAAAGGCTATGTAGGCCATATTTTTTAAATGGTGTATTAACCATAAATCTCATGATAGGCATTTTACAATCAGATCTGCCAAATACGTAAAAGCTATGTTGTAATTTAGCTGGTAAGTTTCCATTCATTTAAAACCAGTGAGATATTTGTTTCCTTTTTCTTTTTTCTTTTCCTTTATCTTCTTTTCTTTTTCCTTTTGAGACTGAGACAGGGTCTCAGTCTGTTGCCAGGGCTGAGTGCAGTGGCACAACCACTAGCTTACTGCAGCCTTGACCTCCTAAGCACAAGTGATCCTCCCACCTTAGCCTCCCAAGTAGCTGGGATTACAGGTGCTGGCCACCACACCCTGTTAATGTTTTTATTTTTCGTAGAGACAGGCTCTTGCTTTGTTGCCAGGGCTCCCGAACTCCTGGACTCAAACGATCCTCCCTCCATGGCCTCACAAAGTGCTAGAATTACAGGAGTGAGCCACTTCACTGGGCCCAATGAGGTATTTTTGAAAACTAATCAGATCATATAGCATTTTTATATTTTTAACAAATGGTTCAAACACAAAAAAAATATCAATTGGTATATTTTTGAAAAAATCAGTAAAAACTTCTGTCTCCTGTTGTATTCATTAGAGACATGTTTGAGTGTTTACAAAATCATATAACAATAAAGACACAGCCAAAATATCACTTTTTCACTGACTTCTCTTTACCCAGAGTTTCTTTTTAAAAATAATTTTACACTCATTATTAAAATGTCAAGTTTACCTTGAAAAGAAACATTGAGGGTGATGTTTTGAAGTTTGTAAGTAGCAGCTTAACAAGTATTTGTGAAAAATGGAATGAAATCGATGCAATGATTTTTCTATTATGCCAAATTATGTATTTTTATTCATTCATCCATTGACTTATTAAACTAATTTGTGCACTGAGTCAATGTATTCTCTTATGTCTTTTATTAAACTATACTTGCAGAATCCTCAGATAGTAATAATTCTTGTTAAGTAATCATTCTGTGAAATGTTCCTTTTAGGTGTCCCATATTATATATATTTTTGCTTTGAAATATACATATATATACACATACATATATATACATATATATGTGTGTGTATATATATAACTCAAGAGGAAGTTTATTAAGAAAGTAAAGGAACAAAAGAATGGCTACTCCATAGACAGAGCAGCCCTGAGGGCTGATGGTTGCCCATTTTTATGGTTATTTCTTGATGATATGCTAAACAATGGGTGGATTATTCATGTTTCCCATGTTTAGACCATCTAGGGTAACTTCCTGTTGTTCTGTTGTTTCGATGGCATTTATAAACTGTCATGTCACTGGTGGGAGTGTAGCAGTGAGGACGACCAGAGGTCACTCTCATTGCCATCTTGGTTTTGACATTTCTTTTTGAGATGGAGTCTTGCTCTGTCGCCCAGGCTGAAGTGCAGCGGAGGGATCTCGGCTCGCTCTGGGTTCAGTTTTTGTGGGGTTTGCCCTGTTTCTTTATTGCAGCCTGTTTTATCAGCAAGGTCTTTCTGATCTGTATCTTTTGCTGACCTCTAATCTTATTCTGTGACTTAGAATGCCTTAGCCATCCGGGAGTACAGCCCAGTAGGTCTTAGTCTCATTTTACCCAGCTCCTATTCAAGATGGAGTTGCTCTGGTTGAAACGCCTCTGACATTTCCCCACTCCCTTTTACAAGAGAACCCTTAATCCTAAGGATTGCAGAAGGCAAAGATGAATCTTCTGTAGCTTCTTCAAGCTGAATAGGGGTGATAATATTCCGGCCTAACGAATCTTAATTCATATAATATTTGAAATAAGTTTAGGCACACATTTTTTTAAACTCAAATTTAAATATAAAATGTTAAGTGCTATTAAAGTGTTACTTTGAAAATATATAAAATACCCCCCTGTGTATGACGGGCATGTAAGAATGTATGTATAAAATTGTAAATACTATATATTTAATTCGGCTATTTTCTTCCAGATTTTAGTAGCTAATTACAGATACCGATACCCTTGCCTAAAATTATTTAAAGAGAAAATGTAGTGATTCTGGACATAATTCTTCCCTTTATATGCTCCATGTTTTATGCAGCCTGCAACATTATGGGTTAGTTGAATTTTGAATCTGTAGTTTCATACCTGTTGAAGAAAATGTTTAGTCTGTGCAAATCTTTTTCTTAATATACTAACATAAAGGTATATCCAAATCTGGAATATATTCATTCTTTTATTGTTTTTGTAGATATTCCTGATATAAGCCCATTATATCCAGAATGACTTCCATTCTTCTGCACTTTACCTGTGTTAATCAATGGATTTCATCATTCAGTCTTTGATCTGCGCTTCTCTGCTGTGGAGATCTGCGCTTCTCTCTGCCTCTTTGTGAGAGACAGAAGCACCCATCTCTTCAGAAGTCACTGAATTTAGTTTGTTATGTGTTGATTTAGCAAATGTCACTTCCTGCCTACTGGCTATAACAACCAGAGCTTCCTATACTTTCTTAGTTCAGAGTAACTAGATTTAGGAAAATAGAATCATGTACTAAATACTGCTAATAATGACAAGGGAAGTTGAATATTTTCTAATGTAATTTCAAACAATTATTATTTAGTGAAGTCAGAAGAATAATTTTAAAAAAGAACCTACACAATGCATTACATGCAGTGTGCAATAAAATGGCTGTAGAGTTGTAAACAGGCATGCATTCCCCTCCATTCTCACGTAGAAAGAAATAGATCTACGACATTCTTTTTTCAGAAATCTCTTGGGGTTTGTGTAGTTAAAACTAGAGAGTAGGCTGGGTGCGGTGGCTCATGCCTGTAATCCTAGCACTTTGGGAGGCCCAGGTGGGCGGATCACGAGGTCAGGAGATGGAGACCATCCTGGCTAACACAGTGAAACCCCGTCTCTACTAAAAAATACAAAAAATTAGCCAGGCTGGTGGCGGGCGCCTGTAGTCCCGGCTGCTCGGGAGGCTGAGGCAGGAGAAAGGCATGAACCCAAGAGGCGGAGCTTACAGTGAGCCGAGATCACGCCACTGCTCTCCAGCCTGGGCGACAGAGCAAGACTCAATCTCAAAACAAAACAAAACAAAAAAATCTAGAGAGTAAATAAATACACATATATTAAACACTAATGTCTTATTTTATGCATCTAAGCTTTTTTATGTGATTAATATTGTGTATGAGGTACTATAGCCTTGAAAAATATTAGTTGATACATGGAAGTGGTTTTTTTGCCTTCAAATGTTTTAAATCATAGGATATAAAAGTAATTCAGTATACATGGTTGGCAAGAAAAATATTTTGTTTTACAGGTTTCTATATTCAAATTTAATTTTAAAAATGTTAATGGTAAGTAGAGTCTTTTAAGACTCTTGAAAAATGCTAAGAGAGTGGTTATAAGTGTTCTCACCACAAAAATGATAAATCTGTCAGATAATGTATATGTTGATTAGCTAGATTTAGTCATCCTATAATTTACACATACTTCAGAACATGTTGGATGTGGTAAATATACACAATTCTATTTGTCAATTTTAAAATATAAAAACTAAAAATTGTTTTTTAAAAGATGTTATATTGTTATTCCAGCCCCCAAGTTTGTAAGGGGAAAAAAAAAGGGAATTAGAAAGGCTACATGAAATACTGATAGTCTGAGAAGAGATAAAAATAAATGGATACATGTTCACAAAAAGGAAAAGCAGAAGACAGTATAGGAGCCATGTACTTTGACCTCACTTCAAATCTCAATGATAAAGGTGATTTAAATTTTGACATTTATCTTAATTGCTCCTTTATTATCTTTGAAGTATTTGCATACATATTTTATATATCTAATTTGATACAGTTTGCTTATTTGTCGCCTCCAGATATCATGGTGAAATTTGGTCTCTGGAATTCCAGATGGCGACTAATGAGAGGGGTTTGGGTTATGGGAATGGATCCCTCATGAATGGCTTAGTGCCATTCTCATGGTAATAAGGGAGCTCTGACTCCATTAGCTCCCCAGAGATCTGATTGTTAAAAACATCCTGCAAATTAAAACTGCAATGAGATACCACCGTGTTATGCCAGTCAGAACGGCCATTATTAAAAAGTAAAAAATATATATATTAATAGTTGTTAGCATAGTGAAGTAAAAATGGAATGTTTATACAACATTGGTGGGACTGTAAATTAGCACAATCTCTTTGGAAAACGGTATGGAGATTTCTCAAAGAATTAAAGTAAATCTAACCTTTGATCCAGCAATCTCACCACTGGGTATCTACCCAAAGGAAAAAAGTCATATCAAAAGGACATCTGCCCTTCTCCACCACTCAGCCATAAAAAAGAAGGAAACAGTGTATTTTGCAGCAACCTGGATGGAACTGGAGGCCATTTGCCTAAGTTAAGTCACTTAGGAATGGAAAATCAAATACCAGACATTCTCACTTATAAGTGGCAGCTAAGGTGTGGGTACACAGGCGTCAGAGGCATGTGAACCAGAGCAACTCCATCTTAAATAGGTCCTGGGTAAAATGAGGCTGAAATCTATTGGGCCGCATTGCCAGATGGTTAGGGCATTCTAAGTCACAGGGTGAGATAAAAGGTCAGCACAAAATACAGGTCATAAAGTCCTTGCTGATAAAACAGGTTGCAGTAAAGGAGCTGGCCAAAACACACCAAAATGAAAATGGAAATGAGAGTCACCTCTGGTTGTCCTCACTGCCACACTCCCACCAGCGCCATGACAGTTTACAAATGCCATGGCAACGTCAGGAAGTTACCCTATGTGGTCTAAAAAGAGGGGGCATGAATAATCCACCCCTTATTTAGCATATCATCAAGAAATAACCATAAAAATGGGCAACCAGCAGCCCTCAGGGCTGCTTTGGCTATGGAGTTGCCGTTCTTTTTTTTAATTCCTTTACTTTCTTAATAAACTTGCTTTCACTTTGCACTGTGGACTCGCCCTGAATTCTTTCTTGCAAGAAAGCCAAGAACCCTCCCTTGGGTTTTGGATTCAGACCCTTTTCCTGTAACACAGGGGCATACAGATTGGTGTAATGGACACTGGAGACTCAGAAGAGGGTATGAGAGTGGTAAGGGATGAAAAATTACCCATTGTGTATAATTTACACTATTAAGATGATAGGTACAACTAAAAGCCCAGACTTCACACTATATAATTTACCCAGGTAACCAAAAACATCTGTACCCGTAAATCTATTTCAATTAAAATTTGTATTTAAAAAAGAGCCTGGTTTATCCCTTTGTTCTCTCTTCTTTCCTTCCTGTCTCACCATGTGTTGGCTCTCCTTCACTTTTCATCATGAGTAGAAGCAGTCTGAGGCTCTCACTGGAAGCAGATGCTGGCACCATGCTTCTGGTACAGCCTGCAGAACCACGAGATAAATAAACTTATTCTTTTTATAAATTGCCCAGTCTCAAGTATTATTTTATAGCAATGCAAATGGACTAAGACACCGTTTAAATCTGTCTTATGTTTCAAAGAGATTTTAGTGTCTCTTTTCTAGACTAAATTGTGAATATCTTTTGGGAAATGACTTCTTTTAATGACTGAAATTCCAAAAGTTCCTTGCATTGTATCAAAAATGTGAGTGTTTCATTTTTCTTCCTAGTCCTCAGATGCTCAAAACTGAGTTAAAAATCTTCCTTGGGACGCCTTACATATTACTATCATTCTGTTTTGTTTTATCGTTTGTATTTCTATTTATTTATTAATTTATTTTTTTAACTTCAACACCAATCCATATTCCATTCCTTTCCTTCTCCAATTATTCATTGATATGATAAGTTAATGGGAGATGGTATCTGAATGATATTGTTGAGGTGGCATACGGTAAATATTATGAGTGGCACATCAAGTTTTCTATAATATACTATATACGTTTCTGTGTTTTCAAATCTAAAATATTTACATATGTCTTCCCAATTCAATATATTAATTTGAATATGTGTTCTAATGCTTTTGAAACTTTTTGGAAAATCATGATAGTGCAAACTTAATTATTAGGGACTACTGAACCTCTGAGAATTTGGGGTTTCATACAAAAATTTTCTAAGATCAATGTTTAAAAAGTGAACTACCACTAAACAAAAATGTAAAAAAAAAAGTGAAAACAAGAATACATTTAAATACAGTGTGACGCTCAAGACCAGAATGCAAAAGAAGTATTTTAAAATCCTTGGTAGATGGTACTTGTCTATAGTTTGTCAAAATTATCCAATTTAAAGTGCATTGGCTTCTATATAATATAATAGGTGTCTTCTATAATGCACTATCTGATATTCTGTTAGAGGAAAGTATTTTTGTCTATTTTACAACAGTTTGAGCAAAGGTAAGAATTTAGTTGCAGAAGCTACATTCTAATTCTTTTAAAGCAAAAAAAAAATTAAAAATTAAAAAAAAATAAAAGAGAAAAGGAAAAGAGAGAGAGAGATATCTAACAGGCAAACCATAATTGGAGGCCTGATGGAGTAAACTCTAGAATGGGCCTTCCATTTGGCTGCCCATCACATTACAATCAGGAAAGTGGGAAAATACAAGGCTACCCAACAATACAAAATTCAGGAAGCCTATAAAACCATCACAATTTTATCTTGCTCTCCATAGAGGTGATACCAAGACACTAGAAACATTCCTTAAAGAAAAGAAGGACTGTAATTACCAGCAAGGGGGAAAAACAAAAAGCAATTCTACTTTTGTCCCACTAAACTCCTAAAAGTAGAACAAATTGTCAGAACTTAACCGATATACAGAACCTCGGCATCAAAGGATTCCAAGAAATGTACTTTTACAGAATTCGAAATGTTAGAAGAAACAGTAGAAGCATGTGTGCGTGTGTGTGTGTGTGTGTGTGTATGTATTTGTGAGTAATGAAAAATTCTACTCATAAAAAAATGTAAAAATGCCATGGTTGACATAGGAATATAACAATTCATAAAGCTGCGGTACGATGTGAGACTGTTGGGTGATATATATAACAAAGTCTTTTGACGTGTGTGCCTCACTTCTAAACTCTCAGATAAGAAGACCTCTACTAGAAAGAATAGAAGGGATATAACATCTGTGAAATTAAACAAGGGGTTAGGATATATTAGCATAATAGCATAGCGGTGTAAATAGAGAAACTAATGAATTACAGAATGTACATACCAAGAGTTGCTCCTGTTCCTAACACTTTAGAACATGCTAGTATTACTTTTTCTTATCAGACTTTTTCTGGGATAATCTTGTTTTAAGGAACTGTAATAGACACATGACAATTTTTCTTGAAAAAAAAAAAAAAAAAATCCACAGAGTAGAACTTTAAAGATGGTAGCTCAACAGTTAAAATGCATTAGAATTGCCCATACCCTTCAAAAAAGGAATTGCTGTCCTCCTCCAGGGATCATAATTAGCAGTTTTCACTGGCCAGCTCCTCCTGAATCTTCCTCAGCAGGAGAGAGATGTCCTTGTCCATTGTCACATAGACTTTCCCAGAGCAGCCTGCATGATATGCCTGGATGAGATGAGGGTGTAGAAACCCAACCATTTTGTCATGATGTGGGACTACTCTGACAGGTAATACTTGCTTCAAAGCTTCCCACTGGGTTAAGTGAAGTTCAATGGATCTGCAATGGAGATTACTTCTTCCTCCACACAATTCTTCTCTCTCACTTTCCTTCAGAGTTATTGATTGCTAAACAATATTTTGCACTTCAAACCCCGTTTCGGTATCTGCATCCAGAGCACCCTTCGAGGGAGGACTATTAATAGGGATCATACTGCAATGTATTGAAATATATCAAATCTTTATTAGTATATCTTGCCTTTCCTATATAAACTGTATCACTGGGTATGCAAGTATTTGATGAAAGAAAGTTCTTCTGTATAGAATAATCCTAGCCAAACAAGTAAGAAGGAATAATAGAATTTTAATTCCATCATTTTGTAACTTCTAATGAATTCATGGATTCAGGCATTGTATTTCAAGGAGTGCTAACATCACAACAAAGATATCAGAATGATAATGTGCCTTTTGGTGGGAAAAATCAATACCTAGGAGGTAGTTTTTCTACCCTTTCATACTAAATAGAATCTGCATTTGATTAACTCTCCCTGCATAAGTGCTAATTTCCAAGAAATGCAGGGGAAAGAAAAAAAAGTGAACTTGACCATGCGTTACAGTTTCCAAAATTTAGACATTGGTGAACTCCATAGAAAGGGTAACTCAGTTTCTACAATAAATAAGTTATAAAAAGTCAAAAAGTAAGAGATGAAGGAAAAATGTGTAAATTTAAAATACTTTAATAATACTGTTCAACTGTAATATGAACTTCATTTGGGTCATGATTTCTTTAAAAAACTCTTATAAATGTAACATTTTTAAGATATTTATTAATTTGAACATTCATTTGGATATCCAATACTATGATATTTTTAATTTTTACAAGTTATAATGATATTAGGGTTGTGTTTCAAAATGTTAGTACTTTTGTCATTCAGAGGTAGACACTATTTTTTGTTTTTCACATGGAATTAGGATTTGCTCCAAAATAATATGGAGGAAAGAATGGGATGGAGTATAAATATATCAGATTGTTTATGAGTTAATAATTGCTAAAAGTAGCAAACAGGTACATAGGCCTTAATTATACTCTGCTGTCTGGTTTTGTATCTATCTTTTTGAGGTTTTTTTTTTTAAATAATACATAAAAATTTATAAGTATGTACTGAAAAATAGCAAGAGAACCATGACATTGGCACAATCAGAGCAACTAAATGAATCAAGACTCTGTCAAAAGAGATTTCTTTCGGATATTTCAGTGGGAACTATATAGAAAGGAGTCACCTAGAGGAGAAGGGGTTGTATCCATAGACATGTTTTATGTAGTTTAACATAGAAAAGCGTAAAACATAAAATAGAGTGTATCATTATTTTCTGTTAGTAATCTCTTGTATTAGCAAAATAATGATACCAGAAGAATGTGTGCCAGAGACAAATGAAGCATATTTATCTATGCTTCATCAGGGAAATCCCTGTGGGCAACATCACTGATTGCCCAGAGTAGTTTCTAACATGGCTGACTTTGAACTCTTCTTCAGATATTTCTTCAATATAGGCTTTTAGTCGCTGCCTTGAATTCATTCAAGTTACTGCTTAAGATGAAGTATAATCTACATCCACATTCAATGCACATTTTTTCCTCAATCAAAAGCATTAACAAACACAGTGATATCATAATTTTGTTTTCAGTTATCAATTTGGAACACTATTACTGGAATTTCCATTAAGGAAATTCTAGTATTTCATGTAATTTGTATTTTGAAACATACTTAGATACCAACCTGTGTTACACCAAATTACAGTTAATTTTTATGATAGATTTCTTCAAATCCAAATGTTAACTTAGAAGGCACTCTTCATCTCGAATACAAGAGAAGATGCACATTTGTAATAAAAAGTATAATTCTGTGTTGACAGTTACTGCAAATTAATCAAGATATTTTTAAAGAAAAAGTATTTAGATATAAATTTATAGGATATTGTTTCAGAATTTGTTAATGCAGAATAGTAAAAATAATATATTTTATGTGATGACATGTAAGAAATAGTTAAAGATCAGGTTTGTTCAGATTTAAACTCAATCATAGTGATGGTTCCAGTTATTCATGTACATTATTTTTTATTTGAAATGGTATTAAAAATAAAAGTGAACATCTTTCAGGTAACTATTATTACTATTCCAGGTGGTCATTATTCCTGTCCTAGTGATATGTGATAAATATGGAAAACAGTAGTTTTTCTAAAAGAAATGTGTTACCTTACTATATAATAAATTTCTCAGCAGATTTACCAGAGTCAACAATCATTTCTTATTCTTCCACAGTGTTAAGTGCAATATCTAATATGTTGTAGGAACTCTAGATATATTTTTGAAATTAATAAATTGATATATGTTTAGAGATTAGGAATATTTTTAACTTGATTATTTTTGTTTGTTTTCTAATTTAGAAAATAAAGGCTCTGAAATATTTTTAGATGTTTAATCAAATAAATTTTAAAATCACTTGATGGCAAAAGGCATCACATTTTACTATGTGGACTAAAAAATCTGTGCTTTTAAACTATATTTATCATAAAAGTAGCATATTTTGAATTTGATATTTACTAACCTGAATGATAAAAACTTTAATAAATTATTTATCTTAAATATAGTAAACAAAATGGCATTATAGAGTCATTCTTAGATAAGGAGACTGTAATTTCTGGAAGTTAATTTGTCCACGATCAAATACTTAGAAATTGGAGGAGTTGATCTGAAACTATGTTAAAAATTATCTATAAGATTGTACTTTCCATTGTACACATAAAATATTGCAGCAAGTATTCAAATGTGAAATTACCAAGATTTTGTGTTATTTGAAGTTAGAAAAATCAGGTAAACCTATGATCAATAATTTTAATTAGATTTGC
The DNA here is from genome assembly GCF_008728515.1 of Papio anubis. Lineage (NCBI taxonomy): Eukaryota > Metazoa > Chordata > Mammalia > Primates > Cercopithecidae > Papio > Papio anubis. The sequence goes on along the minus strand of NC_044981.1, from coordinate 61,242,182 downwards.
TTATGTCCTCCAACTCAGCACCTTAAATTAACAAGGACAAAGAGTAGTGCTATGATGTATAATCTATAATGGATACAGATCATTAATGTGCACTCCACAAAATAGCAACTGGACAGGAGGGTGAAGAAGAGATGAATGGATTGAGTAGACTAATTAGCAAGCTGAAGTGTAGGAGTTACTAGCAGCAATAATGTGGTAGGAAAGACACTGCAAGCAATGTAGTATAAATAATGACTAAAATTGTAATAAAAATAGCAAGTATTCTGGGAAAAAAGTGCTACTGCAGTCTGATTTAAGTAAATTTCTTTGACCGTTACTAGATGTACTTTTGAAGGTGCAAATCAGTAAATAAAGACAAAATTTGACTACATCACACAAAGTGGGAACTATTTATGAGAAAGGCATTGTTGCAGTTCATTTGTATTTATTCTCATCACTGATTTTCTTATTTAAAAACTTCTGTTTAAATACTGCCTAAAAAACATAGTAATGCTAAACATCTTACATTAAGAGCTAGATTTATGAAACCAGATGTTTTTGAAAATTTGTAGTGAAATGGAGTAATTAGATGTTGGTTGTTTTTATAATCTCTCCATAAATTTAATGTACATATTTTTGTACATAATTGTGTGTGCATAATATATTTGCAATTATATAAGATTGAAATTATTATAAAGAATAATTTGACCTACATATTTGGATATTCCATATTGCCTAAATTTCAATGCATTTCCAATTAAAATCAATTTCTATAAGAAAATGAAAGATTGTCAGTGAAAGACTAGACCGCGAAAATTAGTAATGTATATTTTGTCAAATGTGACATAGTTCTTAAACATTTAAGACTATTGATATTTACAAACATTTGTTATTGGGCATCAGTGTCTTATGTGATTGACGCCAATAATAAATATTTGAAACTGTAACTTTGGTGACATTTAATGTTTTGTGTAGAATTTTAACCGCAGCTAAAAATCAACTGAAATAACTATAATAGAAATGGAGGTAAAAAACAGAGTTAAAGTTAAACAATATTTAAGTGAATCACAATAAAAATATATCACTTCATAACATGCATATTCATTGTTACATATTGCTAAATCTCAAAAGTCTTAAACAAGTTATTTACAAAGGGAATCACATAAAATATACAAACACACATACCCCTTCAAAGTTTGTTCAGCTATAAAATGAGCAGCAGATTTCAATTTCCTCCACTGTCATCCCATGAAAAATGAGTTTTATTATGAAAAGTATTGTAAACCTTAGCTTACCAATTTAAAACGCATGTTTATTTGGCTGTCTCAAAATATAAAGTACCCATACTTCAAAATCCCATTTAAAAATAATAATAAAGTAGTATGTCCAGATTCATTCCCAAGTTCAACAACTTGGAATACAGTGTTTAATGAATCTATGAATTCCTAGCACTGTGCTGGTTTCTGATAATAACATTGTATTAGTTTCAAGTTGTATTAGTTTCAATATTTGAAACTCTATGCTCAAATGTTCATTTAAAAATGATATATTTAAAATTGTTACTATGCACAATAAGTATAATTTGATTACAATTTAATCTTAGCTCTTTGACTACTATTATAGTAAAAAAGACATTCTGTACTACTAATAAAAGTGTGTCAATAGACAAGTTCATACATTTATTTTTGTATTAATACCTATGGATATATATTGCTATGTAATCCTTTATTTTTTGTATTTTAATGAAAACAGAAAACATTCATAATATTTATACTTAAGTTTTCCAGAAAAAAGAGAATTTACATATTGAATATTCTAGGTAAATTTTGTATTAATAAAACAAAATTTTTAAATATATCAATAAACATATTTGGGTAATATTGCCTCCTACTTATTTAAATATATATTTATATCATTTATATATTCAATTATGTTTTTATAACATTATGCATATATTAATGTTTTATTTGTAATGTATTTGCAGAACACTGTTCTATATACAAAGTATTTTAACACTAATTTTTTCATTTGATACTTAAAATAGTCTTATGATTTGGACAGTACTGGTACAATTATCCTAGTTTATTACAACTGGTAGAGATAACTTGGCCAAGGTCATTTAGCCACTAAGAGTCAGTTAGTTCAAATATCTAGCAGGTGATTGAACTAAAATTAAAGTTCACAGTTTTTATTTTCTAGTGAAAAATTATTTTAAATAAAGGACTCAGCCCCTCTAAAACAATGCATGGATTGGTTCTGTACCATTGTATTAGAACAAAGAAAATACATCTCTGTATTCTCTGCAAAGATACAACAAAACAGGTTTTTCCTTTCCTTTGCTTTTCTTATTAGGGAACTGTAGTGGATTTATTGTTTTTGTTTGTTTGATTTTTATTCTATCAATAAACGAGCATCTAAAACTTGTATTGGAAGAGCCATATCGTTAGTGGTTGAATTTTCCCAGTATCGGATCAATTAGACATGCACAGATTTGAAGCAAAACTTGGAACAGTGTTCGCATGTGACCCATATGTTTCTACACATTTGCTAAAGAGGTTTGAAAATTGGTAAAAAAGATATTCTATTAATAAAAGTTATTATTTTTCAAACCGATATTAGCTGGCAATGCACTGATGGCTATGGAGCCATTGTTCTCAAACTTTTTGGTTCCAAGGAATTGAAAGACGTTTTGATCAGGAGAGTTTTATCCAGTACTGTGATAAATATTTAACAACAGGCTCTTGGGAGAGGAAACGGGTGAACAAACCCTTATTTGTTGTATTTACTGATTGTTGTGATGTCAATACTTCTACCATTTTCAATGTCAGGCTACCAATGTGATATCATTGAACACACAATTGTAAAGACGTGTGCACAATTAGCTCTCAGAAGCCCAGGCAAGCTAGTTCCGGTACACCACTGATTATATCTATGAATATTTATCATAAAATAAATTAAATCAGAATGTTTAAAAATAATTATAAATTAATTCATTTTAAAATAACAATAATCTATCTCTTATCTGTTAACAAAAATAACATGATCTTGATGAAGAATAATATTTTCCAAACAACAACAACAAAATGTTAGAGGGAGAACTGGCTTTGTTTTGCATATTCTCAAATTACTTTAATATACAACTTAATAGAAGACTGCTGGGTCTTCATATCTGAGAAAGCATTCAATCTGGTGTAAAATCACATTAAGTGTCCAGTGGAAAACTGCACTATATATCTGTGACAGAGACACAAATAAAGAGAACATGTTAGTAATACAAAGATATCTGATCTCACAGACCCACATGATAGGTTTTGAGGACTCACTGCAATCCTTGAATCACACTTTGAAAAATGCTACTAAAGAGAAATAGTTGGAACCAAAAAATGGCCTATGGTGAAATTATCTGAATAAAAGGAAAGCAAGTCACCATGACTATGATTTTTCTTCTCTGAGAAAAACAGGTGGTAGCGTTGCAGGACTTTTCCTTAGTTCAGCTAAAGACAGGGTCCTTGTCACACAGCCACGAGAAATTAGGCTTGCAGACAATTTGAAGGGTGAGTAAGGCAGGATTTTGTTGGGTGAAAAGGAAGAAAAGAAGAAACAGAGACTCTTAGTAAAGCGAGAGTATGTGTTTCTCTGCCAGTGGGTTTCCAGCCTCACAGATTGAAATTCAGGTTCCACCCAAGAAAAGGAAGGGCCAGACTCCTCCCCACTGCAAAAGATGTAAAGTTCTGTGGCTACATCCCGGTGTGAACTCTTCCCAGTGTGCAGGCTGGTTGGAGTTTCTCTGGGAACCCCTTCCCACCTGGCTGTCTCAGTGCGGGAGAGAGAGAGACAGAAAAACCGTGAGGCGCTATACTAATGTTATAGTTTATATATCATAAACTTCACCAGGCAATCTGTGATCTTCTGAACAAGGACCAGACAATGTGAGGAGCTGAAACAAATTGAGATTTTAAAATATCTGAATTTATTAATGTTGTCCTACTTTTCTGTGCTTCCTACATTTGTAGGAGGTATACTGATGATCATCTATATGTGTAGAAAGTCCTATGGAATCTACAAAAAAAGTTATTAAAATGATTATTTGCATCTTGCAAAGTTGCAGTCAATTAAGTCAATGTAAAAATTTAATTGTATTTCTATATGTTAGAAATTAAGAATCAAATTGAAAATTTTAACTATATGGTATTATAAAGCATTCAAATAATTAGGGACAAATCTGACGAAAGATGTGCATTCTCTGTGTACTGAAACACTAGAATATTGCTGAAACAAATGTTAAATGATCTAAATATATGGTGATAGATACTGTGTTTATTGTTTGGGAGACTCAATAATGTTAAAAATTCAGTTCTCTGAATATTGGTCTCTGGATTCAACACAATCTGAAAACAAGTATCAGCATTTTTTTTTTTTTTTTTTTTGTAGATGTTAACAAGCTGATTCAAATATAGATATGGAAATGCAAGGACTAAGAATGCTAACACAACTTTGAAATTGAACAGCAAATTTAAATGACTTATGCTTTCTAATCCCAAGAAAAATCAGGTTCAATGAAACTACACTGATTAAGACTGTGATATTTACATAAAGATTAGATTAATGACCAGCAGAGCAGAATTGAGAGTCCAGGAATAGACCCAAAAATGTATGGTCAGTTGCTTCCATGGGATTTATAAAGAATAGCATTCCTGACCTGGAATAATTTATTTTCACCTCATCAGGATTAGCAACTTATACCACAAAAACTCACACTCTGATGGCTGAAGAAATTAATACTGAGTACAGACCAGAAAAAGCCATTCATCTCTTCCCTATTTCTCTTGGAGCACTCTTCTTTGAAATGCAGTCTCCAGGTGACAAGTCTGATGGCTCTGAAATGTCCATACTGGAGAGGCCATACCTCGGTGCTTCCGTAAATGGTATCAGCTGAACTCTCAGCTGACAGCCAATATAAACAGTCAGGCAAGTGTGAGAGCCATGTTGGATGCCCAAACCTGTTGAATTTTCACCATAACTAACATCTGACATTAAATTGCATAAGAGGCATTGAGAACTTCCAGTCAATCTCACTAAATCCTTGTCCCACAAAATGGTGAACAAAATAAGATGCTTGTTTTAAACAGCTAAGCTTTAATGTAATTTGCAGTGTAGCAAAAGTAACGGGAACATAGCCTTACCATAACATGCTGCAGAATTATCCTAATATGTAATCATCATCTGCCTTCTATTTTACTTATTTCCCCATTAAAATTAGAATTTTTATAGCTCTATCCATCATTTGTCTTTCTATTAACTGTCTTCTCTACTATTCATTTTTCTTTCTTCCAAATATCGTATGCCTATATGATTTTTAAGTACCATGTAGATAAGTTATTTTCAAGGTATGCCTTTCTCTAGTTTGATACATGTATCAGGTTACTATAGAACAGTCTTTAAAATTCCTGGAAGCTTTTTTGCCTAGTTTAGAAGGTCTACAAGTTAACCCTCAGTAAATCTTTCAAAAATATTTTTTAAAGAACTTATAGCCACTCCCTTGATTTAATTTTATCTCATAATTTCTTACTTTAAGGATATTTGCTTTTGAAAGAATGGAGATGAAAAAGGTTTTAATCTACATGTAGGCAAACTCTGGAGCTTCTATATTTTCTCTAAATTCTGCTTGCAGACTGTTTTCTTTCACTCATGTCTTTCTTCCCATACAATGTTACAATATTTTGCTGAGAAATAACCTTAACAAGGTCTACATGTCCATTAGAATTTTTCCATCTTCCATGTTACTAATAGGGTACAATTTTCTAATTGTTTCTCTATTTCATATGAGACACCATACTTTTAGCCTGTTTAGATGTTTCCTCACTACTTTTTCACATTTACTAACAAAGTTGTCATCATTTTCCAGTCTTCTTAGAGTTTCCGCATTGCTTTTTCATCCTGTTCCAGCCACCATGTCAAATCACATGCCATTATGTTTTAGAATTTTGGTTATGTAGTACCTCACTTCCAATTTCTGTATCAGTTAACTTATCCTGCAAAACAAGATATTCTAACTTTAAGCAAGTTAAAGCATACAGATTTATTATTTCTTCATGATTCTGTATATTGTTCTGGCAGTTTTTCAGTTCTGGTCCAGGTCAGCTGAGGCTGGAGAGTCTAAGGTACCTCAGTCATATGTCTGTGGAGGTTAGGAGCTAGAATGTCTGAGAAGACCAAGGGCCTCTTTCATTCTTCTAGCCCAGTCTTGTTCATGTGATGAATGAAGAGTTTTTGTTATCAACAGAAGCTAAGTACCAGTGCAAAGGAACATTTCAAGTCCCTGTATACATCATATTTGCTCTCTGTCATTGCCAAAATCAAGACAAAGGCCAATGCCATGAAGAATGACTCTGAAACATCCATGCTGGAGAGGGCATACCTGGGTGCTGAAATAGACAGCACCAGCTGAATTCTCAACTGACAGGCAATATAGACAGCCCAATGTAAACATGAAGAATGGCAGTGGCCTTTGAAGACCAGTGGTGATGAAGAATCGGATTTCTCTTTAAATGGAAAGAGTGTCAAAGTCATATTATATAGAAATTCTATTGAGTAAACACATCCCACCCCAAATGCATATGTTGAAACCTAATTCCCAGTACAAGGTATTATGGGGGTGAGGTCTTTGGGAGGAGATTGGATCATGAAGGCTTTTATTAATGGGATTAGTGTCCTTTAAAAAAGTAATCTCAGAAAGCTCATCTACTCCTTCCTTGTGTGAGGACACAGAGAAAAGACAACCATCTGTATACCAGAAAAAGGTCCACAAAGACTCCAAATCTGCCAGCATCTTGATCTTGAGACTTCCTCAACTCCATTACTGTGAGAAACAAATTTCTGTTGTTTGTAATCCGTTTGGTCTGTGGTGTTCTGTCATTGTAACCTGAATGAACTATAAAAAGGGTCATAGATACAGGGAGGCATGAACAAATTGATAGTCATTACTGAAATAATGTAATAGTTGAAATAGTTAGATCATATTAAATTGGGTCATCTTTGGACATTTATATAAATGAGAATAGACTTGTTTGCTGAGCAGCTAATAAATCAAATGTAGTGGGCTACTATTAGAGGGTTTGCAAAGACTATGCACTTCTTTTTAAAATAATTCCAGAAGCCACTTATGCATTTAATGTGACATAAATTTTAAATTTTATTCACCTAACTGCAGATGAATAGGTAAATTTAAACATAGGTGTAACCAATCATATCTTCTTGCTCTACAATTTGTGAGACACACGGAGGACTAGTATAAACTAAGTTAGATCAATATTAGATACATAAAGGTTATAAAATTGCATCTCCCTTTTTTCTTCAGTTCTCGATTTGTTACTGATCAATATTTTCTATTTCTTTGAAAAACTCCAGGGTTCTTTCATAAATTTGCCCTCAACTTAATGTATATGTATATGTTCGGGTGATTAGAATGGTTTGCAGTATTGCTCTGAAGCTTACAATCAACAATATTGTTCAAGGCAATTACTTCAGTTAGGATCCAGAGAGTGGTATAGCTGATTCTGAAACCTGTACCCTTTCCACTGAATCATGCTGTCTCATTGTTTTGTAATGGCTTTTAGGGGAATTGAACTTACTCTGCTCTGCCTTTCTCCTAGGCTTTGCTTCCAAGGAGAGAAGATGAAAGCAGAATTACAGAAGACTGTTATGGCAGATAAACTGATTGTAATATTTGATAAAGAAATGATGGATCAGCATTTATGGTCTTGCTCTTACAAGTTTGCTACTACCTTTTTTTTTTTTTTTTTGAATCTTTGCTTTCTAACAAGCAGCTTCTACTACTACACTCACAACTCTGTTTCTTTCTATACAGAGATTCTTCATCACACTTATTAACGTTTGTTTTATTAGTATTATTATGCTTTAAAGTTATGTAGTTCTTTTTTTATTCCCTGTAAGTTGCTATATTCTGTGAAAGTCCAAGAAGGAAATGTACTGGGAAAGCTTGTTAAGGGAATAAGGGAATAGCCGTTTAAATTCAATTAGCTGATGATAGTATCTAGAAAGTTTACTGGGTATACTTTTTAAAGATATTGGACCAGGAACCAGTTTTCAAAGATACAAAAATTCCAGATATCTTTAGAAAACATCAGGGCAGCTAACCCAGAGTGGGATATAGTGTTACTGCTACAACTTTTTCAGGCCACGGGTAATACAATAAAAATAAAATCTCTTTCCCTGAAAACTGGTAAAATTTGCAAAAGTTCTTACTCAACTCTTTATATAAAACATACATTAGTTAACATTTTCTTTCATTAAGAAGAAAGTAAAGGCCAAAACATAGTACAATAGCAATTAGTTCTAGTAATGAAAAAGTTTAAATTCATGACTCTATCCTGTTTTTCTAATCTTTACAGTACTGTCATACAGAATATTTTTTCAGCCTGAAAATATTACTGAATGAGTGTTTCTGCCATGGGATGATATACTGAACTCATTTCTGCAGCCTTAACAGCAACCCCTAGCACTGAGATTTGTATATCTCCTCAAAAATCCCCTTTCAACAATCCCATGTGGCACTTGCTCCAATTATCACAAACAATAATGTCATAAAGTTAATAATTCCAAAAGTCAAGATGGCTTTTTGATGTATCAATGTCCAAAACATATCAATAACTCAACAGTAAATATTTGTTGAATATATACTGTATGTTAGAAGAGTGCATCAGCATTATCTAGGGTAAATATCGTAAAAACCAAAAACAGGGTGTTGTACAAAATACACATGTTTGAAACTACCCCAGACCTACTAGGAAAACTTGTGGAATTAAATCCCAGCATAGGTTTCATTTTTTGTTCTCTGAATTCAGAAATTTTACTGCATTTTTCTCTCCTTCATTTGTGAAATAGGGCTAGAAGCAATCCTTCTCCTCATATGAGTTGTAAAGCTCACAGTGTAGAAGTCAAAGGCTAGCTTTTAATATCATGTTCTTCAAAACCATCATCATGATTATCATCAACAATCTTATGTTTCACAAGTACTGAAAACTTAATATCACTTTGCTTCTAACAAATTCTTTTCTCTATATTTTTACACAAATTAAAATGAACCATTTTTTTTTTATAAACCAATTCATTACATTGCATGAATGTCTATTTCTATTACAAGTAACAACATATATATCAGCAACAACACATTCAAATAAGAGAGCAATACATGAAGTATAGTCATTAGAACATAGAAAATTCTGGAAGAAATTACTGAAATATTATTTGTACTTAAAGACATATAAATCAAATTTCTGAAAGGCATAGATAATATTAAAATTTATTATTTAGTATTTGTAAAAACAAAACTCATACATTTTGGTATAAGTACATATGATTTTTTATGAATAATACAGAAATCTATGTGGAAATTTCCATATCTACTTCCTCAGATTCCCTGTGAGGCAAGAATGAGTACACTATTAAACAATTCATTCACTCAAACTAATGAACCTTCATTTCTCAGGACAATTGGAACTCTGTCAGGTGGCTTATTTTAAAATAATCATAAAAGTACTCAGTAGGTTTAGAAATAATTAAAATGACTGTATTATTTCTATGTTACAGTATAATGAGTTGTTAGAGGTGCCTAGAGGATTAGAGATTGATATTGGAAGACTTTAGTTTTTTCAAATTGGAAAAATGAACATGTATAAAAATTCATGTTTCTGCTAAAATATTGTTTTTGATGTATAGCTTATAACATATTTCAATACAATTATTTGAGATTGTGAAAAATTAAAGATCTTACCTTATATTAAATTATAAAAACTCCTTTCTCAAATTATTTCCTGTATGAACTACTATATACAGAATTACTTTGAATTATTTAGTACACTAATGATGTCATTTTTATTTTGAAATAGTTTTCTTCTTATTCCTCTGAATCAAATAAATTCAATATTGAGTACACCATTAAATGTAATAAACCCAACATGAACTCCCTCTAAATATTTGGAAATTGATTTCAGATAAATTTATTATATAAGTGCTGAGGCCTTTGTGAATCAGGAATTGTTCCCGATGCTATATACCACCATGCAGAAAACATATAACAGATGATCACAGAAGCATATAATGGAGGACACCAGGCGGGATATATGAAAATATAGCAGGGATATCTTAGTTGTCAGGTGAGATAAGAATTGTAGTGATACTACAGAATTTAAATTTTTAAGAATGTTTAATAAAACAATGATTCTGAATATTATTTTTAAAACTTCTTTATTTTAAAATAATATTAAAGTTGCAGAATACTAGAAATGGTAACACAGAGTTTCAAATATGTTTCACTCATCTTTAATGTTAAAATTTTACATAAATATTATATATTTTATATATAATATTATATATTTAATATATTATTATATATTATAAATTATATATTATATATTATAAATTATATATTATATAAATTATATATTATATTAATTATATATTATATCATTATATATTATATATAATTATATATTAATACATTAATAAATATTATATATTTTTATATTTATATATAAATATTATGTATATTTTTATATATAAATTTATATATATATAAAATAAACAAAGTGAAGAAGGTAACATTGGTCCAATCCTGCCAACTGAACTACAGAGTTTATTCAGATTTACCAGTTTTTCACTAATGGACATTTCCAGGATTCAATCCAGGATTCTGCATTGCATTTAGTTGTCACGTCTCCTTAGTTTCCTTCAACTGGTAAGAATTACTCAGTCTTACCTTACATTTCATGAAGAAACATTTTTCAATACTGGTCATGTAGTTTTTGGATTGTTCCTTAAATTGAGTTTCTTTGAATTTCTCTTGATTCCACGGAAGATATGGATTTGGCGGAAAGATATCAGAGAGGTGATATGCCTTTCTCATCACATATTGAGGACACATGATGTCAATATGTGGTTATTACAGGTGATGCTGATCTTGATCACTTGATTATGGCAGTATCTACCAATGTTCTGCAGTGTAAGTTTACCACTTTCCCCTTTTCGTACTCAATTCATTAGAGGTGAATTTCTATATTCAACCCACACTCAGGAAAGGACTTCTGCTCCATCTCATGGAGGGAGAATAATCTGAGAAGATTGTATGTATGTTAAAATCACCATAGTAATTACAGACTATATCCAAAAGTATGCTGTGGGTTATGCAAATATTTTGTTTCTCTTTAAAGTTTTAGTCAGTAATTTTAGTAGTCATCAATGGATCTTGCCTATTGCAATTATTACTGCAATTCTGCAGTCCTGATCCTTTTCTCTCCATACTTACACATTCATGTATTTGATTTTTTTCTGTAAAGAAGAGTTGTCCCTTCTCCACTGCTTATTTATTTACACATGGATATTTATTTTATTTCTTGATTTATAATGAATACCATTTTTGAACATGATTTTATACACTTTTATATTATTTATATTTGCTTTCTTTTGGCAGAATTGGTTATATTCTAGTACTATTTCTGAAGATACTTCTTATATGTACTTTTAATTAGCTTTTCTCTGCTGTTATCCAATTAGTAACAAGTACTGAAAGAAAACTGTAATTAATTTTTCAAAGGAACTATAAATATATAATTGCTGTTTATTATACCCACTACGGTTAATATATATGATAAATACATATACATACGTATGTGTGTGTGTGTGTGTGTGTATATATATATATATATACACACATTCTTAACCAAATAATAAAATATCAGTCTCACTATTTTCTTTAAAAATCAATCTTCAACTATTGGGGTATCTTTCTCCTTTAAAAACTTCAGCTAATAGAATTTTAATGGACTATCTTATAATAGTCCTGATATTGATCATTTAAAAATCTAATAAAATGGAAAATTTTAAAATCTAGAATAAATTTTGGTATTTGTTACTTTGCATTGTAATTTTATTTTTAACTTGCTGTTTTGTCTAATATATTCATTCAATCCTGAGGCAATATTAGTTGTTAAATAAATAAAAGTTGGTAAAAGGTTAGATAATCACTCAAAAATAAGTAGAATGTGTATTGAAATGCAGGATGGTATACAGCATGTTCTAGTGACATGTATTACTCTTGCAGCTAAAAGCGACTTCTGGCTTATGTAATTCAAAAAAATTTATAGCACATTCTTTCATTCCTCATTTTGCCACATCACATGCTCCTCTACTTCCTCCTAAAATTCTTCAGTGTCTATGGCCAATATTATAGCAGAGATTGATAAACAAAAAGTGAATACATAGATAAATGACTATTCCTTCTCCTTTTCCAGAATTATTTCAAAATATCATATCTAATAATTGAAAAGAAGATTTGGAACATATAAGGAGTAGGAACACAGCATTCTGAAAGAAAATAACAAATATTTGTTTCCCTTATAAGCTTGATAATGTCTTTGTGTTTACAAACTAAGGTAAGTTTGGGTAGAACAGCTCACTGAAGATCATATCTTACTTATTTCATAATATCAAGCATGGTGAAAATTTGAAATCAATGTGTATATCATTTATATACATTGCAGCCTTTAATGTTTTAAATTAGTGTCAAAATTACTGACAATGGACATGCATATTGTCTCTTCTAACAGGTTATCTCTTGAAAAAGCTTTCTAAAGCTTAAAATACTTTGGACTTGGAGTTTTTATATTAGAGTTTCATGACTTGGATTTTTGGGGGCTTGGTTGTCATTCTATATGAAAGATACCTATTCTGAATCCAGCACTCACAGATAGGCTGTCTGTTACCCAGAGTTAGGAAGCCCTAGTCCAGTGTGTCTTTAGAACATATCAGTTTTATTACTATGTTCTACGGGAAAATGTACATTTTCTTATTTATAGTAAAGACAGTAAGATGCACTTGATTTTAGAGAAATCAGTTCTCATATAGATAAACATATAGGTAAGCTTCTCTCTCAGGCATAATTTGTCTAAAATAATAACCATAACATTTGTGTAAATTTTTTTGTAACAGCTTTCATGAATAATTCAGTAATAATTTGTTTTGTGAACCCCCAGCTAAATTGGGGTTCTGATATCAAAGCAGCTAGCAGCCCTTCCCTAAGGACAATGAAAAAGAACTCGATGTGAGTGTTTACAGTGTGCCTTTCACAGGGTACTGCTTTTATCTGGCACCCAGCCTAACATGTAGTTATACAACCCATGACCAGGGGACCCCTCACATGGCAAACTTGTTTATCCTGGAAGATGCCCTTGTGGCTCTTGTCTGACCCATGTTCAGCATATGTCTGCCTGACCATTGCTCTGAAGCTGAGAACCTGATGCTGTATTACTCCTAGCATCCTGGGGATATCTCAGCCTGGGGCATCCCCTAGTTCTTTAGATGGATGCCACAAATTCAATGCACCAGCACAATAGGAAACACGTTCAAAGATTTTACTTTCAGATTCTGCGCAAGGAGGGTCCAGTGAGTCAGGAAGGCAGTACTTGGTATCCAGGCCATATGAGGCAGGAATGAGGAATCAGCAAGGAGAGAGAAGAGCATGTGGCAATTGGCAGTATAGAGAAGGGAACAGTGTGTGGGTCACTTTAAGAGTCTGGGCAAATGCCTCAATGGTCAGCTTAAAGGAAGCTGTGGGAAAACAAGGAGCCCAGTCAACTAGACTGGAGAGATACCTGTAAGTTCTTACATCTGCCCACTGGCTTGAGATAGTTGAGTAAGGCATAGAACTGAAAACTGTGTCAAGAGAGATTGACTTCTGTTTGTGGTACAACAAAGACAAACCTGTATTCAAAATGATGGCTGAAACAACATAAAATTATAAGAATCTACTACATACTTATATTAAATGCATATAAAATTCAAAAAGATATATATGAAACCAAGTTTACATGAAAGAACAATCAAATTCAAGAGAATACCATTGATATTTGTCTGTGGATGATATTTGCTTGCATGTATACATGACTAGTGGTGATTTATTTGGCTTGAGGTATTTTTAAGTACTCTAAAACTTAAAGAAAGAAAGAAACCCCTTAAAATGGGAGAAAATTAGAAGTTCAATTTCCATTACATTTTAGACAGTATGGTAAAATAACACATATTAAATTATTAAATTTTGAGGTAAGTTATTTAAATATTTCTGAAATAATTTTAAATCTATAGGGTTTTAATAATTGTCTTTGACCATATACTCCTAGAAAACTAAAAAAAGTTATAGACTCCTTCTCCAAAAAAAATACTGTTCATAACCAGATACTCACACACAATAACATGTACAATTTTAGACATTAGCTCCTCCTTTGAACCCCACTCATGGAATCATAGCTTTCCATATCATCTAGGTTATACCCTTTTGTTTTAAAGGAATGAAGATAACAAAATACTAGAGAAAGTGAACAGATAATGGGGAAGAAGAAAATAATAAAGGTTTTGACACTAGTGTTTGAAATACCATATTCACAGAAAATATGACTTTACTAGGGTTTTGAGACCTATAAAATCCTTTTTTTAATAAAGTCTATACCTAATATTATACCTTGGAAAGAAAAGAATGTGGAAAGACATTGACAGGACACTATCATAGGGAGAGTGTCACATTCCCCAGATACTTCACTGACATAATAACGTGAAGCCAATATAAAGTCTTACAGTTAGATGAGAACTGTTGATTTCAAGGAAGGGATGAACTTGACTGAAAAACTGTCACTGAAAACTAAAAAAAAAAAAAAATATATAGATAAACACTTCAGTTACAAAAGACAGGACAGGAGACAATGTATTTCATTATTTTCTGAATTGACTCTGTCAGTGTTATTAATTCATATGTATCTCTTGATAATCTAAGTTTTTGTATTAATACAACTATGGATCAATGTATATGCTCTGTCTGATATTTAATAACAAGACATAACAAAAATACAAACAAATAATACCTCAATGAGATTTCTTCATTATCATTCTTTAAAAAAACTTTTATTAATCGCATAATAATTCATTGTCTTCAAAAATCCAAAGGAACACTAATACATGTAGAAACAAAATTAAGTCTGACTAAAAAGAAAATAATTTATTTCCAGAGAAATAAGAACAAATAAACAAAACCACAAAATATCAGTAACAGTAAAATAGTTACAAATAGGGTGCTAAAATATTCCTTTTGTATAACAATTCAGTTTCAGATGGCCTCAATATACATTTTAGTTTGACTCTTCTCAGAATTATAGAGATGTACAAGAGATAAATATGAAAATGATTTACTGCTTTCTTATTCAGATAAGTACACAAACTAAAGCTTTAGCTCTATAATTTAAATAATTTTAGCTGTGCATTTCGTATTTTCATCTTCTTGAAGATTTAAAAATATGCTTTTCACACAGAATTTTTCTTTATAAATTGCCTAGAGAGACAATCTGTTGATCTCCACAGGCCTATTCCTAGCTACTCTTCCCAAAGTAAAACTGACTTTTAAAGAAGTAATAGAGTAGCTGTTTGAATGACCTCTTTATTATTTATTTACATTTTATTTCTTCCTCATACATTTTAGTAACCTTTACATTTTATTTTTTCTCCGCTGATTGATAGAGCCAACTTGATCCCCTCTAGAGGCCACCAAAGCTAATTCCTGACTCAGCAGCACCCTGATTTTGTTTTAGTCCTGGCCAATTAGCAGAAAAATCACCAAATTATGATGTATTGAAACACAATTCAGAAAATGACCAATTCACTCAAAGCAGATTTGACAAAAGAAAATTCCTTGAATGAATGATTCTCCAAATAAACATTCACTGAATTATTGAGATATTTTCTAGAGCTTTTGGTTTCCCATAGCTGCAGCTGCTCTGCAATAGCCTTTGCAAGGATTATTAGCCCAGCTGGGTTGATTTTCATATTTGTGTGTTTTACATGTGGGAAAGCTCCAGGTTGATATGTGAACAGTAGATTTTCTCTACGACACCTATTTCCGCTCTCTTATTCTTTGTCCTTACACCTTCTCTGCACTGACTTTGCTTGTGCTACAGCATGTCTCCAGTGGCCAGGTTTTCCCCTGCTCCCATATGTCTGTATTATCAGGATTCTCCAGAGAAACAGAAATATATACATATATGTGTGTGTGTGTGTGTGTGTGCACGCACATGCACATATACATCTATAGCCATACTTTTTATATATTTATATATATAAATATATAATTATATGTAAATGTATACATATATTATATATGAAGTCAAGGGGCTGCATATGTATACATTATGCAATATACATATACTGTATATGTACACATATGTATATGCATACATATTATATATGTAAATATGTAAATATATAATTATATGTAAATGTATACATATATTATATATATATGATATATATATGGAGTCCCAAGATCTGCAGTTGGCAAACTGGAGACCAGGGAAGGAGTGTCAATAGTGTAAGTTCCCATTTGAGTCTGAAGGCAAAAGAAGAGCATGGTCTTAACTGCAAGTTGGTCAGGCAGAAAGAGCAAATTTCTCTCACTGAACATTTTGTTCTATCAGGCCTTTACCAGCTTGAATGAGGCCCACTCACATAGGAAGGAATCCATCTTCTTTATTCAGCCTGCAATTTAAACATTAATCTCATCCAGAAACACCCTCATAGACACACTGAGAGTGTTACCCCAAATATCTGGGCACCTTGTGGTCCAGTCACATAGACACATAGAATTAACTATCATAATACCTTTCTGCTCCTGCCTCCAAGCTTTAATAGACTGACCAAAAACTGAATGAGGATAGAAAAGTGTGTTGGGAGAGTGAGTAGCCTTGAAAAGTAGAGAATATTTTAAATGATATGAGCTTTTCTCTAAGATCCTTTCATTTTCTTTCCTCATAGCATCAGAGGTTACAAAAATCTGACAATTACCTATCTGAATCTAGAAATAAGTCATCATTAAAAAGAAGTGTCTCCCTACATCTGGGGAGAAGGGTCTATTTCAGTCTACTTTGGAAGCAGCAAAGTTATTAAACATAATGAATGCTTAAGAAAGTTTTCTGGAACATTCCATAGAAATAAAAGAATATAATGGAAAAGCCAAAAATCTAGCGCACCAGCATAATCCTGTTGCCTGCTAAGTAGCTTTTTAACCCACTTGACTACTTCTTTCTGCAGTAATTCCTTCTTTAGCAAGGAGAGCATCTTCACTCCATCTTGTGTAGAAAAAAATAAAAACTGTATATGTCAACAGAGAGGTCACTGAAAATTTTCTATTTACTAGAAATTTAAATACCATAAATATTCCCATATACATAATTTTTATTCATGGGTCATCCGTAAACCTTGACTCTAAGGATTGCTATATATAACCTAAGTTTAGAATAAAATGAATAAATGCCAGTAGAGTGTTCATCAAACATTTTCACCACCATTATCAAAATAATTAATTATAGGTTACAACCAAAATATATTTAGAATTATTTGATGTCTGACAAAATAATGCCAATGACAAAAACTCAATATGAGCAGGAATTTATCAAATTTTTATTTTTTATTTTTATTATTTACTTTTGTGAGTACATAGTAGGTGTCTATACATATGGGATACATGAGATATTTTGATACAGGCATACAATGTGTAGTAATTACATCAAGATAAATGGAGTACTCATCACCTCAAGCATTTATCCTTTCTTTGTGTTAAAGACAATCCAATTATACCCTTAGTTATTTAAAAATGTACAATAAAATTAGCCAGGTGTGGTAGTGGACACCTGTAATCCCAGCTACTTGGGAGGCTGAGGCAGGAGAATCACTGGAACCTGGGAGGCTGAGGTTGCAGTGAGCCAAGATCATGCCATTGCACTCCAGACTGGGTGTCAAGAGTGAAACTCCATCTCAAAAAATAAATAAATAAATACAATAAATTATTGTTGATTATAGTCACCCTCTTGTGCTATCAAATACTGTATGTTATTCATTCTATCTAAGTATGTTTTTTTATCCATTAACCATTTAACCATCCCAATTTCCCCCCACTCCCACTACACTTCCCAGCATCTGGTAACCATCCTACTCTCTATCTCCATGAGTTCAATTGTTTAGCTTTTTAGCACCCACAAATAAGTGAGACTATGTGAAGTTCATCTTTCTGTGCCTGGCTTATTTTACTTAACATAATGACCTCTAGCTCCATCCATGTTTTTGCAAATGACTGAATCTCATCCTTTTTAATGGCTGAATAAGTACTCCATTGGTATACGTACCACATTTTCCTTATCCATTTGTCTGTTGATGGACTCGGGTTGCTTCCAAATCTTGACTGTTGTTAATGGTGCTGCAGTAAACATGTGAGTTCAGATATCTCTTTAATATACTAGTTTTCTTTCTTTGGGGTATATCCCTAGTAGTAGGATTACTGGATCATATGTAATATGGTTTGGTCTGTGTGTTGTGCCCAAATCTCTTGTTGAATTTTAATCCCCAATGTTGGAATAGGGCCTGGTGGGAGGTGATTGGATCATGGGGGCAGTTTCTTATGATTTAACCTCTTGGTGCTCTTGTGGCAATAGTGAGTTCTTGTGAGATCTGGTAGTTTAAATGTGTGTGGCACCTCCCCCTTCTCTCTCTTCCTCCTATTACAGTTATGTGAACTGTCTTGCTCCCCCTTTGCCCTCTGTCATGATTGGGAGCTTTCTGAGGCCTCCCCAGAAGAAGCTGCTATGCTTCCTGTACAGCCTGCAGAACTGTGAACCATTTAAATCTCTTTTCTTTATAAATTTCCTAGGCTTAGGTATTTCTTATAGCAAGAATAAACTAATATAATAGGGTAGTTCTATTTTTAGTTTTTTGAGGAATCTCCAAACTGTTCTCTATAGTGGTTGCACTAATTGACATCCCCACCAACAGTGTAAGAGGGTTACTTTTTCTCCACACCCTCTCCAGCATTTGTTATTGCCTGTATTTTGGATAAAAGCCATTTTAACAGGAGTGAGATGATATCTCATTAGTTTTTAGTTATTTTTCCCTGATAGTCAATGATGTTGAGCACTTTTTTATACACTTGTTTGCCATTCGTATGTCTTCTTTTGAGAAGTGGCTATTCAGATCATTTGCCCATTTTTAAAACAGATTATTAGATACTTTCCTATAGAGTGATTTGAGCTCCTCATATATTTTGAATATTAACCCTTGCCAGATGTATAGTTTGAAAATATTTTCTCCCATTTTGTGGGTTGTTTCTTCTCTTTGCTGAATGATTTCTTTGCTGTGCAGAAGCTTTTTAATTTGATATGATCCTATTTGTCCATTTTGCTTTGGTTGTCTGTACTTGTGGGGTATTATCAATAAATTGTTGCCCAATCCAATGTCCTGAAGAGCTTCCCCAATGTTTTATTGTAGTACTTTCAAAATTTGAGGTCTTATACTTAAGTCTTTAATCCATTTTGATTTGATTTTTTATATGGAGAGAGGTAGGGGACTAACTTCATTATCCTGCATATGGATATCCAGCTTTCCCAGCACTGTTTATTGAAGAGACTGCATTTCCCCAATGTATGTTGCGGAACCTTTGTTGAAAATGTGTTCACTGTAGATGTATGGATTTGCTTCTGGGTTCTCTATTCTATTTCATTCGTCCATGTGTCTGTTTTTATGGCAGCACCCTGCTATTTGGTGAAGAAAGTCATTGATACCAAGTTCTTAAATAGCAACAAGTCCTGACCTTTTTCTTCCTAACCCTGCCTCACTCATCGCATCATAATGCTAGTCCTAAATTAAACTATTAAACACTCTACAAACAAAATATAGATAATAATAGAGCATTCCTAATTATGCTGTTTTTAACAAATGACATAATCTATTTAAAGCCATCCAGTATACAATAGGTGTCAAAAATATTAGATATTATTGCTGTTTTTGTTGTTGTTTTTGTATTATTCCCAATCATGCCTAACTTTGTCTATATTCAATTTTGCATATTTAAAATTTTCAAACTTTCTCCTATGACCTCATTGGTGAAAGTGATACACACTTTGGATAGGTAAATATGTATTAAAGGTCAAACCCTGTATTTATTCTATAAAAGTATCTTAATCAATAGTTGTTGAATGAGTAAATGAAAGGGTAAAATAATTTTTTGTGGCAAGCCATGGTCTGCCAATCCCTGTAAAAAGTGACATTTCTAAGCATCTCTTTTCTTAATTTCAGGGAGACAATTTTTGGTGAATGTCTTGTGAGTCTGTATGTTTTCCATGCACAGGCATTTTAACCTGTGCATGAAAGATATACAGATTCAGGGCTATGTTTTCAAGTATGACTGTATAGCATGCAACCTTGGAACAAGGTACTGTCTCCCTCCAGTGAAGAAGATACGTTTGTTTGTTCACCAGGACAAGATTCAAGAAGGTTTGCCTGCAACCACTTAAAAGGATTAGAGTATTACTAGCTAAGGTTTCCTCATTGTGATGGATATTCACCGCTTAGGCAGCATTTTTCTGAGTCCTGAGTCTCTGTGCTCTGCATGACTCTGTGAGACTTGGGGGATAAGGAGAACTAAAGCAAACATAAAATGCATGCTGCCTGCTATGTCATGATGAGTGAGGTCCTTTGTCTCCGACCTGAGAGTCTCATATCTTCTGCCAGTGTTTATGAAACTGTGGCAGCCTAAGTTATTACACTGTAACCAGGGTAAAATCTCAGACCTAAGTTTTTGACATTGGTAAACATTTTGTATAGTAAATCATGAAGAAGATGAATTGTAAAAGTGCATACTTTGATTTACAGGAGCTTTCAACATGAATGTTGACTTTCAAAGTTAGTGACATCTGGAGTTTCAGCTGAGGAGGAAAAATATTTCCATTTATTCAGTCATTCAATTCATATTTTTATACATATAGGCCAAGCATGTTACTAGTATCTTAGAACACTATATTACTTAGAATAGCTAAAAATAAGCTGTGGTGAATAAATTTTAACCCCAAAATATCAGCGATTAACAAAGGTAATATTTTCCTCATTCTAGATATTTACAAAGGAACCCAGATTAATAAACATTCTGTTATCTCACACACATGTACCCCCATGGTGGTCATTCCATGGAAAAAAAAAAAAACAGAGCATTTGCTGATTCAGCTCAGAAATTATTTAGGTATTATAGTCCAGAAACAGTCACATGGCTATACTTTACCACATAAGATCTATAATCTTGTATGTGTCCAGAAAGGAGGAATAGAAAATAAGCTTTGGTACACCCACAACATTGTACCATAGATTGAATGAAAAAAAGATGTGCTTCTTCTATTCACAATAGCAAAGACTTGGAATCAACCCAAGTGTCCATCAGTGACAGACTGGATTAAGAAAATGTGGCACATATACACCATGGAATACTATGCAGCCATAAAAAAGGATGAGTTCGTGTCCTTTGTAGGGACATAGATGCAGCTGGAAACCATCATTCTCAGCAAACTATCGCAAGAACAGAAAATCAAACAGCGCATGTTCTCCCTCATAGGTGGGAATTGAACAATGAGATCACTTGGACACAGGAAGGGGAACATCACACATTGTGGCCTTTTGTGGGGAGGGAGGATGGGGGAGGGATAGCCTTAGGCGATATACCTAATGCGAATGACGAGTTAATGAGTGCAGCACACCAGCATGGCACATGCATACATATGTAACAAACCTGCACGTTGTGTACATGTACCCTAGAACTTAAAATATAATAATAAAAAGAAAAAAATAAGGAGACAGCCAAAAAAAAAAAAAAAGAAAACAAGATATGCTTCTTGCATTAAAATTATAATATATTTAATGAAGAACCCAAAGTAAAAACCCGGAAAAAAAAAGAGGTAATTATAATAAATAATAACAAATTTTGTAATAACCGTACTCCCCGAATATGTATAACCCAACTCAGTTTGGGGTTAGAGATATCTTCTCATTACAGGAGGCATCTAAGATGAGACACACAAGATCACCAAATATTAACCAGAAGAAAGAGAATGTGGTAGATTCTTAAAGCCTCATTAATAATACATTTCACTGTTCTAGCATCTCATGCAACTGATTAGGTATGCCTAGCCTTGATAACTTCTATCTCCATCACCTAATAAAGAAGACATACATATCGAACAACACAAGTACAAGATTAAAGAAGTTGTTATTTGTAAAATATATATGCTTAGAGACACATGGAAATCACTGGACAAATTGAGTATTTTCAGACTGGCATAGTTTCGATCTGGAACAGGATATTTGTTATTATTCCTAAGAGGTACATCCCCCAAGCCTGAAGAACAATTTCCTTGTAGAATTTATGTCAGTATTTATTCATAACAAGCTTAAATTCACAACTAAAACCAGCATTTATGAAAGCAAATCATATCTCTGCTTAGAGAGCGGTTGGGGTCCTAATCACAGCTGTGTAATAATGGTTAATGGGGATTGTCTCTGAACATGGATCTGCCAACTTAACCCTTCTGGAAGTATGAGAGGTGAAAACAGTAACATCAAAGTTCTTCCATTTAGCTTAGGTCTCAGTGACACAAACTTCTGTCTTTTGTTTCTTTGAGTAGTTTTAGCACAAAGAATCTGAGGATAAAGTACAAAAAAATAAGTACAAGTTAAAGAATCTATCATTTAAAAAGTTAGCCATAAGTAAAAACAAATTGATCTGAAGTTAAAATCAATCTAAATATTAATGTTAAACCATTATTTTCAGTTTCTTACTTGATCTTGTAAAAGTATTAAAGTCATTTAAAATGAAAAGGCCACTTTTTAAGAACAATTTGCAAAGCAGCAGTTTTGTGTCAGTTTCTTTTATAAAAAAAGAGATAATTTTAAAATAATCTGCTTTTAGTTAGTCTATCCTAGTTTCCATGGTGTCTACTGGGGCAAAGTGACATGCCAATTCAAAACTGACTTCTAAAGGACTAAATAAAGAAATCTTCCCAATGAACAGTGAGAATTGCTTAGTAAATGATAATTGCTAATGACATTGAACAAACAGGTTAATTGACATTGGGAATTTGAGACATTTTGTGTGTCATTTTCTGATAAAGGTGATAATATTCCTCATTTTTTCCTTAACAGTATTCACTATCCTGCCATATGGGAGGCAATTTTCCTAGTCTGAATCTCTTCTTATGTGCACTGAGCTCATTTTCATATCAGTTAACTCTGAATGAAGACAGAGGTCCGTGCCAAACAGTAATGAAAGGGAGATCTACTACTCCTATGGGGGGTGGGGGGGAGGGGAAGAGAGGGAACATTTATGGCTGTTGGATTTATTTCTAGTGTTCAACATAGGCTGCCTGTTTGACACCACAACACTCAAACTGATAGCAAAATTTCAAAACTTCCACATACTTTGAGCTCTCCCTCTCCCCACAGTGCTCCTCTTCTAGTCTTTTCTATTCTGATAACAGTTCATCTGCTTCTACCGAACTGCTCAAGCCACAAAACCAGGAGTCACTATTGAAGACACTTAACTCTATTTTAACACCCATCAACTTTCACCAAATTCTACTAATTTACCTCTCAATATATTTCAAATCTAACTTTCTTAATCTCTGGGCACCCTAGTAAATCTCTTTTGTAGATTATCACCAAACAGTCATGCATGGTTTAACAATGTAGATACATTCTGAGAAATGTGTGGTGAAGTGGTTTCATCATTGTGTGAACATCACAGATTGGGTGTAACAAGCTTAGATGGTATATCCTGCTACAAACCTAGGCTAGACAGTATAGGCTAGTTACTATATCCTATTGCTCCTAGGCTACAAATCTGTATAGCATGTCACTGTCTTGAATACTGTTGACAAATGCAATGCAAAGGTAAGTATTTGCATATCTAAACATAGAAAGGGTACAGTAAAAATACAGTAGAAAAGATTAAATAAAATAGTCCGCTTTTATAGGAGAGGCTCCATCATCATCTTACGGAACAACTGTCTTATATGCAGTTTCTCAATAACCGAAATGTTATATGGCACATGACTGTACGTTTTAAATAAAGCTGGGCTTCTCTTTGTGTCACTCAGAAGGATAGTTTAAAATGCAAATACAGCAGTATCAGCTGGCCAAAAATCTATTTGGGATTTCTTTTGCATTTAAGAAAATATAGAAAATATATAACCTGTTTTCCAAAGTTTGCATCACTTGCTCTAAATCTTCATTTCTAAGCTTGTTTCTTGCCTCTTTCATTGGTTATTGAACACTCTTTCCCCCTTTCTTTGCCTGCCTAAGTCTATGAAACCATATGCAACTTTTTGCAGTGAGATCTTCTCTAACCTTTCCCTTTTATTATATTTATCTGAAAATTCCATTTTAATATAGCATTTACTAAAGATTAATAATTATGAATTTAATTTTCCATTTTTTAAATTAAATATCATTTTCCCCACTAGGTTATAAGCCATACATGGACAGGAACGATATTTAATTCATTGAACACCTTGTATCTGTAGCCTATTCAGAAATTAGAAAATAAAATAGAATAAATGAGCAATAACTTTTAAGTTTTATTTTGTTTTTGTATTGTATAACTGCAATTAAGATAAAGAAAGCTGTCAGTCCAATCTATGACTTTATACCTACGTTGTCTTTTCTTTTTCTTCTCTCTTTTTTTTTTTTTTTTCCTGAGATGGAGTCTCACTCTGTTGCCCAGGCTGGAGTGCAGTGGCGTGATCTGAGCTCACTGCAACCTCTACCTCCTGGGTTCAAGTGATTGTCATGCCTCAACCTCCTGGGTAGCTGGGATTACAGGGGTGTGCCACCACACCCGGCTAATTTTTGTGTTTCTAGTGGAGATGGGATTTCACCATGTTGGCCAGGCTGGTCTCGAACTCCTGACCTCAGGTGATCTGCCTGCCTTGGCCTCCCAAAGTGCTGGGATTACAGGTGTGAGCCACCATGCTTGGCTATACCTGCATTTTTTATTAGTATTTATCCTTCAGTTACAAACCTATTTAAG
The DNA here is from genome assembly GCF_008728515.1 of Papio anubis. NCBI lineage: Eukaryota > Metazoa > Chordata > Mammalia > Primates > Cercopithecidae > Papio > Papio anubis. The sequence goes on along the minus strand of NC_044981.1, from coordinate 61,217,254 downwards.
TTCAATATCCCCTTTAGTTAATGAACAGACTTTCATGGTCACTTTATTCAATCAAAGAAATCTCTATACTTGTTTTGCCAGAAATCATTGATTTATTTTTAATGTTTTTAATAACTAATTCATTTACATAACTTCAGAGTTTTTATTTTGCACAATGAAAAGCCTCCCTCTCATGCCTGGCTCCCAGACAGTTAGTTTTCTTCTAGTTGACAACTCATCTTACTGGTTTCTGGTAGTTGTATTGCAGATATTCTATATGGTTACATGAAAAATATGTTTCTAATGCCTCCCCTTCTTTCTTTTTCAAGTATTAGCTCATGAATATTAATTCTATACCTTGACAATGTATCATGGAGGTGGTTCTAACTAAACAAGATGGCTACTTTTATACATTGCCAAATCTAATGTGTAAAATATTATTTCCTAATAGCTGTATTAAATATACTATTCTGTGATTTTAAAACATATCCTGCTATTGTATTATCAGTAAAAGTGCTATAAGAAATAACTATAAGAAGCCCCTCTAGGAAAATGTTTAGAAAAATAAACTGGGAACAGAGAAATGAACTCCTATATCTAGATTAGGGTTCAAGACAGGTAATGGTAGTTGTAGACGAGGAAAGAAAATGGAGAAATAAAGAAAGCTGGATGTGAAAGGAGACTTGACCTAAGTTGAACAGGATTGACAATATCAGGACATTTTAAAGGTGAGCCGGACTTCACCCTTCTGTATATGTGCCTATATGTGCATATGTGAATTTCTATATGTGTAGAGAAGGTAGAATACACTATACCTAGGATATATGGTGCATAGATTAAAATTCAATTTATAATGAATATTGTTTCTTTTTATTAAAAATGAATCTTAAAATATGTTTTTAGTAGAAGCTCAAACAATAACTCCATGTGACATCTTAAATTAGCTAATGAATATTTTCTGAATATATTATTACAAATATATAAATTACTGGTTTGGGGCAAAATGTTAAACCTCAGACACTAATTTAACCTTGGAATAAGAACAGTTAGGTGAAATTCAAATGCCTTCTGGTGCAGTGACTGAGCTGGTACAGTGATTTAACTTGATTGAACAAATTCATCTCTTACAGATGGCAGAACTGAAGCTGCTTGAAGTCATTTGGGCTGACAGTATTGAGATAGAAAAGATCCTTGAATTTCTATTGTGGAAAATGTGCTGTACACAGAAGTAGCTTTCAAAGCCATTCAATGAAAAGAAGTTGCTCAGTCAAATTCAGGCAGAGTCTATTCTCTTCAAAGTAACTATACAAAATTAAGGTCATGATCTACAGAATCAGCCTATGTCAGTACTGATTTGAGATAGCTAGACCTGCTCTAGAGAAGTGGTCTAACTTGGTGATTTGAAACAGGGGAATGGAAGATGGCCGTTCAGGGATCTTTGTCTCTACTGGGGACTTTTACCCTCAGTAGAGGCTTCTTTCAGAGCAATTCATAGTTTAAAGTGACATAATATGGACCTTAATCACTCTTTCAAATGAAGGTGAATTTCCTTCGGTAATTCTAGTTTACCTCCAAGCTGAAACAGCATTCCTAAACCAAAGCACTAAACTTCTTAAGTGTAACAGTTAAAGTTTAGTCTTCAAATTCATAACTATGGTGTTTCTCTAGTGTATGTGAAATTACCATTTTGTTATCTACTTTTATTCTTTGTTACTTTGATATTCTTCTATGGAGTAATGTAGGCTTTACTTAATTAGTGATACTGAAAAAGGATTAACACTTTGAATCAAAGCATGAATAGAAAGATTATTGAGATAATTTAGGTTTAGGGTAAGTAGCCACCGTAAACTAACAGGAATATCTGTTGATGTCCTACTACACAATCTAAAAGTTCTAATTCCATTTCTAGTGCTATATTCAGTGCCTTACAGCCAACATGTACATGTAAAATTACTACGTGAATTAGAAGTTATCATGCATCTATCATTATTATCACCCTGAGATATTTAATATAAAATTATTACTCAATTACCACTTAAATCCTGGAGATCTTTAATTTACTATTTTCAGTCATTCAGATCACTCCTTCGCACCCCAGTACCATAGAACATATATGATCAGCTAGCTGCCTACTGGGTGCTCCATAGGTAGTTTTATTACACATATTCAATTTTGTGTATATGAAATTCCCCCCTAAATCTGGCCCTCCTACTTTATCCTCTCCCCAACCATTCAGTTGCCTAAGGCAGAGTGACATCCTTGTCTTCTCGACTTTTACTTATCACTAACACCCAAAACTATTGTCAGTAACTATGGATTCTACCTCTGAAGTATCTTTCATAATCATTTACTTGCCACCTTCAATCATCTTATTATTTCATCTCAGCACATCTTCTTTTTTCATCTGGATTACTACAGTAGTGTTCTACTTGATGTCCTTTTCTACACATGCCTTCCAAACATTTTTCCTAAATAGAAAGTGATTTTCTATTACCAAGCTGTGAATTTGTCATAACGTATCATTTCAGTAATGCTTCTTCTCTTACTAGGTTTTATCTCAAAAGCAGAACCTCAAATAAGGATTTACATTTGGGAGGTGATCCCAGGAAACAAATACAGAAGACCAGGTAATAAAGGCAAGGAAGGGAGGTAAACTAAAAAAGAATCTGTTAACAAGTCTGTTGCCTTTGCATGCGACTGAAGCTTTCGTTCTCCTTAGAAACTGAAAGATAATGTAGAAAATGCCTTGGAGGTTTGTTCAAATGAGCAGTGAAAACACCTAGTGTTTTCATTATGAATGACTGTGTAATAACCCACTAAAAATGTGGAAGTACAGACTTAAAACAACTTTATTTTCTTCTGTGATCTTTTTCAGTTTACTGGACTCAATTGGATGATTCTTCAGCTTCATGTCATTTCCCCTGTATTCTATTGGTTAGGGAAAATTTCAAAGCCAGCCTAGATTTGAGAACAGGATCTCATAAATGTGAGTACCCTGGGAGATCTGCATCATTGGTGGTGGGGCCAGGACTGGGGTGGGGGCGGCAAGGTATCAGTGTAGCACACCAGACAGTCTTGATAACAGATTGGATTATCTTTTAATCAAATTTCCATTCATCACATTTTGATAGCTGTTTCTGAGGAAATTAACCTCAGGAACTCAGATTTTCTGGAAGAATGGAATAACTTTGTCCTGAGATCAATAAAGAATAACAAATGCCCCTCAGAAAAGAGTTAAAGGTTTTTGTAGTATACCCATTTAGTGTGTAGAGAAAAATGCTGTGTGAATATGGGCAGCTTACTGATACAATCTACGATAAAGCTTAAAACATTTTTAACATGCCTTACAAACTCATGATGTTTTTACCTTTAGAGATTTTTCTCAATGTGTTGATGCATTGAACCATTGACTACTTCTAATTATTTTTATTTATTTTGAACTGCTTCTATTTATTTTTATTTTGCTTTTATAGTTATACAAGTTACAAGTCTACAAAAAATTCAACCCGTCTTGTAATGGAAAGCAGTAATCTCTGCCTCACTCCTTCTCACTCATATTTCTATTCATTACCAACAATTACTTTCAAATCATTTGGCTATTTGAAAATTTTTGTTTCATTACAATTTAAAATAACAAAAGTGTACTTTTGTTGATTTTTACATTCTAGATATCACTCATTAACTCCTTCTTCCCCTCACCTCACTTGCCTTTCCGTTTCTATTTAATTTTTGGGTTAAATATCCAGTACTTAACATTATTAAGGTTATATAGGCTGAGTGCGGTGGCTCACTCCTGTAATCTCAGCACTTTGGGAAGCCAAGGCAGATGGATCACTTGAGGTCAGCAGTTCGAGACCAGCCTGGCCAACATGGTGAAACCCCATCTCTACTAAAAATACAAAAACTAGGCAGGCGGGGTGGCATGTGCCTGTAATCCCAGTTGCTCTGGAGTCTGAGGCAGAACTGCTTGAACCTGGGAGGAAGAGGCTGCCGTGAGCCAAGATTGTGCCATTGCACTCTTGGGTGACAGAGTGAGAATTCATCTCAAAAAAAAAAAAAAAGTTATATAAATAACACTAGCAGTTATGTAGTATATTCTTATTTTATTTGTTTTTTAAAATAAAATCTTGATTGTTTTTGCCCAGAAATGAACATCTTATTCGTTCGATTATTTTTTCAGTGTACCTATGAATTAATGCATCTCCTTGAAATACACTCAAACGAATCAGATCATCTCCAATTTTATCCTCTTCTTGAAAGTGTCCCTTCTGCAGCTCTTTATATTTTTGCTCCAGTCATGGTTATGTTATCTACCAGACCATGGCACAGATCTTATCTGTGGACTTTTCGTCACCCTAAATTATCCAGAAAATTTCTTTTGCCTGTTTTCTGTGACAGATCCACTATATTGTGCATCACAGATCTTCCTCTGTATTCAAATATCTCCCTTGTTTTGTTGGAACACAAGCCACAGCCTCCAGTCATGCAATAGAATATTAGTTTCTAATAATTTGTATGCCTGGGAATGTCCTCCAAATCTTACCCATGATTAGTAGTTTATCTGGGTATAATTCTATGTAAAAATAACTTTTCTATTGAATTTTGAAGCCATTTTCACTATTGTCAGATGCTAGTATCCAAAAACTAAAATGTCTTTGTTTTGTTTTAGTTTTTGGATGACAGTATCCAAAGACTAAAACTTTTTTTCTTCTTTTTTTAAGAAACTCTTTCTGAAGTCATTGGCTTTACTTTTCATTAGTGTGGCTGGGTCATTTCAGTATTATAAGTTTTTTCTTTTGTCATAGTCAGTTTTCCCAAAGAGTAACCTGATAAACTCCTACATAGGTTGCATAAGCCCAATTTCTAGTGTTCCTAGAGTCTGGCTGGGGAAAGAATTAATATTATTATGCCACTTACTAAATAGACTTTTATTTAATTCATCTTTAATACAGTACCTGTGCCTCCTTCTGCTGAACCTAGATTTTCTGAGTCCCAAATTAATCTGTTACACTAGGTTGAAAAAGAGAAAATTGTCCAAATTGTCAGGCTGGGAAGAGGATTGGGGTGTCTAACTGTTTTGTACAGAGAAATTTAACTAAGGCACCTTTTTTCTACCTTAACTGAACTACTACTCTCAGAGAAAATTTCTGACCCTTTCTGAAGTATATTGTTTAAGTCTGTTTTGGAATTTCTCTCAACTGTTAGTTTAAATTTTAGGTTTTTGATTTCTGTTTAGTCTAGTACTACACTTCTATCTTTATAGTTTTTCAGCACATTTTCCTTTTGCTGCATTCTTTCTTCCCATGGGTTTATTTTTAACTTAACACTAGTAAAAGTTCAGTGTGTGAATATATATATATTCAATATATATTTTGAATATATATATATATTTCAAAATATTTCATGCTTAACTACAACCACACTATTCATTCATAAAATGTGTTATATGATAATTTATATGATGACCTTCAGGGTCACTCCTTTTATCTCCATGACTCGACTAATAGGTGTCCTCCTACAGGATATCTTATTAGACTATAACAGCCACCTGATTACTTCTCTGTATCTTCGGCTTACTGCAAGCCCTTTGAGAAGGTAGATAATGTCTTCCTTATGGCACAGTGTCTATCATGACATAACACTCAATAAGTACTTGTTAATTACTGAGTGATTATACTATGATACATCGGCCCTCCACATTCTTATCATTGCACTCTTGAGTCTGTTTATTAAGATCAGAGCTATTCTCATCTGAACTATCTTAAAATACAATCAAACCATTTTTTTTCATTGAATTCCTTAATTTTTGCCCTTTATTGTCAAGAATTCAAATGTCAGCCAGGCACGGTGGCTCACGCCTGTAATTCCAGCACTTTGGAAGGCCGAGGCGGGTGGATCACGAGGTCAGAAGTTCAATATCAGCCTGACCAAGATAGAGAAAACCCCTCTCTACTAAAAACTACAAAAATTAGCCAGGCACGGTGACAGGCTCCTGTAATCCCAGCTACTCAGGAGGCTGAGGCAGGAGAATCGCTTGAACCCAGGTGGCAGAGGTTGCAGTGAGATGAGATCACGCCACTACACTCCAGACTAGGTGACAGAGTGAGACTCCATCTCAAAAAAACAAAGCTAAACAAAACAAAACAAAGAATTCAAATGTTAACAGACACAAATTAGTCGCTGCTTGTTTAGTTAAAATAAAAAAGAAATTGCCCTCTTGGAGTTAAATTTTAATAAGGAAAACTGGACATATTCATAAATGATGATAATACCATTCATTTGTTATTCCAATTTTTCATTTATTCAACAGACAAGACTGGGTGTGGTGGCTCACGCCTGTAATCCCAACACTTTGAGAGGCTGAGGTGGAAGGATGATTTGAGTCAATAGTTTGAGACCAGCCTCAGCAACATAGTGAGACCCCATATAAGCAGAAAAAATTAAAAATTAGCCGAGCATGGTGGCACATGCCTGTAGTTCTAGCTACTCAGGAGGCTGAGGTGGGAGGATCACTTGAATCCAGGAGTTCACAGCTGCAGTAGAGCTATGATTGTGCTGCTACACACCAGCTCAGATGACAGATTGAGGTATTATTTCAAACAAAGAAACAAACCAAATATAAATAAATATCGAAGAATTACTCTATGCCTAGCCTAGCCTAGCATTGTTTTAAGTACTGGGCATACAGGGGTAAACAAAACATACAAAAATTACCTTCATGCAATTTATGTGTGGCAGAGGTAAAGAGAAAGTAAATAAATATATAGTTACTCAAATGGTGATAAGTCCTCTAGATAGTTGTACAGCACGTAAGGGTATAGCATATGCAGGGGGTGGCTTACTATTTTATGTAGGGTGGTCTTCGAAGGTCTCATTCTTAGGAGACATTGAGCAGGAGCTGAAAGAAGAAAAGTAATGAGTTGTGTGGATGTGAGAGGGATGAGAATTGTCCTCACTGAGATTGCATGTGCAAAGGTGAGCTGGGAACTGTTCACCCTGTTTTATGAATAGTGAGAAGTCCTCTGGCTAGACGGCAGGAGCAATGGGGTGACTAAAGGATGAGCAGTTCTTAGGGAGAATGGAGCCTGATTATATAGGTCCTTACAGGTCATTTAAATTTTTTACCTTTGTGTTAACTGAAATAAGAAGACTTTAGATAATTCTGAGTAGAATTACAACAATATCTATTTGATGCTATGAAAAAATGATTCTTTCCTCAATGATGGAAGCTTGAAAGAGGGAAGTGATGTAGCTGTGGGAAAGGCATAGAGCCCTACTCAACACAAAGGGGAAAATGTTTTAAGCCGCTTAGGGAAACAGCAAATGTTATCACGTCCAGGATACAGGTAAATTTAGGTTTTAAATATGGGCAAATTTGCTAATGCAAGTTGATAACCATCATCTTTAAAATCCTGAGGTTTGGCCTCCATGGCATTATTTACCTATCTTAAATTCCCAGCTTTCTTGAGCCCAGTGCCTTATATTCATGGAAGCTTTGAGACAAAGTTTGCTGATTTCTATGACATGGGAAACATTTGAAATTTTAATGGTGATGGTAGAATATCTGTCACTTATCTTGCACATATGTGATATATTAAGTTTTCCAGATACTCATTCTAGGGGAGAAAAAAAGATACTTACCAAAATTATCACAAGACAGTAGACAGCCTACAATCTTAAGGCTGTCATGGTCTATTAAGTACAGCAAACATGCATGAGAAATACTGCATTAGTTTCCCACAACTAAAATATTTTATTAACCCCCCTTTTCCTCTCCTGGCTAAAAAGTCAAAATTGTTCTTACTTACCTCCTTGTTTATTCTTACACAAACTTCAAATCTTTTGGTTATTTTTGCAATGTCTCTCTTTACTCCTAGTTATTACACAGGTTGTAAAATCCAGAACCCAGTTCCAGACAGGTTACAGTACTTGTAAGTGTGGTAAAATGATTATGTTATTATTAAGTTCCAGAACTTTGAATAATGTGAAGGAGACTGTATGTGTGTTTTACATTTTATTATATTAACTAATTTTTAAATTGTGATATTTTATTGATACCCACTGTTTTCTCATTCTTACAATGAACTAAAGGAGTGAATATGACTATACCTAATAGTGATAGGGACCAAACCATATTGTCTAGTTCTTGTGATATTTTTGAGACAATAGGTATTTTTTTAATTTCTTATTTTGCTATATTTACCAAGATACTTATTGCTACAAATAGGCACATACAAAGTGAATGGTTAATTCTCTTTCACTTAATAGGTGTAATTTGTGTAATTAACTGTGGTTTAATAATCATCTCATCATTTTCTTAGTGCTATTGTCTCTATGAGCACCCACTGATCTTAACAAGCCACAAGAATCACAGTATTATGCCCTCGGTACAGTTCTACATTACCCTGCCCATTATAGGCCTATTATCTTTGCAACATAAATAAAACTGTTCCACACAGAAAAGTACTCTCTAGAATAATAATAATTTTACATAGAAATGCCTGATGTAAAACCATGACACGGAGCAGCATTCATGTGTTTACTTTGAAGTCAGTAATGCATGAGACTGTAGTTTCCAAATGGATGCCCTTGTTTTATGACTTACCCACTATAGCCAACTTGGTATCCAGGCCAATTTAGCTACTCTGGGTTTAGCCTGATTCAAATAAAGTGAATGGTGTGTTCAATTTCCATATGGGATACTTAACAGTTTCAAGAAAAAGACCTCAGCATCCTTAAGTGGCAATATAATTGTGGCCAACCATTTCACAGATGTATGTATATGGTCACCAGAGAATGAGATAAAACAAAAGATTTACAACACAAAGTTACTGCATTATTTCTGTGTGGCAAGCTCTGTTCTAAATTACAGGGGAAACAAAGCTTATACATTTGTTACAGTAACCATTGGAGGTAGATAATATCATTATTCCTTTTCCATAGATGAGGAACTGGAGGAACAGAGAAGTTAAATCAACTATCTCAAATTATAAGACTAGTAAGGTATACAGCTGGGATTTTAACCCTGGAAGTTTGGCTTAGATAATGTAACATATGACACTAGCATATCCCCAAGTAGTCATGTCCATAAATCTTTTTTATGAGGACATGGATATAACTGGCCTTGAAGAACCTTGTCTTCACTCTCTTGCAAGTTGACATTTTAATTACTCACTAATATCTCATTTAAAATATGTTAATAATTTTAAATATATATATTTTTAATATTGTTCTTTGGAAATGCATGAGAGCTACTATGCGCTAAAATTATATGATCAGTTTTAATTTTATGTATTTAAAGAAAATTGACTATAATTTGTAATTGCTAGTTCTATAGGACTGAGTCACCTAAAATATGATAAAAGCAGTAAGTAAGGCATACATTGAACAGATACCAAGACTTTTCTAAAAAGCCTGATGTTAGGCTGGTTGGCAAAGAATATGGATCAGTGAATATTTAATACACACTAGTGATAATTCACCTAATAGCACAATTGGATATTTTTAGAGTGATAGGAAGATGTCCATTGATACTTCATAAGGAAATAATGGGTCATCACAGGCTATACTTAAAGTACTCACAAACATATGTAAACATGTATAGCTAGCTAGATAGAGAGATAGATTGCTAGATAGATAGATAGATAGATAGATACATAAATAGATAGATAGATAGATATGTGAGGGATACATCATTTGAAATGTAAGTCAAACTGCTTCAGCTAGTTTAAGCAAAGGAGAAGATTGTGTAGTTTTGTATCTTAAAATCATGTGAAGTCAGGAATAGATCTGACCTTTTTATGCATGTGTTACAGAGTGAAGCACTGATGACCCTTGGTTCTAAACACTTATTTCTAGAATGTTTGTATAGTGAACAGCCTTGGAAAATGGAGATAGCGTCTCCTTCTAGAACAAGGATAAGGCATGCTTAGGACCATCATAAAATATTTGTTATTCCTAAACTTGGAGTTCCTGTTACGTAATGTCACCTACTTGTTTACAGATATAATCTGGTATTCTTCCTATCACCATAGGGGAATTAGGACTTTGAGAAAACATGCAAAAATGATGATTCTGTGACCACTGCTATTGCTCTGAGTAATACACTGCCCTTTGTCTTTAATCCATGAGTCTTGTATATTATACCAGCATTCACAAAACTGGCAGGCTAATTCATTAGCTTGCAAATTTGGTAAAATATCAGACATCACAGTTGTTTGCACTGAATACTAAAGAGGTTTATTTCATCCAGATTCAAATATCCAAAATATTTCTTGTCTTTCTCTTCAAGGTTTTGTTCATATTTCACATTCTCAGTATGGTACACACTTCCTTTAAATTTGAAATTTTCTGTTTCTCTTCAGAATATCCTACCTTGTTTCCTGATTATTTTTTTCATAACACTTCTCTCTGTCCATATATATACACATGTGCATGTGCATGCACACACGAACATATATGTACATATTTTAATTTGTATCTGCATCTTCTCACAAAAATATAAACTCCCTGAGGATAACAATTTTCTTCATCTTTATTAGCAACTGCTATGTTCCTAGGGTACCAAGAATGTTATCTTTAACATAGTGGGTACTAAAGTGTTTAGTGAATAAATGAGTGATTTCACTATATAAAATATCAGAGAGTTTGACATACATGTTATTCTCAGTCCAATCATCTTGCTCAGATAATTTGAAAAATACAATTATACGAGTCTGGATTACCTATCCCCTGCTATGCTCAGGAAGACAGCTGCTATTACTGCAAGAAAGGTGGAGATGAAGCCTAGAGGTAAAACCTATAAACTCACTTAAGAAATAAACAAGCAAACAAACAAATAATAATAGTAATAATAATAATAATAATAATAATAATAATAATAGAGTGGCTCTCTGGTTGTCCCTTTGGAATTGAATTCCATAGAGTTTTATACATTTCCAAAACATATCCTGGCATCTCACATAAAACAGCCCCACATGAAACTGCAAATAGTAGTCTTCCCTTCCCAAGGGACATGCTCATGCATAACTACTGTATACAGCTATGAGTAGAGAACTTGTGAATAAAGAAACTCCTGTTTAATCAAACTTAGGTGTGCCACTTTGTGATACATCTAATTAATCCAAACACAGCTGCCTAATCTACACATGAAAGTGCAAACTTTACTTTTTCTAAAAATGACAAACAGAGTTTTATAAACCTGTATTGGTCATTTCATGTAAGCTGTAAAGACCATTTCTTGGAAATATTGCAAACAAGAACTTATCCAAATGTTCAGCATTTTGTCCAAATATTGTTAGCCAGTCAGCATCACTCTGAGACTTTGTTTTATAAACATGGGACAGAGACTGTTTGTTTGTTTCTGCTTTTAAAGAACACACTCTCTTTTCATCCTTCACCCTCATCTCATATACCCTAATCTGGGTTTTTTACTTAACAGTAAAACTTTCCCCCAGCATTCCATCTTTGGACCCATAATTTTTATCTTCTCTTGACATGGCAAACTATTTAACAAATGACAAAATTTTCCACCACAGAACAAAATGCAATCATAATCATCATACAATTTTTATACAAAAATTAAGGAAATAGGAAGCAATATAATAGGCAGAAAAAATATTCCATACACTGGCAGATATGTGACAGTACATCCATTTTTTAATCATGTTCCTGGAGGTGGAGAGAGCGCTAGGCTGAAAAGTTTCTTTTAGCTGTGTTTTCCTAGCTTGAATGTTCTTTCATGTACTGTCCACGTAACACTAAACAGAACAACAGATTCTTATTTCGAAAGTAATATCATGTAGATGTCTATGTTCCCATGAAACAGTTTTAAGCACGAAGGTGATGTGTTATGTGTTGAGAAATATTGGACTTGTTTTGGCCGGAATTGAGGTTTCTCAATACTTGTCCCTTAACACTTAAATGACCATCTGTCATTTTCAATCTGGAGGACTCCATTGCCAAACATTCAGTATTAGACTTCTTGCTGAGACGGCAATGCTTGCGTCTGGGTACTAAACTTGTGGTTTTCTTCTTTCCAATCAACCATACATCTTTCTAATCAACAGTTTCTCTCTTGGTTTCTACCACAGACTAACATGAAACAACACAATGCCTTGGAAAAACAGTATTAATTGGCTTTATGTCCCGCAGGATACTTCCAAGTGGATTTTATTTATTGAAAGAATAATTCACAAGGGAATAGCTTAAGAATAAGTCTGGAAGAAATAGGTTTCCTCATATCCCTCTGGCTTTCCCAAACATCACTATTTCTAGTCTCCCCACTTGTCAGCTATCTAGAAGCATTGACCAGTGGCAAAATAACCTTTATTAGAAAAGTGATGTAATTCTCTCTCTCTCGTTTTTGCTTTCAAATGGCCTCCTTAAGTTGAAGCCTGTTGTATTATTGTACATTACTTCAGCTCACAAAGGGTAGCAGACAAAATTCAATCACCATTTTTCTACAAAGTTTTCCAAATATAATTCTTTTTAAGAAATGATGTGTAAGAATGAAATGAATAAATATATAAGGCTACAAAAGAAAATAAAATAGAAACTGAAGGAATGGAGAGAATATATTCCTGGTTGTGAAGATTTAACATTATAAAAGCATCTATTGTCACTATAGTAATTTATAAATTCAACACAGAAAACCTTTTAAATAACTTGTCAAGCTGACTCTAAAATTTAGCCAAGAGAAAATATTAAGAATATTTTTTAAAGTGAAAAAGAAGAATGGTGGAGAAATGGTCATAAAAAATATTTGTATAAATATGCATAAACATATCTATCAAGTACAAAAATACAGTAGTTAAAACAATTGGTATCAGCTGAAGGCAGGGCAAAGATAAAGCAGACAATCGAAAAACAAAACAAACCTAAATATATATGATATTTAATATATAACAAGGTTGTCATTTTGAAGACATAGAACATTCTATTTAACCAACTGCATTAGACAATTGTCTATACACATGGACTAAATAAAATTTGAGTTCCATATTACATATAAATAATATACTTCTAGGTACTCTAAAGACTTAAAAATAAAACATAATTAATATAGTGTAAATAAGAGGGGAAAAGATTAAACCACCATGCAGTCACTGGTTTGAATCCCTTGCAGAGGACAGAGAGAAGAAACTTATCTTTCTAGCTCAGGATCTGTCAACTCTCAGGGCCTTAACCCAAGCAGTTTCACATTCCGTGATGTGGGTCTTGCAATATTGCTCAGGCTTTTTCTTTTTTTTTTTTTTTTTTTTTGAGACGGAGTCTCGCTCTGTCGCCCAGGCTGGAGTGCAGTGGCCGGATCTCAGCTCACTGCAAGCTCCGCCTCCCGGGTTCACGCCATTCTCCGGCCTCAGCCCCCTGAGTAGCTGGGACTACAGGCACCAGCCACCTCGCCCGGCTAGTTTTTTGTATTTTTTAGTAGAGACGGGGTTTCACCGTGTTAGCCAGGATGGTCTCGATCTTCTGACCTCGTGATCCGCCCGTCTCGGCCTCCCAAAGTGCTGGGATTACAGGCTTGAGCCACCGCGCCCGGCCTGTTCAGGCTTTTTCACCACTGAAAAAGAGAATGGAAATGGTATTAAGAATAACCGACTCGAGTGACACAAATGTTGGAAATCTCTCTTTTTCTGTCTCTATCTCTGCCTATCCCTTTTTGTCAACATCATTTTCCACTACTATGGGTGCTTTTCTCTTTATTACGGGGACCATAAAAATATGCAGGATCCGTATACAGTAGCGATCCTAGATGATGAAGGATTATTTTTCTATGTTTTGGTATATAAAATTCCAGGGAAGGACTCAGATTATCCTACTTCTGTTTCATTGTTCATATTTAACTTATCATCAAGACCAGATATATGAGATATATATCACTTAAATGTAAACCAAATAATGCTGCATAAAGAACCAACCACATCTCAATACACCAGCATTTATTAAGCTCACAAGTTCAAAGGGCAGTTCATCTGGTCTAGTCAGCTCAGCTCTGCTCCCCACACATCTATCAACCTCCTTCTAGCTTAGATATGCTTTTTTCGTGGTGATGGCAGAGTCACAAGATGGCAAGAAGAAACATACAAGGCTTCTTTGGGTCTAGGATTCTATCTAGCACACTGTCTATTCTACTTCATTTTATTGATCAAAGCAATTCACATGGTCACATGACTAAATCCAAAGTTAAGGGAAATGATAGTAAATATACTGCACTTCTTTAAGATCCTTCTTGTAAAGGGACTAAAGGATCACATAGCAAAGAGTATGAATCCAGAAGGAGTAAAGAATTCGAGCCAGTAATGGAATTGAATCCAAGAAACATGAATGGTTCCACTGAGATTTATGCTTACTCCCATGATCTTAAAATAAGAGCCTGTTTTCAGAAGACAGAAAAAAGAGGAGTTTGATAGAGCTAACGCTAACTTGACCACATACAAAATCATGTATGTAAACTAGTTTCACAGACAGGTTTAATTCCATAAATACGAAATCCTTTAAAGAAGAGAGGTATTTTCATTGTTAAAGTGTATAGATGTCCACAAATCCTTCATTCTCAGTAACCTCTTCTTTCTTCTAGACTTTAGTGTACTCTGCATATTAGAAAGGAGTAAATAGCAAACCCATACCCTGCTGTTATCAGAGGGAATATTGAGCAGTATTACAGAGAAAGTGCCACAGATTTCATATTTCTGTTCAACTAACTGAAACTGAAGTTACTTTTTCACCAAGTAGTATAAACTCTTTTGCTGCTACAGGGATTGCAGAGAACACAGATGAACAAAAGAAAGAATCTGTGGAAAGCTATATTATCATAAAAGTGAAAAACAATGGGTTGTTCACCAATTATTATTAGTTTTAGACTTCTTTTTTTACTGGATAGAAGCTCTAACAATACAGTGGAATAAATTTTAATAAACTGTGGCCTGTTTCTATGTGTGGCAAATTGTAGATAATTTTAATAAAATGTGTAAAGCAACATAGAAATAATATTATTTTAAAATATTAATGCAGGCCTAATACAAGGAAATGATATCCAATACAGAACTATAAAGGGACAAAAATGTATCCATGTAACATAGGAAAAATACAGAAAAATAAGTGTCATATGTCATTAGTGAAAATTAATATCACTTTAATTATAAGATTTTTAACTTCTTACTAACTTTAAACACATAGTTTTGTTTTTTTTAAACATTTAAAAATATTGAAATTAAGGAGAAGTTCTTTCATTTATTGTTACTGATGGATGTCTGGCCTGTTAGAAACAAAATACTGGTTAACAGTACAGACTTTTCATTCAGACATCTTGGTATATTAACTAGTACTCAACTACATACTGTCTGTGTGCTGGAGCTCTAAAAGGAGTCATCTTCCCCTGTGACCAGTGTTTGAATGAGGTCAGGAGGTTAGATACTGGGGTTATATGGAGGTGGAGTAACAGAGTGGATGATGGATGGGCAATTAAAATATATTATCCAATTTATGTTAAACACTATCAACCCATTAGTTTCTGTTAAATTCCTTCATTTTAGGTCCTTCATGCCACTTACTAATATTATTTATTTACTTATTCTATTTATTTTTAACCCCTACTAATTATAAGCCTTATGACGACGGGAAATATATGCTATGTTTCCTGCTGTATCCCCAGAGTATAGAATAGTGTGGATCACAGTACACAATCAGTGTACATTTGTTAAATCAATTTGTTATCTACTCTTCAATCAGGAAGTGAACAAAGAAACTTGGTCAGAAGAGAACAGGAAATTTGGAACCTTGTTATCTTACATTCTCATTATGTCTGTGTGTGTGTGTGCATGTGTGTGTGCGTGTGTGTGTGCAAATTTATACATGCTAATATGTCTGCATGAATTAAAGTCCCACTATTCTCTCTTTTTAACATTTCTTTTGTGGATATTATGTAAACTTGGCCTATGTCAACAACTAATCATGACCTGCAAACATTACTGTTGACTCAAAAATAATTCAATTCTCGCAGGAAGTAATTTACACATTAACAGAACTGACTCTCTTAGGAAGTCATTTTTACAATTAATGTAAAACTGTCCTTGATCATACAGATCGATAAGTCCAATTTGCCTACATCTGTAGGCTTTACCACGTGTATTATTGCCTTTGATGTATTGATTGAAGAGGAAGGAGTTAATATAGCTCCATAAATGCACTATATATTCTGATCCAAGATATTAAGGATGTTTTAGATTCCACCAGGGAAAACACCAAAACATAAATAGAAATGAATTATGGTGTTATTTAATTAACTGGGAAGTTCAATGTGCACTAGAGACAATTTATTACAATAAATAGAGCATCCTATCCTTGCAGTGCATTGTAATGAATATAAATCAAGGATTTTTTTTTTTTTCCTCAAAGAAAAACATTCACCAATTTCCTATAAACTGTACCTAAGGGCCTCATTAAATTAATACTTCACTAGAACGCTTCATTATTTTGGCAGACATTATGTTATGGGGCATCTCTGCCACATTCAACATCATTCATCACTCATTTCTCTGTGAAACACTCCTCTTTTAGCTCACATGAGATCTGTGCTCTCCTGCTTGTCCTCCTAACTTTCTATAACCTCTCCTGTTCAGTTCTTCACAGCTTCTTCCAACAATCATCTCTTAACTGTTGAGAGTTCCCAGAGTTTTCTTCATGCCACAATTTTCTCTAAGCACAGCATACTGAAAAAGTACTTATCTTTTCTCCTAAAATTAATCTCAACTTCAATAATTAACATTTCATTTGGTGGCATGGTTATTCAGTCTGTTATTCAAGCTAGAATACTTGAGTTCACCTCTGACTCATTCCTCTCCTCTTTTACCACATCCATTTAATCTAAACTTATGTTCTCTTTGTCTCTACCATGTATTTCAAGTCTATCTTCCCCACTTCAATCTTACCATGGATCCAATTAACACACTCGTTTATTTCATTTGAATTGCCTCCACAGTCCTCTAGCCAATTTTGCTGTCTCCCAACACAGCCAATGGACTGAGAATTTAAATTCAAATTCATCTTTTGCAGTTGTTTTTAAAATATCTGGAAAAACATAAAGATTATGATATTAAGTAATCCTGTCATATTTGTACTGAATCTTTGCCTATTAGTTGCATATTCTCATGCCAAACTCACAGTATACAAAAACTACCAATATCTGGGATAGTAAATGATATTCAAATTAAATTGCTTTACCGCATATCTAGAGAATAACAATCAACAGGATACATAATCCAGAGAAATAATACATGACTATTACAATGCTCAGTTCTTCCTATGAAACTGATTCTTTTTAAATTGTCCTAACAAATATTTTTTCATCATGCCACTTAGTCAAAAAATTTTAATTACTGTTCATTGCTTTTAATGTCATGTGTAAATTAGTTAATTATTTAAAGCATTGTTATTTTATCTCACTGTATCTTTTAAATTGTGGCCTCTACTACTTCCTGAAAAAGACTCTGATTTAATCAGTTTTTTTAAATGTTCAAAATATTGTGCACAATTTTGACTTTGCACTTCTCTTTTAATAACATCTGTTTGTCACCACCATTCAACTTCATTGTCCAAACCTATAAATCTTTCAAGGTCTAATTGAAGTCCAACTACTTTCTCTGAAGTCATTCCAGAACTATTTAGTTCCTCAAGCTATTACCATTCTCAGAGAATTATTGCCTGAAATTTTAATTAGTAAATTAATTGTATATGGTGCAATCTTTTTAACTCTTTAATATTTTTAATTTTAATATTTTATTTATACTTGATGCTACATTTTATTTCTGAGAGCAAATACTCTGTTTCATAACTATTTATAACTTACTGAATGTCTTCCATGATCTATAATGGCCTTGAATTTTATTTTAAAGATAAAGATTTAACTTAATCATCATATTATTATACTAATGTACTTGTCTCCTCAGATTTCATTTTTGCCCAATAATACAACAGTTTAAAAATATTTATAGATCATTTAAAAAGTGCTTAAATAGAAATTATGAAAATAAAATTGGACAGCTTCTCTACCTCTTGTACTGATTTTTTAAAATGTAACTTTTTTTGAGGTAGAATACATCAAAATTATTTTACACAATCATGCTAATTTTTAATTTTTATTTTCTTTTATCCAGTAAATAATTTTAAAATAATTATAAAATACTATTAAGTTTATCCACCACTGCTGAAATAGTATAAAGTGTTCTTTATGAGATGCTGAAGCAAAATGTATCAACTTGCTACATAAATACAACTTAAAATTTTTATTATAGAGGCAGGCACGGTCAACTGATCTGTATATCACAATACAACCAGTAAATGAAATAAACAAAATGGAGTATCACAAATCAATTTTTCAAGCTTCTACCAAAATAGCTGAAATGGCCTCCTCATAAATTAATTAAGAACTAAGGTAAGATGCTCAATAGAATGTAAAACCTTAGATATAATTTTAATTTCAGAGATTCAGAATGCACAGAATTTTTTTTCTTCATTTTTAATAGTCTTGGGTAGTTGGATAATTGCAGAATGAAAACAGTAGGCAAACAGCAGTAGAAATATTCCTTTCCATTTTTATGGTTGTAATGAGTTATAACGTAGGCTTTTTTGAGCTTATTAAATGTCCCTGTAGGATCCTGGCAACTTTCATTTGGAATACAATAGAATGCTTGCACTTGAGCTACATATCTTTTGAAATTAGCAGGATACAAGGCAGCCCTGATATTCAGACTGTCCTGTCAGTAATTTCTATTAAGATTAATGTCTAAGTATATTTAGGAATCTGGCTGACAAGAGGCATTTAACGAAACTTTTTATGACACACCATTCTTTTTTGTTAAATGAAAACAAAGAGATCTGGACATAGCACTGTTATAGAGAGTAATTTATAAATTTTTCAATTATTAAAATGCTTTTGTCTAAATGAGTTTCAGAACCATCAAACATTGTACTTTCAAAACTACAAACATTGTAAGTTAAGAAGTACCATTTTTCTTAGATTGGCAGGTCACTAATAATTTTTGAACCTAAATTTTGACCATACTTAGAGTCTTTTAAAGTCAAGAAAATTGTTGAAACGACAATATTATAAAAAGTATATTAATACACTCTAAAAAGCAATCCAAATATTCTGATACAAGATGGCATATATTACAGGGAAATACATATAATAAAAGAACAATAAAACTGAGTGGAGACTAAAAGCAGAGGTATTTGAATTAAAATATAATTCATTTCCTCAATAGGTTATTTGTTGATAATATGGTACTAATAATTCTATATAATTAAATTCATAGATTAGAAATGTGTACCAATTAAAGATGATGTTTTCTTATGTATTAGAAACCAACCTGATACTTTCTTGCTGGTAACATTATTGCTGTCCACGAAGATAAGATCACCAGTGGTGAGAGTCAGAAGTCATTTTAGATAACTAGAATTTAACCACTTTTTATTGCAATTCACCTTGACTTGAGAAAGGCAAAATATAACTAGAGTTTCTTATATAAACATATATAATGTATCAAACTTTGAATAAAAATGTAATTATCAAAGCAAATAGAATGAAATCATGGGAAAGAACAACAGCATGTATTTCTGAATCAATTTGGTGTCCTAGGTCCCTTTGAAAATTGATGAAAGATATGGACCCTCTATTTAGAAAAAGTAGATGTTCACTTAAACAAAAATATAATGATAAATTACAAAAGTTTAATGAATCCTGTAATACCTGGCCATGGACTCAAAGAGGTCCATGAAGACCAAAGTTATTATTCTGTGTTAATCTAATGCAATTTTGAAATGCTAGATAGAATGCAGCAATTTGATGTAAGATAAAAACAAAAATTATAAACATACTGCTTTAAATCATTTGAGTATGAGTCAAAAAGGGGAAAATAAGGAAGAAAGGAACAAACAAAGAGAAAGGAAAAGGAGATTAAGGCATTCCCACTTGTCTGATAAAAATTCAGCTTCTAACATCACCTCTGTTAGAAGTTGCAGGGATCCCCAATCACTGAGCCATGGACCACCAGTACTGGTCCCTAGCTTGTTAGGAACTTGGATGCATACCAGAAGATGAGAGGCCGGCAAGCCAGCATTACTGCCTGAGCTCCACCTCCTGTCAGATCATCAGCAGCGAAGACAATAGGAATGTGAACCCAATTGTGAACTGCCCATGTGAAGGATCTAGGTTGCACACTTCTTATGAGAATATAACTAATGCCTGATGATCCGAGGTGGAACAGTTTCATTCCAAAACTATGTCTCCATCCGCATTCGTGGAAAGATTGTCTTCCATGAAACCAGTCCCAGTCTAAAAAGGTTGGGCACCACTGTCCTAAAGTATAATTATAATAAAGAGAGACAGGTACAGTATACACAGTTGTGCCAACTGATCAAACGATCTGAGAAAATCATAATTCATTATAAAAGTTTTGCTTAGATCCCTTTAGTCATGCATACATTTGAATGGCATGTGCATCTAAAAAAAGTTGTGATTGAAGACAAAAAAAAAAAAAAGAGTGCCTTTTCCTGACCTAATATTTTTAATTGAGTTAACATTTAGAGTAGTTTTAGGTTCAGAGCAAAAGTGAACAGAAAGTTAGTACAGAGAGTTTCCACATCTCTTTCCTATCTTCCCTACTCCAAAACCCACAGAGACAGCTTTCCCACTGAACATGCTGCACCAGTGTGGTATATTTGTTATAAAAAATTAACCAACCCTGACACATCACTACCACCCAAAGTCCGAAGTTTACCTGATGGATCTTTCTTTGTGCTGTACATTCTTTGGGTCTTGACAAATGTGTAATGCCATATATACTCCATTTTAGTATCATATAAAATAGTTTAACTGCCCTAAAAATCCTCTGTGCTCCACCTATGCACCCCTCCTTATCCTGAAATCTCTGCAAATCGTTGATTTTTTTTTTTTTTTTTAGTTTTTGTTTTTTACTGCCTTCATGGTTTTACCTTTTTAAGAATGTCATGTAGTTGAAATTATTCAGTAGGTAACCTTTTCAGATTGGCTTTTAAAGTTCCTTTTTCTTGCAGTATCACAGTTCATTTCCTTTTAGTGCTATAATATTCCTTTGTCTGGATATACTACAATTTATTTGTTCACTCACCTACTGAAGGATATCTTGGTTGCTTCTAAGTTTTGGCAACTCAAATAAAGCTATTATAAACATTTGTGCCGGGCGCGGTGGCTCAAGCCTGTAATCCCAGCACTTTGGGAGGCCGAGACGGGCGGATCACGAGGTCAAGCGATCGAGACCATCCTGGCTAACACGGTGAAACCCCGTCTCTACTAAAAATACAAAAACTAGCCGGGCGAGGTGGCGGGCGCCTGTAGTCCCAGCTACTCGGGAGGCTGAGGCAGGAGAATGGCGTGAACCCGGGAGGCGGAGCTTGCAGTGAGCTGAGATCCGGCCACTGCACTCCAGCCCGGGCGACAGAGCGAGACTCCGTCTCAAAAAAAAAAAAAAAAAAAAAATTTGTGTGCAGGTTTTTGTGTGGACACAAGTTTCAAGAGTGTGATTGCTGGATCATACGGTAAGAGCATGTCAAGTTTTTTAAGAAAATGCTAATCTGTCTTTTAAAGTGACTATACATTTTGCATTTCCACCAACAATATAAGGGAGTCCCCGTTGCTCCACATCCTCACTAGCATTGATGTTGTCAGTGTTTTGGATTTTAGCCATTCTAATAGGTGTGTAGTGGTATCTTATTGTTATTTTAATTTGAAATTCTCTAAATACATATGATATTTACATGCCCTAATGTTGAAAAATATTAGAAATAAATTGTATTTGCTTCACTTATTCTTCTGGGAAATCTTTCTGACACAGTGAGATGAATGATAAAAGTTCTCCAATTATATCCTCTCGTTATTTTTGATTTTTAACTCAACAAACAATCTTTGAATTGCCTTAATGAGCTTCTTGAGATAGCAAATTTCTACAATCTCCTGATGTGACCCCGTGGAAAATTCAAAAATTTTCAGTCATGTGTTTGTAAGTTCAGATGTGGGCTCTATTTTTCACATAATATATTACCCATATCATTAGGTGCATCCAAAGTTGACCAGAGGAGAATATGATTTCCACATAGATGAAACAATAATGTTGATAGCCTTTCAGTAATTGTCATCAGATTGAAGCAATTAATAAGTGTGCAGTGTTAATTACATTTATTTTTCACAGGTGACTTAAAAATTTTGTCGTGTCTTTTGTTTCTTTTTTTGGGTGGGTCTTAAAAAACAAACTTTATTCCAAATTATCAAAAAAAAAAAAAAAAGGTGTTAACTTGGAAACATTTAACAGATTTTATTTAAACTCATATGGTCATAAAACTCAAACTATCAAACAAAAATAGCATTGTGCGTTTAACCACTTTTAATAATGAACCTTTAAGAGGAAACATGTAGAGACTCCCACACAATTTGGGAGCCATTAGGCAACACATATTTAATATTAAGCAAAGATAGTATTAAAAACTAAAAATCCTCAAAGTTCAAGAGAATGCCCGATTAAGTCTTTAACATGCATTTGCACATGAGAAAATAAATATTTTAATTTAAAAGAAACCAAGTCTGAGTGCTTACCCTTTCTTCAAATGTAATCTCCTGTCCACCCTTCATTTTATGACTGCATACCCCTCACTCTACTTCATCTGCACTGAACCAGTGTTAGTTCAACATGATTGGCTTCACTCAAAGCCCTCTAGATCTCATTTCATATATCCCATTGATCACCATTATTCCCTTACATGTTTGCACAGCCTTATACTGAGTATTACATTGTAACCGAGCTTGGGAATTTCAGGTATCCAAAGGTAATTATGTACACACACGATTCTGTTTTATTGCACAGTTCACAATATAGCCGGTGATTATACAGCCAACCACGTTAGGATGAATATTGACTATTTAGATGAAAACATCGATTTTGTCCCCAAACACAAATGAAACAAGAAAGACAAACATATTCGCCACCATATAAAGATTGTGTTTACTCTGTGGTGCAGTCCTGAGGGCTCATACCACTCTCAGTGTGTTAAACACAGAATTCGTAACATTTCTGGTGGCATCAGACATGAAGTATAAGACACAAGACCATAAGTGTCCTGCACTCATGAGCCGTTTGTGCCACATACGTAACAGAAAGGCCACTTTTAAAGTTATTCAGATATTCAATCATGTTTGCCTTTTTAATTTTTTATATTTATTTATTTATTTATTTATTTATTTATTTTTTGAGACAGAGTCTCACTCTGTAGCCAAGGCTGCAGTGCAGTGGTGAGATCTTGGCTCACTGTAATCCTCGCCTCCCGGGTTCAAGTGATTCTCCTGCCTCAGCCTCCCAAGTAGCTGGGATTACAGGCATTTGCCACCATGCCCCGCTAATTTTTTGGTTTCACCATGTTGGCCAGGCTGGTCTCAAACTCCTGACCTCAAATGATCTGCCCACTTCGGCCTCCCAAAGTGCTGTGATTACAGGCAGAAGCCATTGCGCTGGCCTGCCTTTTCAAAATTATAACCACACTAGTTCACATTGAAGGTAAAAACAACAGTTAGAATCTCTTACTAACAATACATTTTGACTTCAAGTTCAGACAAAGCTGTTGGTTACAAGTTCTGTAAATTTTTTGTCAAACTTAAGAAGTCTATAGGACAACACAAAACCATCCCTGCTAATGCATTTGCAGTTTGGCCTTCAAAAGCTGTAAAGAGTGACAACGAAATTAAAAAATCTTTATACTGAGTTAAAAATTATTAAAAGTATTTATTAATAATTGTTTTTAAACGCTACTTATTTGGGATGGCAGAAACCAAAGCATTTTCCTTAGAATTCTCACTTAGCTTGTATTTCACAAAAGTGCTTTAGAACTCAGATTTCTACCATCTGTATGGAGTGTAAAGACAAAAGGAAGCCCAACAAAACCAAAGGCCCAATGGTATCTATTCCCAGGGCCAAGGTATTACCCCAGGCTAACCCACCTGCCCTGTGCTGAGTAACTGGACATGCCTGTCAGTGCTCGGAGTCACACACATGAATGAGTGGGTCAGGCACCAAGGTGCCTTTATTCATTCATTTCTCAAACTCAACTCCCTTCAAATCCTGACTCTATTTAATAGGCCAAAGGATGCTACTCATATTTATTTGGTGCCAAATTATTTGTTTAAATATTTACATCTACAACCTGAATGTAAACTGCAATATCCAGCACAACATTGTCAGACAGAGTTGCTGTATGGTTATGTAGCTTCATTACTGCCTAGCTAATGCTTAACATGCTTCATCCTTTACAGCTGAAAGAAGGATGTTCACTGTATTTAACCAGCCATACTGCATTTAGAGGTAAACAGCTTTTATGGACGATTTGCCCAGACAGTTTCAGTAAACTACCAACTTGAGGCCCTGATTTTATTTTGGTCAGTATGTGCAAATATTCACATGCAATTACCCAGAAAGAAGAATAACTGGTTAACAAGAAACCTACCATCATGTCAGATGCTGGAAATCAATCTTTACATATTTACAGAAAGGGTTTTAAGATTCATAATCCACTTTTTCAGTCTGTCTCTTATATTTCATTAGTCAGTTGGAAGTGGCATATGAATCATTTTGCTTTATCTGGAAAAAATATTTTCACATTTTCCAATTCCTTTGACAAAGAAGTTTTTGTCTGCTAAGGGATGAAAATGCTATTTGGCTATTGCCCACTTTTAGAATTCAAACTAACTCTTCAAATGTCTTCATTTAGAGCATATGCTCTCAAACTATCTTACTGTTTTACTAACACAATGGTAAAACTGGGTTCCCAAAATGTCAAAACCCTAACGGAGTCTCTATTTCCAAGGGTAAAATAAAAGACAGCCAACACTGCAGGATGAAAACTATCCTGAGCCTTTTTCCCTCTCTGTAACATTTAGATACTAGGAGGGAAAAAGTGAGATTACATTAATAGACTTCCAAAACAAAATGTTACGGAAGTGTTTATTTTTTAAAAGGAGAGTTTTAAGAGAACAGGATGCTTAAATATGAGCAACTCCTACTCAGGGGAAAAATAACCACAGACCTTTGCTGAGATGGCCCCAATAATTCAAAGAAACCACGCTAACCAGAGTTTGATCTATTCAAAATTAATATGAAAATTTTTTAACAGGATGGAACACCTATAACAAAATTTAAGTCCCTTCATCTTTTGGCAATGAAATAAGTGAAATTTACATAAGGATATTTTGGAAGGGTTGAAAGTCACAGTCAGAATCAAATAGAAAACTTCAAACCTAGAAAGCAAAATGGGAACTTTCATAGCTCCTTAATCTACCATATCTAAATACAAATAGTATAATGACTATCCAATAGGTACTTAGTTCCAAAACCAATACAAGCAATTTATCATGAAAAGCCTATACCTAATAAGCTGTTTTTCTTCTCTGTTCTGCCCCATTGTCATATGCTTGTGCTTAATGAGGACTATCCTCTGCAGCTGCTCCTGAGGGCAGAGAAGCAAGTAAGGGAGTAACAAAGGAAACCTGAGGAGCCCCTGGCCCCTGAGGACCTTCTCTATGGCTGGTCACAGCCACTTAGGTTTCAATGCAGAAGACTTCAAGACTGGTTTGAGAAAATCTTATTTTGGGGATTAAGTTCCCTGTCAAAGGCCATCAGATGGACAGCTACTTACCAGGCAATTAGTCTAAAGCTCTTAGGTAATGATACAAAAACAAAACAAAACAAATCCCTTATATTTTCCTGTTGAAACCTTTTATTCTGTTTTATTGAGGCATAAGCAAAATAGCTTTGCCCATAACTCACTGTGGCCTGGAGTTACGACACCAGCTTGTATTTGGCCAATTAACAAAGAGGTCAAACTGCATTCTTCTTAGAAGGTCTATTTAGTTGATAAATGACACTTAACTGTTGTTTTTTCATATAATCTTTACTCATAAGTTGCATTGATGATGCTCCAAGATATAAGGGACCAGTGGTAATTCAAATGGGCACCTCTGAAAAGATTTATCAGTTTTCTGTCCTGTTCCAGCCAGATTTTTTGGAAAACCTTGGGAAAGACTGAAATTCCCCACCAATCTGAGACTGTATGCGAGTGTTTGCAACATTAATTGGAAAAAAATAAGAATCCCAACATGGCACCCAATAGACCTTCACAGATAAAATCATTGACCAAATGAGCACTGTGAGTCGTTTCGGTAGGCAGATGCTCCTTAATGGGATCTCAAACGCCTCAAACAAGACATTACTGAGTTCATTCAGGAAAAGAATGGGCACCAGGCCTCGATAATACTCTCCAATTCCATTATATTTCAGTGCCTTGAAGGTCTGATAAGTGTTGGTGAATTTGTCATGATGCTTGTGGTCTCGAAGCAATGTCTGAACTATTTCCAGGGGAGTGAAAATTGCTTCTGCTGTCCCTGCAAGCACTGCCGCCACGCAACAGGTTGCAAACTCTGGAGCACTGACATGCTTGTGGAGAAGGCAGGATAAATCCTCATAGAGAGCAAACTGCAAGTGTAGTCGTCGTCTGCATTAATAGGGGAAGGATTCCAGGATACAAGTTTCGAAATCCATCCCTTCTCAACTGAAGTATTGCATCCCGTGTTTTGATGCCATACAGCTGTTGTCGAAAGAGGACCTTCTGAATGGGAAACGTGATTGCGACGTTGTTGAAGGCTGCGCAGCCGCCACACAAGTAATGCTTCATTTCATCAACATTTGCAATATGAGGTGATATATCTTGTTCTGAAGATGTTAGTACTGGTGGCCTCTTTTCATAGGCTTCTGAATCCATCGTGTTGCTTAAGATCTTTCGTTTTCATGAAGGACTGACTTTTTTTTAACCTGTAACACAATCTGAGCCTGGAGTTTGGCATGATGATGCTTTCTGACAATGTTCTCAATTTCTTCCATTGTTATTGTTCTGTTAGTTTCTGTCTTCTGGAGTCAATTTTGATAACTGAATTTCCGTTCTCCAGGCGCCCATTTCCCCAACCTGTGAAGCGCGGGGAGGGGGTTGGACAAGAACACTAAGTCCTCCTCCGTCTCTGACACTCCACAGTCAGGGGTTCCGAGCTCAGGAGGCCGAAATCAGTCTCCCGTGGGAGGTGGGGTGCGCTTTGCGCGGTGCCAGCCCTGCTCACCCCGGGCGCAGGCGGAGCTCTGCTCCTCCCCGCCCCTGCGGCTTCTGCGAACCAGGGAGGAGCCTCCCCAGCCCGGGGCGCTCCGGAATGAAGTCACAGCCTCTGTCGCGGGAAAGGTCGCCCAGCAGCTGTATAAACACGAGCGTTAGGCAGGAGAGCCGGGAGCCGAGGAGGCTCAGAACTCATTCGGCGCGCGCCGCCTGGGTGGGGCCAGCAGCGACTGGGCCAGGGCAGCCAGAGCGCGCAGAGGACTGGGATGGGACCCGAGAGCGGCCGGCTGCCCCGACGGGCCCTGTTGTGTTTTTTCTAATGCTCTTGTTATGACCAAACCAGTTCGTTGTAGGGTGAGGTAAGGTAAATTGCTTTTACCTTTCTCTCGTTGTGCATTGGATCACAAAATACTGGTGTTTGGTTTTTACTTTGTGTCAAATGCTAGGATAAACTTTCAACTTTGTTGGCTCAATGCTTCATTTGCTGCCTAAATTAGACAGGATCTCATTAAGATGGAAAATGTGTGCCCCTCTCCTCAAAAAAAAAAAAAAAAAAAAAAAAAAAAAAAAGGTTATGAAGCTCTAACTCTCAGCATAAATATATTTGAAGATGGAGCCTCTAATTAAGTAATTATGGTTAAATCCTGTCATAATGGTAGGACTGTTTGGACAAGATTAGTGGCTTTATAAGAAAAGACACCAGAGAGGTTGCTCACTCTTTTAGTGCACTGAGGAAAGGCCATGTGAGGTTACATAAAATGGAAGCCATGTACAACTGAGGAAGAGAGGCCTCGTCAGAAATGGAATAAATAAGCATCTTGATCGTGGACTTCTAGCCTCTACAATTGCGAGAAAATTGATTTCTTGTTGTTTAGGCCATCCAATCTGTGGTATTTTATTATGACTGCCCAAGAAGACTAATAGGATCAGATGGGCTTAAAATACTATCACAGGATCCTTGGGGTGTCACTGCGCCAGCCAGAAACCTGTGTGGGCTGCAGCACCTCTGTGTGAGAATTGCTTTCGTCCTCTGGGCTCCTTCTGCCCAGCCCACTAGGCCTAGCAGGCTGCGATCCACTCTTTCTACCCGCCGGGATCCCACGCCTGCTGTGGGAGAGCCAGGCACAGAGCCACAGACGAGGGGTGAGTGGGTGAGCAAGCACGAGGTCTGGTCACTGCGCACAGCCAGGCATATTTTAGGAAAATCATAAGTTAATTTTAGTCAAATATTATGCTCTTACCATGGAGTGACCATGGAAGCCAAAAATAATATTATTGATAAAAGCCTTGTGGATATCACAGTTAATTGATATCAGTACACATTATAAAAAGTTAATTTATCAAAGAGGAAATAATGACATATATAAGAAAATAACAAAAATAATAAAGTGTAACAGATTTTTAATCTCTGAAATATGGAGACAAAGAAAAAGGTTTTCTATGTTACTCCTATAGACAGATAATAAAAAGGATTTCCTCATGGGAGTTTTTTGTGTTCTAAATTGAAAAATCATCTTCAGATCAAAATATTCCTGAACTTGGCAGTGTATTTCCAAATTGTTCTTGGTGAAGTTATGTCAGTTAGAGAGATGTGTACATGAATTAAAACATGAAGAACACTCTGTTTGGCTGAGAGACTAATAAGACTTTAAGAGAACTGCAGCAGGTAAAAATGGTGTTTGTAAAATCAAATGTCTCCAGAATCTGGCCAAAGACCAACCATCACCAACTGTAGTGCAATGAAACCTCCAGCACTGAACAGAGGCAACCAAGTAAATTCACAGCCATACACATAAAAGAAAGGTGTGACCCACAGGCTATAATGTGGCAATTCCTGATCTAGACAAAGAGAAAACAAATAAACAAATACTAAACATAGGAAACTCTTCATTGAGTTTGAAATATTAAGGAAGACAAAATTTACCTAGTAAGGATTAACACATGATAAGACTTTTTTATCTTATGAGCACTGGGACCATCTTAAGGGGCAGACTTCTTGGACCTATGCCCACTCTATAAACTCCCTCTTAAAAAGACTCAAAACAAAAAGTGACAAGGACAAACAGAGAGAAAAGTTAGAGTGTTGCTACTGACACGTTTTTACCAAAGATAAGAGTTTTCAATTCATGAATACATAAACAAATGATTTATAGAGGAGTGATTCCCCCATTCTCAGGAGATAAACTCAGCCATCAGGATATCAGTAATGTTGTCTCTAAAGGAGTAAATAGTAAATATTTTCCGTTGTGGTGATCATATTGTCTTTGTCCTATCTGACTCTGCTGGTGTGGCAGCAAAGAAGACATAGACATAAATGAACAATTATAGCCTGTAAGCTATAACTTATCTAGACAATAGAGATCATAGCTCAGGCTAAATGTGGGGCATAATTTACGATTGTGATCAGAAAGGTTCCCATATAGGATACTTATTAGATGACAGGATAATGCACTGTTTCTGAATTGAGGGTCTTCAACCATGCCAAGAAGATCTTGAAGTGATTTCCAGAATGGATAATTATAGTCTCTTCCACAAACCATCAAAACATCTGTTGATTAAGGAAATCTTTGTTTATTAAATTTGTGCAACAACAAAACACACTACCTGGATACAGCCTCAATAGTGTCTCAAAGACAGAATGTTAGTGAAGGGCATTTATGGGATTTTAAAATGCCAGCTCAAGTGGCTTAAAGTGGGTCTTTAGAGATGGGGAATGTTTTGGAACTGGATAAAGTTTTTACACAATAGTATAGGATTGCTAGACAGAGAAGGGTGAAGATTTTGAAGACTAGATGAAACTGTTGTCATAATAACTGAGCTGTTTCTTTAGGTGTGAAAAATGTCTGACAGTTGTTTGCTCAGATGTGAGCAAATAGTTTACTCAGATACTTTTGTTGCAATAATTTCTTCAAGCAAACAGTAAAGTTATTTATTAGTTCCCAATCCTAACTTCTTGGGTGAGGATTTATTGGAGTAAACATTGAATTTATATAGGCACAGGGGCTTTTATTTTTAAGGCAGATGGAGGCGGGGACACTTTCCAGAAGAGAAAAGTTCCAGCTTAGTAATAATATAAATGTTCACACTGCAATATTTTTATTGCCTGCCTACTTCCACTCTTGCCAACTAGTCAGTGGACTCTATAGAACCAGAATATGTATTTTAATTTGTAGATCCTTAATAATGATAACTCTATTAATTTTAAGGATAGTTTTACTTAAAAGGAAAAGAAAATAAGTAAATATGGTAGAGACTATAATATGCCACCCAGATCTCTTTTCTCGCATGAAGGTGTCATTCTAGCTACCTACTCAAATTTTGCCAATTAACAAGTCTTCACTGTAAGCTCTCTTTCACATTGTCTCAGCTGTAGAAAACTGCTTTTCCCAATGTCATGACTCTTTCTGTGAGCAGACCCCTCCAATGACCTAACAACATAGAAGTATGAAAGTCCTCCTCTCAATTTAGGACAACTCTGAAGTGCATCCTAGTTTCAAAAATCCTTATGGGGTCAGCTGAGGCATTTGTTGCAACTGAATAGCACTCAAAGTTTCTATATTCGTAATCCTCATACCTTTTCCTCCATTTCAAGAACACTGATTCCAGCAGCACTCCCTATAAATTTCCTGCATGCTTGTCTATGTGTCATATTCCATTTCCTTTGTAATTCAACTTGAATGTTGAAGTCAGAAATGATCGAACAAGGAAATTTAAAGTTAAATTTTGGAGTTGAATCACTTGCTGCCTTGACAGTGAGAAAACTGTCATTGCAGGTAGATGAAGTATAGACAGTTCCTGAAAAAAGATAGCTATGTAATTTATAAAAGTTACCAGTGGTAAGCTTTATGAACTAGTGGTATGGTTTATTTGCGGAGAAAAGATATTTGCTGTGTTTAGATGAGAAGACTAGTAGAGCTGAAATAATGACTATAAGGACAATGGAATTGGGTGGCTATAGCTAAGCTGTCTTAATAAACTGAAAAATGGGAATAATTACTAATTAAAATTAAGTATGTTTCTGCTTATAAATGTAGATAACAGAAAAAGGTCATTTCATTATATAATTTTAAAAATCAGGTCAACTTTAAATTCAGATTTTATTTTTAGACTCCTTGCATAGCTAAGGAGGCAGAACAAGAAACTGGCCAAAATCTAAGGATAAAATACTTTTCTTGGAAAACCGTAGATGTGAGTACTTGCTCATCTGGGTTACAAGCCACTGGAAATCCGTAAAAAGAGTTCAAATAGAATATTTGAAAAAGTTTTAAAAGCTGAATGTGAAGTGGTGAACAGTATAAACCTGTGGCCTGGGAGTCACAGAAACTGGGGAAGTTCATACCCTTTTGCAGTCGTACTTACACAAACTCTACTCACAGATGATATCAGAAAGATCCCTAAAAATTTTGATTGGAATGCAAGGTGGGGTTGGGTAACAGAAGCTGTATAAAAGTGCAAGAAATTCTACCCAGATCTTTCTTGCATACCCTCACTGTGAAGCAAAAGCCTTAGTAGGTAGGTATAAGAACAAAAAGCATTGTTTTTAAGGCATTGCTAAGGACTAATTGCATCTGTGGGAAGGAAGAAGGGGAAAGAGAGGGGGGCTGTTCTTAGGAGAAGGGCAGGATAGGTACTCTGCTCACAACTACAGTCATTGGTGGGTGAAAAAAGTCAGCCTACATTCCTGAGACTCGGGAACATAGTCATACCTAAGACAAAAGTTTAGTCCAGAGCCGCAGAGAATGGACCCCTCCAACTGCCCTCCTCATGACCAATTTAACAAGTTTTGAGTAACAATCAAAGGTATTTTATTCATGGAAAAAGGACAGAAGGATCAAGAGAATGCAAAGGACCCTTCATGAGGCAAATATAAACGGAAGACCTAAATTTTATACTCCAACCGACATTGCTCCAAAAACTCAATCTGTACCATAAACACATGATGTAGCTATAGGAATCTGAAACCTGTGGTTCACTGAGGGTACTCATAGCAACCAAAAACGAAACAAAACTAACATCTAACCCAACCCAACTCCTAGTTAGATTACTTAACACCTTGCACTAAAGGCCCAGTAGAAGAAAAGTTGTGGCCATTTTCAGGAGTCAAGCTGTTTTACTCAGCACACACAAGCATGATACTAATATTCAAACTGTCTGACAGAGAATTTAAAATAATTGTGATTAAAATATGTTAATGATGCTAATGAAAAAGTTGCAAGATCAGATAGAAAGTATCATAAATAAAATGAAAACTGAAAGAAAAGTTAAATGAAAATGCTATAAAAATTGTAAGAAAAATATATTTGGAAAAATGTCAGAATCTTCAATAGACCAAAATAATTTCAATATGAGGTCATTAAAAATTATCCATACTGAAACATAAAGAGAAAAAAGGAGAAAGAATAACAACAGTATTTTAAAAGACCGCCAAAAGCTATGATTCAATGTTAAACATTGTAATATATGCATAATTGTGTCTCAAAAAAAGGAGAAAAAATATTTCAACACATAATGGATGAGGATTTTGCAAAATTATAATAAAGAGCCAGCACAGATTCAAGAATCTCATCGAAAACCAAATGGGATAAGTAAGGGCACCCCACCAAAAATATCACCTAGATATAGCATATTTAAACTTCTACAAACAAAAGATAAAGAAGAAAATCTTGAAGAAAGCTGTCGGGGAAAAGGGATTGTTATATAAAGGAGAAAATTGTGAGAAATACTAAAGACTCTTTTTCTGAGACTATGTAAGTCAGAGGACAATAGAATGATATCAGTAAACTGGCAAATGGAGTTGGGGTTACCCTGAAAACACATAATCCACAGTTCTATTCCCATCAATATGAAAATAAATTGAAATGCTGAAGGAATTAAAGATGGCATGCTGTGCAAAAAGAACGCATAAAGGAAATGAAGTGACTACATTAATTTTATCATAATAAGTTTTAAAAATATGTTACTAAAGACAAATAATTTATCATCACAATTAAAATGTTTATTATCAAGAGATAAAAATTGTGAACATATAAGCATGTTAAAACAGACCCCAAGAATATAGTAAGCAAACACAAAGAATTAAAAGAAGAAATAGACAAATTTTGAGTGACTTCAGTATTCCATTCTCAATGATAGATACATTTACTAGGAAAAAAAAATCATCAAATATATAGAAAACATGAACAACAAGAATAAATAAAAGACTATAGTAACATATAACCAAATAGGGCATGCTAACCAACTTCTCACAGCCCTCTGGGATGATGTCTGGTTTGCAACACCAAATAAGCCCCCAGAAGGTAAGGGGAATTAAGAATATACAGCAGAAGATGGAAATGATTATTGTTCCGTTGTGGTCCTGAGAATAGCTGCAGAAGCAAGGACTGGAACTTATTCCATTAACCTTAATCTTCTAAGTACCTCAGCAGGAGAGGTTCACTGTGACCCACGAGGAACTACCCCCAGACCTCATTCAAGTAAGGGGACTATAATTGACATTATGATACACTGACTAGATGTATTTTCATGCATGAACTCCCCGTCTTACCAACACACTAATTGTGAATTCTGCCCAAAGACATTTTTGCATTTAAGCCCTGTTTTTGAATTGTTCCTCTGAAGAAAATTACCATGATCCACACTATTACTCCTTCCAATAGTAGCCTCACCCATGGCTCACCAAAGGAAGGGTAAAATGTCTTGGTTATGTCACTTCAACTTGAAACAATTCTGATGGGCCATGATATCTCCAGAGTACTCCCAAAGGGTACCATTTTGGTTGGCAGTGCATTACAACTCATCTTTGTCATTTGCTCAGTTCTTTATTTCTGTTCCTTCCACAGATGATAATCCCAAGAGAACTCCACAGCAAACATTCTTCAGGCTAATGTATGTCTCAGAATCTGTTTTCTAGCACCTGGGAACCCAACTGGCCATGGTAAAGTGGATAATTATTTTTCTCTTATTTTCAGTGTAGAACAGTACACCATCTTTTCTTATTAGTGGGAACATTCTTTTTATTTTTCTTTTTTGACTCTTAATATTGTAACATACATTTCTTAGCCTTTATCACATGTCAAGTCTCAGCTAATGACCAAAAATGTTTCACAATTTTCTGTACATAAGCTTTTAACATAACCAGTAACTTGAGAAACTACGTATATGTTTTAGGTCTTGTCTAAGAAAGAACCTTTTTTTCCTCAGTGACATTGCCTCATATTGTTTTATCAAAATTTACTTACCACATTTTTTCCATTCATTTTAAACTGTAGTCACACCTAAAGGCTTTTGAAATTTTATGTTATATTTTTCATAATGTTTTTGAAATCTACTTTCTTAATATCTTGTGTTCAAATCTGACAACTCTTTACATGTCTATTTCAAACACTAAAATGAAACAGCCTTTTTTCTACCACATCATAAATCCATTTTTTAAAAAAAAATTGTCACATTAAAAAAAGAATAGCTATATCCATTGTCACTTTTACTTTCAAATGGGTAAAGTACTCCTATTTTTCCTTCTGCCAGTGAATTATATCTGACAATACAAAAATTAAATATATTACATATTTCTATAATATATTAAATGTCATGAAGTCATTCAACAGTTTATTTTTATTTTTATTATGAATAAATGGCCACAATTTATAATGCCTGCCATAAAAAATTTTACATACTGCTTTATTTTTATTTTTAAGTTCTTATGTACCTATTTTTAATGAAACTGTAAACTGTCTTTTAAAAACATGACTAGTGAAGAGAGTACATATATGGACAAAGTGATAAACATTTTGTTTAGTTTTCCATTCATCTATTCCTTTTTTTAATCAATATTTTTTAAGTACCTACAATTGTCAAATGCTGTTAATAGGTAATTGGGATAGAAAAGTGATGCAAAGAACAAAAAAGACAAAACTTCTGTTTCCATGGAATTTATAATCTGCTAAGGTGAGACAGACAATGAACATCATAAATAAGTGAATTATGCAAAGTGTGGATTGGCAAACTTTTCTGCAAAGGACCAGATATTATATATTTCTTTAGGCTTTGCTCACCACGGGATCTCTCATACTTTTACAAACTGGCACTGTGGTGACAAAGCAATCCCAGACAATAGCTAAATATATGGGCATGGCTATGTGTCAATAAAATTTTATTCGCAATAAGTGCTATAGAGAAATATTAAGTAGAATGAGGAAGATGGAAAGTATATGTGCCATTTTAAATAGGATGGTCAAAGAGTAGTCACTGTAAAGGTGATAGTTGTGCAAAGATAAAGAAGATAAGGGAGTAAAGTCACTTGGATATCAAAGGAAAAATGGTCCCAAGAGTAAGAATTATGTCAAAGATTTCTACTAATTACTAAATTGTAGTGTGACCTACAAGGGGTGATATTTTGTAAGTTTGCGCACAAATGATTGTCCTTTTCTGTTTGTCAAAGCTAGTATCTGTTCTGTGTCTGTTCTGTACAAGTTATTAAATATTCAGATATCACCAAAACTTACCACATAAAAAGCATATACCTCTACTTTGGAGGCTGAGGCAAAAAAACACTTGAACTTGAGAGGTGGAAGTTGCAGTTAGCCTAGATCCTACCACTACACTCCAGCCTGGGCAAAAGAGCGAGACTCTGTATTTAAAAAAAAAAAAAAAAAAAAAAGCATATAAATATAAAACATGAGTTTGGAAATTTGGGAATTATAAGTTTAGTAAATAATTCATTATTATATAATTATGTACCATTTACATACAGACTAATTCACATATATAACATTGACATGCTATTTATATGCTTTTTAAATATTAAAAATATGAAACATTGCGTGAGGAATAAATTATATTCTTATTGATAACAGAATTTTCTAGGAAAGTAAGCTAAGATGATTACCAGAACTATTTCCTTTTATTTATATATTTACTTTATTTTTATTTTATTTTCAATTTTTATTTTAGATTCGGGAGTACACATGCAGGTTTCTTACATGCATAAATTGTGTGCCATGGGGGTTTGGATTATTTCATTACTAAGGTAATAAGCATAGTATTTGATGGGTAGATTTTTGATTTTTATCTTCCTCCCACCCTCGGCTCTCAAGGAGACCTTGGTGTCTATTGTTCATTTATTTGTGTCCCTGTGTACTTGACGTTCATCTCGCAAGTACAAGTGAGAACGTGCAGTATTTTCTTTTCTGTTCCTAAATTAATTCACTTAGCATAATGGCCTACAGCACTATCCATTTTGCTACTTGATTTCATTCTCTTTTATGGCTGTATAGAATTCTGTGGTGTATATGTATCACATTTTCTTTATTCAGTTTACCTTTGATGGACATTTAGGTATATTCCACATCTTTGCTATTGTGAGTAGTGCTGTGGTAAACACATGTGTGCATGTGTCTTTACAGTAGTATGATTTATGTTCCTTTAGGTATATAACCAATAATGGGATTGCTAGGTTGAATGGTAGTTCTGTTTTAAGTTCTTTGAGAAATCTCAAAACTGCTTTCCACAGTGACTGAACTAATTCCTCTTCCCACTAGCAGTGTATAAGTGTTTTGTTTTATCCACAACCTCACCAGAATCTCTTATTTTTTGACTTGTTAATGTTGGCTATTCTGATTGATTGGTGTGAGATAGTATCTGAGAGTGGTTTTGATTTACGTTTCTCTAATGATTAGAGATGTTGAGCATTTTTCCATATGCTTGTTGGTCATGTGTATAACTTCTTGTGAAAAATGTCTGTTTATATCTTTTTCTCAATTTATAATGGGGTTGTTTGTTTTTTGCTTGTTAAACTCCTTATAAATTCTGGATATTAAGCCTTTATTGGTTGCATAATTTGCAAATATTTTCTCCCATTCTGTAGGTTGTGTGTTTACTCTGTTGATAGTTTATTTTGCTGTGCAGAAACTTTAGTTTAATTAGGTCCCTTTGGGCAATTTTGTTTTTGTTGTAATTGTATTTGACATCTTCAGCATGAAGTCTTTGTCAGGGCCTGTGTCTAGAATGTTTTTTTCTAGGTTTTCTTCAAGGTTTTCTATTGTTTTGGGTTTTACATTTAAGTCTTTAATCTATCTTGAGTTGATTTTTGTATACGGTGAAAGAAAAGGATCCGTTTTTAATCTTCTGCATATGACTAGTCATTTATCTCACCATTAATTGCATAGGGTTCCCTTTTTTCATGGCTTGTTTTTGTTGGCTTTGTCAAAGATCAGGTGATTGTAGGTGTGAGGCTTTATTTCTGGGTTCTGTAACCTGTTCCATTGGTTTGTGTGTCTATATGATGTTTTGTTTGCTGTATCCTTGTAGTATAGTTTGAAGTCAGATAGTATGATGCCTTCATCTTTGTAATTTTGCTTTGGATTATCATAGATATCTGGGTTCTCTTTTGGTTCCATTGCAGCTTATAGCTTTCAGTGAATGCTAAGAATGAGTACTTAGACAATTCCAGCTGAGTGGGGCGAGGGGAAGCTCTTCTGAGAAAGTGCCCCCCAGAATCCATCCACCAAGTATTTATTGAAAAGGCTTGCTAAACTACAGACATCCGCCAGATGGCATTTTGCTGTCAGGTCATGAGATACATATGGCCCTGTAAAAGCAGTTACACTTTCTTAGGAGACTGTTTTCAGCATTCCGTAACACACACTCAATTAAAAAAAAAGTTTGCGGATCCACACTTTGCATAATTCACTTATTTATGATGTTCATTGTCTGTCTCACCTCAGCAGATTATAAATTCCATGGAAACAGAAGTTTTGTCTTTTTTGTTCTTTGCATCACTTTTCTATCCCAATTACCTATTAACATTATTTGACACGTTGTAGGCACTTAAAAAATATTGATTAAAAAAAGGAATGATGAATGGAAACCTAAACAAAATGTTTGTCACTTTTTCCATATATTTACTCTCTTCACTGGTTATGTTTTAAAAGACAGTTTACAATTTCATTAAAAATAGGTACAAGAGAACTTAAAAAAATAAAAATAAAGCAGTATGTAAAATTGTTTATGCAGGCATTATAAATTGCAGCCAATTATTCATAATAAAAATAAAATAAATTGTTGAATAATTTCATGACTTAATATATTATAGAAATATGTAATATATTTAATTTTTGTATTGTCCTGTTGTCAGGGTCAAGGAGTTATGGTCTCATGCACAAACAACGTACACACAGTGCCTCAGTATTTTTCTTTCTTTTTTTTCTTTTTTTTTTTTTTTTTGAGACAGAGTCTCGCTCTGTAGCCCAGGCTGGAGTGCAGTGGCAGGATCTCAACTCACTGCAAGCTCTGCCTCGCGGGTTCATGCCACTCTCCTGCCTCAGCCTCCCGAGTAGCTGGGACTACCGGCGCCCGCCACCTCGCCCAGCTAGTTTTTTGTATTTTTCAGTAGAGACGGGGTTTCACTGTGTTAGCCAGGATGGTCTCGATCTCCTGACCTCGTGATCCACCCGTCTCGGCCTCCCAAAGTGCTGGGATTACAGGCTTGAGCCACCGCGCCCGGCACCTCAGTATTTTTCTATGTTCCAACCTCAAATGCCTTGTACATAAGCTTGAATATATTGCCATGCAATCCTCTACATCCATATAAATTTTAAAATATATTTTCCTAATTCTGTGAAAAATGTCATTGGTAGTTTGATAAGAAGAGTGTTAAATCTGTATATTGTTTTGGACTATGTAGCCATTTTAACAATATTGACTATTCCTATCCATGAGTATGGAATGTTTTTCTACCATGAGTATGGAACATTTTTCCATTTGTTTATGTTGTCTCTGATTTCTTAATTCAGGGTTTTTAAATTCTCTTTCTAGAGGTTTTTCACCTCCCTTGTTAGCTGTATTCCTAGGTATTTTAATATTGTTGTGGCTATTGTAAATGGTATTTTGTTCTTGACTTGGCTTTCAGCTTGGATGTTGTTGGTGCATAGATATGCTAGTAAATTTTGCACATTGATTTTGTATCTTGAGATATTGCTGAAATTGTTTATTAGCTCTAGAAGCTTTTAGACAGAAACTCTTTTTTTTTTTTTTTTTTTTTTTTTTAGGTATAAAATCATGTATGTGAAGAGAGAGGGCTTGATTTCATCTCTTCCTATTTGGACGCCTTTTATTTCTTTCTCTTGCCCGATTGCTCTGGCTAGGACAACCAGTACTATGTTGAATAAAGTAGTGAGAGTAATTCTCTTCTTCCAGTTCTCAAAGGGAATGCTTCCAGTTTTTGCCCATTCAGTATGATGTTGGCTGTGAGCTTATCATTGATGGCTCTTGTCATATTATTTTGAAGTGTGTGTCTTCAATGCCTAGTTTATTGAGGATGTTTAATGTAAAGGATGTTGAATTTTATCAAATGCCTTTTCTGCATCTATTGAGACAATCATGTGTTTTTTGTTTTTAGTTCTGTTTATGTGATGAACAACATATATTGATTCATGTATGTTGAACCAACTTTATATCCCAGGGATAAACCCTACTCGATTGTGGTGACTTCACTTTTTGATGTGCTACTGTATTCAGTTTGCTGAATGCAGTATTTTCTTGAGGATTTTTGTATCTGTTTTTATCAGGGAAATTGGCCTGAAGTTTTACTTTTTCTGCTGTCTTTCAGCCAGGATTTAATATCAGGATGAATTAGGAAGGAATCCCTTCCCCTAAGTTTTTTGGAATAGTTTCAGTAGATTTGTTACCACCTCTTCCTTATACATCTGGTAAAATTCAGCTGTGAATCTGTCTGGTACAGGGCTTTTTCTGGCTGGTAGGCTTTTATTATTGATTCAATTTCATAAGTCATTATTGGCCTGTTCTGGGTTTTAGTTTCTTTTTAGTTCAATCTTGTGAGGTTGAATGTTTTCAGAAATTTATCCACTTCTTGTAGGTTTTCTAGTTTATGTGCGTAGAGGTGTTTGTAATAACATCTTGTCTGAAGGTTTTTGTTTGTTTTTGTATTTCTATGATGTCAGTGGTTATATCACCTTTATCATTTCTGATTGTGTTTATTTGTATTTTCTCCTTTTTTATTAGTCCAGCTACCAGTCCATCAATCTTATTTGTTCTTTCAAAGAACTAACTCTGGTTTCATTGATCCTTTGTATGGGTTTTCATGTCTCCATTTCATTCATTTCCGCTCTGATTTTGGTTATTTCTTTTCTTCTGCTAGTGTTGGAGTTGTTTATTTAGTTCTTCTAGGTGTGATGTTAGCTTGTTAATTTGGGATCCTTCTAACTTTTGAGATGGGCATTTAGTGCTAAAACTTTTTTTGTGACTTTTCTCATAACACTGCTTTAGCTGTGTCCCAGAGATTCTTGTATGTTGTTTGTTTTCATTGGTTTCAAAGAATTTCATGATTTCTGCTTTGTTTACCCAAAACTCATTTAGAAGCAGGTTGTTTATTTTCCATGTTATTGCATGGTTTTCTTAAGAGATCTTCTTAGTACTTATTTCTTTGTTTACTGCACTGTGGTCCCAGATTGTGGTTGATATGTTTTTGACTTTGTGAATTTGTTGATTTTTTTTTTATGGCTGATTTTGTGGTCGATTTTAGAGTATGTATCATGTGCAGACAAGAATAATGTATGTTCTGTTGTTGGGTGAAGTGTTCTGTAGACATGTGTTAGATTCATTAGGTCAAGTGCCAAGTTTAGCTCCCAGTTATCTTTGTTAGTTTTCAGCCCCAGTGATTTGTCTATTACGGTCAGCGGGGTGTTGAAGTCTCCTGCTATTAGTGTATGGTTATTTAAATCTCACCATAGATCCCTATGAACTTGTTTTATGAATCTGGGTGCGCCAGTGTTGAGTGCATATATATTTGGGATAGTTAATTTTTCTTGTTCAGTTGTACCCTTTATGTTATGCCCTTATTTGTCTTTTTGATCATTGTTTGTTTGAAGAAGTCTGTTTTGTCTCAAATTAGAATAGCAATGCCTGCTCTTTTTTGTATTCTATTTCCTCAGTAGATTTTTCTCCATTCTTTTACTTTTAGCCAATGGGTGTTACTACATGTGAGATTGATCCCTTAAAGATAGCATATAGTTGGGTCTTGCTTTTTTATCCAACTTGTCACTCTGTGCCTTTTAATTGGGGCATTTATTCTGTTCACATTCAAGGTTAATATTGATATGTGTGGATTTGCTTCTGTCATCTTGTTTTTAGCTGCTTATTATGCAGATTTGACTGTGGTTCCTTTTTAGTGTTAATGGTCTGTATACTTAAGAGTGCTTTTGTGGTGGCTAGTAACAGTCTTTTACTTTCATGTATAGCACTCCCATAAATATTTTTTGTAAGCAGGTCTGATGGTAACAAATTCCCTTCGCATTTGCATGTCTGAAAAGGATCTTATTTCTTCTTTGCTTATTAAGCTTAGTTGACTGGATATGA
Organism: Papio anubis; assembly: GCF_008728515.1. Classification (NCBI taxonomy): domain Eukaryota; kingdom Metazoa; phylum Chordata; class Mammalia; order Primates; family Cercopithecidae; genus Papio; species Papio anubis. Next base: position 61,175,731 of record NC_044981.1, on the reverse strand, counting down.
AATTATTGCTTAGAATTGTGTTTCCTTAAGAATGCTGTATGTAAGTCTTCAATCTCTTCTAGCATATAGGATTTCTATTGAAAGATCTGCTGTTAGCCTGATGGAGTTCCCTTTGTTGGTAGCCTGTCTCTAAATGCTTTTAATATTTTTTTATTTCACATTGACATTGGGAAATTTGATGATTATGTGTCTTGGGGAAGGACGTCTTGTATAGTATCTCACAGGGGTTCTCTGCCTTTTCTGAAATAGAATGTTGACTTTTCTAACAACATAGAAGAAATGTTCATTGACAATATCATCAAATATTTTTTCCAAGTTGGTTCTTATCTCTCCCTCTCTTTCAGGAATGCAAATAAATCCTAGGTTTGGTTTCATGTATAGCACTAATCTCACATTTACACATTACATAATCTCACATTACAGAATCCCACATTTCTTGGAGGTTTTGTTCATTATTTAAATTATTTTTTCTTTATTTTTGTCTGACTGTGTTGATTTGAAGAACAAGTCTTTGATCTCTCAGATTATTTCCTCAGTTTAGTCTATTCTGCTGCTAATATTTCTAATTTTATCAAATTCCTTTAGTAACTTTTTCAGCTCTATCAGGTTGTTGTTGTTGTTGTTGTTTTTTCCCTCTTAAAATGGCTATTTTGTTTTTCAGCTCTTATATCATTTTATGGGATTCCTTAGATTGGGTTTCAACTTTCTCCTGAAGCTTGATTATCATCCTAATCCAGATTCTGAATTCTATGTGTCTCATTACAGCCATTTCAGCCTGGTTGAGAACTGTTGCTGGGGAACTGGTACATCATTTGGCAGTAAGAAGACACTCTGGCTTTTTTGAGTTGCCAGACTTCTTGTGTTGGTTCTTTCTCATCGGTGTGGACTGATGTTCTTTTAATCTTTGAAGTTGTTGTCGTTTGGATGGGTTTTTTTGTTTGTTTGTTTTTATATTATTTGATGTCCTTGAGAGTGGTATAAGGTGAGTTCAGTTGACTAGTTTCATTTCTGGAAGGTTGTACTGGGCCAAGGCTCAACTCAGCACTCCTGGGCTGTATGCTCTAACACTTGGGGGCTGGTACCTGGCCCATGGCTTTGTTCTCTAGCCTCTCGAGGTTGAGCACCTCCTGCCCTGGAGGGGCCAAGGTGTTCCTCATTCATTAACAATAACACTCAGGTCAGAAGTACCAGCCAAAGTGTTTTATCATGGTGCTGATAAAGTGGGATCCATGCTTGTACACATGTGTTAGTGGTGGTGGTGGCAAAGTGGAATCAGCAGTGGGGTCCGTGCTTGTGTACATGTGTTAGTGGCAGTGGTGGTGAAGTGGGGTATGTGTGTCAGCTGGGGTGGGGCAACAGCAGAAGTTGGGTGGCAGGTCTGTGTGTGCACATTCGCATCAGTAGTGGTGGTGAGGCAGAGTGCAACCATGCTAGTGGAGGCAGGGTGGCAGCCATAGGTCTGCATATGCATGTGTGAGTGGCAATGGAGCAGTGAGTTCTGTGTACCTTCTTGCACCAGCAAAGTGGTGCAGAAGTCCATGAGCAAATGCATGCTGTCAGAGCGATAGGAGGAGGCAGTGGATGGGTGGGTGCCCATCAGTAGGGTCTTGTCTTTTAAATCTTTTCGATGATTGTGCTTGGTCTGCTGGCAAAGGAGCTATAATGTCAGCTGCCAAGAAACTGCCCCACACCCCCTCAGGCATCCAAGGCTGTGCTGCAAGTAGGCATGACCAGGCAATGACTGCAATGACTGTGTCAGAGGCCAGCACACAGTGGGGCACTCAGAATAGACCTTCCCGTCCCACAGGTAATACCACCCTGCTGTGTCCAGGTTCAACAGTCAACAAAAGTCAATGCCCCCTAAAGGAGCATAGTGAGCGTTGGGGGATAGATGTCTTGGTCATGTTCCATGGAAGCTGTTCCCATGCCAAACCCTCTTGGCTCTGCATAGGCTGGAGTCTTATCCCTATCACCTCTCCAAGCCACTCTCCCTGTTAGCTCAAATGTCCATGGGGGTCATAGGGTCTCCTGCAGCTAGGATTCTGGAGGTCTGTGATGAGAGTGGGTCACCCCTCATCTATTTAATTCACCTCTTCCCCCAAACCCTCTCAGGGCCAGGAACCAGAGTATACCATCCTTCTTCATCATCTGATCTCTGTTGGAGATGCTCTTCCTGGCTGCATCTAGTCATCCATCTTGGCTCCCAATCTATACATTTTATTTAAAATGCAATGAAAATACTTCAAAGTTTCCTTTTCTAATTGAAATCCTTTATAATTCATTATATTCATTAATAATTTACAATTATGCAATATGTTTAACATCATGAGAAATAAACTAAACATCTCTTAGGATCTTTATCAGTGTTTTAGAAAATAAGAAATAGTTTGAATTAATATAATATAATTTGGGCTGGTATGTTCTTATTTCTTCTCTGTGCATCAGAGAGGGACTTGAAGTCACTGTTTGAGACCCAGGAGGGATTTGAAGTCACTAATTGAGACCTAGGTTTCATGATCAAATAATGATTTTTTATTTTATAGCCTTATGTAAAATTGTCCAAATATTTCTTAACATTCTTGTTATCAGGTGTATGTCAAGCACTGTGTTGAGAAAAAAAGGAACACATACAAACGTTTGGAAAAGATAGTGGCTTGTTAGTAATTTTCATAAACTTGATATAATCAGAAGCAGCATCCAAATCTAGGTGAGACTTTAATTTTAACTTTAAAATTACCAAAATGAGACTGGTTAAAATTCCATTGTACTTTAAAATTTAATTACAGAAATCAAAAGATACTTATGACATACAGATAATAAGAAAATAATGCAGTATGTCATAAAATGCTTACCTTAAAACTGTAAATATTTTAGTTGGCTTTGACGAAAAAGATAAATTACATGTCCTTGACTTATATTCAGAAAGTAAATTGTTGTAGAAAGGTGTGAAATGTATTCTATGGTAGCAACACGTTATCTGTACTTGATCATTGAAACTATCAAATTTTTTAGTGATGCTACTTCACTAGACTGGCTTTTATACCAAATAAATTTTATTTAAATGTTGGATATATAAAAACATGGAATAATGCATAATTTAAAATGTTAGCAGAATATTTTTAAAATTTAGTATCATCTTGTCCCACCCCCATTTTTGTGCCATGTGTTATTAGGGAAAGATTAGCAGTTTATAAAGTTATTCTCATAAACATGTTGATTGATACCTTATAGTTGATTAATGTTTTTCATCTTCTCTCTCTGTCATATTCTCTCCTGCCAGAATTCTACCTTCTATGTATAAGCAAAAATGCCCAATTCGATTGTTGACATGACTAGCAAGAGAAAAACAAATAGGACATTCACAAATCACAACTTGCATTCAACACTTAATTCAGATATTAATTTTTGAAGAAAATTGAAATAGAATTTTGTCAAAGCAGCTACCAGGTGGCAAACTTGAAGGATATTTAATTTTTAGAGTTCAAAATGCCTTTCAAAATTTAAAATAAAATGACTATCAAATCAAAATTATTTTTACATAAAATATATGCATTCTTTGTATTGTTAGTGGCGAAGAATATATACTTTTTAGTCAGATTACCTGAATTATAATGTGGATTCCAGTACTTAATTGACGTGCAAGTTTTTACACTTTTTAAGACTCTCTGTGATTTTGTTTCATCGTCTTTAAAATGAAGTAGTAATAGTATTTCTGGTTTTTTGTTTGTTAGATTTATGGAATTACTTAGTACTGGTAAACAGGGTTTGGTACTAATTATGTGCTGTGTACATGTTTAAGAACTGTTTTCTGGAAATTAGGTACTATTTTAACATACTTCAGTAGTATCAATATAGAAGACTTCATTACTAATGGAAAATGGTAACAAATATATGTGATTCACTGTGACACCCAGTACAAATTTAAATATAAGTATAAATTAGGGGATGGTGTCATATTCATAATTTGTTTATCACTGTACATCTTACATAACTAGCCAGAAACTGATGAATTTAGTGATCAGATTCTTTAAGCTTGAAGACATATATTTGTGAATACATAAATATCTGGACACATTAAATTTACCCCACTTTAAAGAAATAACACTATCCCAATATTTCATGTAAAATAATCACACACACATCATTCCATATTATTGTAATAACATTACCATGTCACAGAATTTGAAGGTATTATTAACTACACTTCACTGATAAATAAAATCTCTAAGAAGTTTGTAGCAAGTTAATGACAAATCTACACTAAAATTCCCAATTGTTTCCATTACATGTTCATAATAATTTCATTTACACGTACTTCTGAAAATTTATGTGATTGCCATCTTCCAACATATTTCTTGAAAATGAGAGATAAAAGGAGTTTGAATTGGCATAATTTTATTATTAGAGAATAATAGAGGTTATATATCTTCAGTATTTTAAATCAATAGAGATAGAGACTTAAATGTAGAACAGATAAAATAGAGGAATAAATGGGTATGTTCTTAAAGCAGAATTGTCTCAGATTCTTCTTGATCCAGCAGTTTTTCAATGGGGGTTGATAGAAGAGAAAGAAGTGTAAGAGGAGGGGCAGAGAGACAGTCTTTCCCCAGGAGGCATTTTTGACCCACACAATAAATGCAGAGAATACAGTGTTAGGTAGGTGGGATCCAGAAATGTCAAACTTTTGCAAGAAACAGGGCAACTGCTAACTCCAAATTATTATTCCACTTAAAGTTCCAGTAATAGCTGAATACTGGTAAGGGTCTTTTTTCTAACATATTTTAAGGGATATGAGTATTTCATCAGTTAGGAATTGTACAAAATATATTTTACTGTACATGGTGGCTTACTGTGTTCCTCAAATTATTTATCACAAGCAAGTGGAAAACTTATGAATTTAGATTAAATTTCTTATAACTTTTTGATAATTCAAATAACTGGCAATACCTTCTGCCATAATTGCCCCCTCTTTAGTTAAAGTAAAAGAAAAACAATGTTTACATATAGGAAGGGGTTTTACTGAAAATTTACCAGATTCTATGACGCCATTGTCAAAATCATTTTTATCTGAGTTTGCCTCTATCAGAGTAATGAATCAATGTGTTAATCTATAAGTAACAGAAATCAGTAAATAATTCTTTATTATTATTATTATACTTCAAGTTCTAGAGTACATGTGCAAAATGTACAGGTTTGTTATATATGTACACATGTGCCATGTTGTTGTGTTGCACCCATTAACTCGTCATTTACATTAGGTATATCTCACAATGCTATCCCTCTTCCCTCCCCCCACCCCACAACCATCCCCGGTGTGTGATTTTCCCCTTCCTGTATCCAAGTGTTCTCATTGTTCAATTTGCACCTGTGAGTGAGAACATGCGGTGTTTGGTTTTTTGTCCTTGCAATAGTTTGCTGAGAATGATGGTTTCCAGCTTCATCCATGTCCCTACAAAGGACATGAACTCATCCTTTTTTATAGTTGCACAGTATTCCATGGTGTATATGTGCCACATTTTCTTAATCCAGTCCATCATTGATGGACATTTGGGTTGGTTCCAAGTCTTTGCTATTGTGAATAGTGCCACAGTAAACATACGTGTGCATGTGTCTTTATAACAACATGATTTATAATCCTTTGGGTATATATCCAGTAATGGGATGGCTGGGTCAAGTAGTATTTCTAGTTCTAGATCCTTAAGGAATTGCCACACTGTCTTCCACAATGGTTGAACTAGTTTACAGTCCCACCAACAGTGTAAAAGTGTTCTATTTCTCCACATCCTCTCCAGCACCTGTTGTTTCCTGACTTTTTAATGATTGCCATTCTAACTGGCGTGAGATGGTATCTCATTGTGGTTTTGAGTTGCATTTCTTTAATGGCCAGTAATGATGAACATTTTTCATGTGTCTCTCGGCTGTATGAATGTCTTCTTTTGAGAAGTGTCTGTTCATATCCTTTGCCCACTTTTCTTTGGGGTTTTGTTTTTTTCTTATAAATTTGTTTGAGTTCTTTGTAGGTTCTGGATATTAGCCCTTTGTCGGATGAGTAGATTGCAAAAATATTCTCCCATTCTGTAGGTTGCCTGTTCACTCTGATGTTAGTTTCTTTTGCTGTGCAGAAGCTCTTTAGTTTAATTAGATCCCATTTGTCGATTTTGACTTTTGTTGTCATTGCTTTTGGTGTTTTAGACATGAAGTCCTTGCCCATACCTATGTCCTGAATGGTATTACCTAGGTTTTTTTCTAGGGTTTTTATGGTTTTAGGTCCAACATTTAAGTCTTTAATCCATCTTGAATTAATTTTTGTATAAGGTGTAAGGAAGGGATCCAGTTTCAGCTTTCTACTTATGGCTAGCCAGTTTTCCCAGTACCATTTATTAAATAGGAAATACTTTCCCCAGTCTTGTTTTTGTCATGTTAATCAAAGATCAGGTGGTTGTAGATGTGTGGTATTATTTGTGAGGGCTCTGTTGTGTTCCATTGGTCCATATCTCTGTTTTGGTACCAGTACCATGCTGTTTTGGTTACTGTAGCCTTGCAGTATAGTTTGAAGTCAGATAGCGTGATGCCTACAGCTTTGTTCTTTTAGCTTAGGATTGTCTTGGCAATGTGGGGTCTTTTTTGGTTCCATATGAACTTCAAAGTAGTTTTTTTCCAATTCTATGAAGAAGGGCATTGGTAGCTTAATGGGGATGGCATTGAACCTATAAATTACCTTGGGCAGTATGGCCATTTTCACTATATTGATTTTTCCTAGCCATGAGCATGGAATGTTCTTCCATTTGATTGTGTCCTCTCTTATTTCCTTGATCAGTGGTTTGTAGTTCTTCTTGAAGAGGTCCTTTACATCCCTTATAAGCTGGATTCCTAGGTATTTTATTCTCTTTGAAGCTATTGTGAATGGGAGTTCAAAATGATTGGACCCTCTGTTTGTCTGTTATTGATATATAAGAATGCTTATGATTTTTGCACATTGATTTTGTATCCTGAGACTTTGCTGAGGTTGCTTATCTGCATAAGGAGATTTTGGGCTGAGACAATGGGGTTTTCTAAACATACAATCATGTCATCTGCTAACAGGGACAATTTGACTTCTTCTTTTCCTAATTGAATACCCTTTATTTCTTTTTCCTGCCTGATTGCCCTGGCCAGAACTTCCAACACTATGTTGAATAAGAGTGGTGAGAGAAGGCATCCCTGTCTTCTGTCAGTTTTCAAGGGAATACTTCCAGTTTTTGCCCATTCAGTATGATATTGGCTGTGGATTTGTCATAAATAACTCTTATTATTTTGAGATACATCCCATCAATACCAAATTTATTGAGAGTTTTTAGCATGAAGGGCTGTTGAATTTTGTCAAAGGCCTTTTCTGCATCTATTGAGATAATCATGTGTTTTTTGTCTTTGGTTCTGTTTGTATGCTGGATTATGTTGATTGATTTGCATATGTTGAACCAGCCTTGCATCCCAGGGATGAAACCCACTTGATCATGGTGGATAAGCTTTTTGATGCTGCTGGATTTGGTTTACCAGTATTTTATTGAGGATATTTGCATCAGTGTTCATCAGGGATATTGGTCTAAAATTATCATTTTCTGTTGTGTCTCTGCCAAGCTTTTGTATCAGAATGATGCTGGCCTCATACAATGAGTTAGGGAGGATTCACTCTTTTTCTATTGACTGGAATAGTTTCAGAAGGAATGGTGCCAGCTCCTCCTTGTACCTCTGGTAGAATTCAGCTATGAGTCCATCTGGTCCTGGACTTTTTTTGGCTGGTAGGCTATTAATTATTGCCTCAATTTCAGAGCCTGTTATTTGTCTATTCAGGGATTCAACTTCTTCCTGCTTTAGTCTTGGGAGGGTGTATGTGTCCAGGAATTTATTCATTTATTCTAGATTTTCTAGTTTATTTGTGTAGAGGTGTTTGTAGTATTCTCTGATGGTAGTTTGTATTTCTGTGGGGTCGGTGGTGATATCCCCTTTATCATTTTTTATTGCATCTATTTGGTTCTCTCTTTTCTTCTTTTTTAGTCTTGCTAGCAGTCTATCAATTTTGTTGATGTTTTCAAAAAATCAGCTCCAGGATTCATTGATTTTTTGGAGGGTTTTTTGTGTCTATCTCCTTCAGTTCTGCTCTGATCTTTGTTATTTCTTGCCTTCTGCTAGCTCCTGTATGTGTTTGCTCTTGCTTCTCTAGTTCTTTTAATTGTGATGTTAGAGTGGCAATTTTAGATATTTCCTGCTTTCTCTTGTGGGCATTTAGTGTTATAAATTTTCCTCTACACATTGCTTTAAATATGTCTCAGAGATTCTTGTATCTTTGTGTCTTTGTTCTCATTGGTTTCAAAGAACATCTTTATTTCTGACTTCATTTCATTGTGTACCCAGTAGTTATTCAGGAGCAGGTTTAGTTTCCATGTGGTTGAGCGGTTTTGAGTGAGTTTGTTAATCCTGAGTTCTACTTTGATTGCACTGTAGTCTGGGAGACAATTTGTTATAATTTCTGTCCTTTTACATTTGCTGAGGAGTGCTTTATTTCCAACTATGTGGTCAATTTTGGAATAAGTGTGATGTGTTGCTGAGAAGAATGTATAGTCTGTTGATTTTGGATGGAGAGTTCTGTAGATGTCTATTAGGTCTGCTTGGTGCAGAGCTGAGTTCAATTCCTGGATATCTTTGTTAACTTTCTGGCTCGTTGATCTGTCTGATGTTGACAGTGGGGTGTTAAAGTCTCCCATTTTTATTGTGTGGGAGTCTAAGTCTTTGTAGGTCCCTAAGGACTTGCTTTATGAATCTGGATACTCTTGTATTGGGTGCATATGTATTTAGGATAGTTAGCTCTTCTTGCTGAATTTATCCCTTTACCATTATGAAATGGCCTTCTTTGTCTCTTTTGATCTTTGTTGGTTTAAAGTCTGTTTCATCAGAGACTAGGATTGCAACCCCTGCCTTTTTTTGTTTTCCATTTGCTTGGTAGATCTTCCTCCATCCCTTGATTTTGAGCCTATGTGTGTCTCTGCATGTGAGATGGATCTCTGAATAAGGCACACTGATGGGTCTTGACTCTTTATCCAATTTGCCAGTCTGTGTCTTTTAATTGGAGCATTAGGCCATTTACATTTAAGGTTAATATTGTTATATGTTAATTTGATTCTGTCATCATGATGTTAGCTGGTTATTTTGCTTGTTAGTTGATGCAGTTTCTTCCTAGCATCAATGATCTTTACAACTTGGCATGTTTTTGCAGTGGCTGGTACTGGTTGTTCCTTTCCATGTTTACTCCTTCCTTCAGGAGCTCTTGTAAGGCAGGCCTGGTGGTAACAAAATCTCTCAGCATTTGCTTGTCTGTAAAGAATTTTATTTCTCCTTCACTTACGAAGCTTAGTTTTATGAAATTCTGGGTTGAAAATTCTTTTCTTTAAGAATGTTGAATATTGGCCCTCACTCTCTTCTGGCTTGTAGAGTTTCTGCCAAAAGATCTGCTGTTAGTCTGATGGGCTTCCCTTTGTGGGTAACACCGTCCTTTCTCTCTGGCTACCCTTAACATTTTTTCCTTCATTTCAACCTTGGTGAATCTGACAGTTATGTTTCTTGGGGTTGCTCTTCTTGAGGAGTATCGTTGTGGTCTCTGTTTTTCCTTAATTTGAATGTTGGCCTGCTTTGCTAGGTTGGGGAGGTTCTCCTGGATAATATCCTGAAGAGTATTTTCCAGCTTGGTTCCATTCTCCCCATCACTTTCAGGTACACCAATCAGACGTAGATTTGGTCTTTTCACATAATCCCATATTTCTTGGAGGATTTGTTCATTTCTTTTTACTCTTTTTTCTCTAAACTTCTCTTCTCACTTCATTTCATTAATTTGATCTTCAATCACTGATACCCTTTCTTGTAGTTGATCAAATCAGCTACTGAAGCTTGTGCATTCATCACGTAGTTCCTGTGCCATGGTTTTCAGCTCCATCAGGTCATTTAAGGTCTTCTCTACACTGTTTATTCTAGTTAGCCATTCGTCTAATCTTTTTTCAAGGTTTTTAGCTTCTTTGCGATGGGTTCGAACTTTCTCCTTTAGCTTGGAGAAGTTTGATCGCCTGAAGCCTTCTCCTCTCAACCCGTCAAAGTCATTCTCCATCCAGCTTTGTTCCGTTGCTGGAGAGGAGCTGCATTCCTTTGGAGGAGGAGAGGCACTCTCATTTTTAGAATTTTCAGCTTTTCTGCTCTGTTTTTTCCCCATCTTTGTGGTTTTATCTACCTTTGGTCTTTGATGATGGTGATGTACAGATGTGGTTTTGGTGTGGATGTCCTTTCTGTTTGTTAGTTTTCATTCTCACAGTCAGGACCGTCAGCTGCAGGTCTGTTCCAGTTTGTTGGAGGTCCACTCCAGACCCTGTTTGCTTGAGTATTCACATCGGAGGCTGCAGAACAACGAACATTTCTGAACAGCAAATGTTGCTGCCTGATTGTTTCTTTGGAAGCTTCGTCTCAGAGCGGTACCCGCCCCTGTGAGGTGTCAGTCTGCCCCCATTGGGGGGTGCCTCCCAGTTAGACTACTCGGGGATCAGGGACCCACTTGAGGAGGCAGTCTGTCCTTTCTCAGATCTCAGACTCCATGCTGGGAGAACCACTACTCTCTTCAAAGCTTTCAGACGGGTACATTTAAATCTGCAGAGTTTTCTGCTGCCATTTGTTCGACTATGCCCTGCCCCCAGAAGTGGAGTGGACAGAGGCAGGCAGGCCTCCTTGAGCTGCAGTGGGTTCCAACCAGTTCAAGCTTCCAGACAGCTTTGTTTACCTACTCAAGCCTCAGCAATGGCGGGCGACCCTCCCCCAACCTCGCTGCTGCATTGCAGTTCGATCTCAGACTGCTGTGCTAGCAATGAGCAGGCTCCGTGGACATGGGATCCAGGAGCGGGATATAATCTCCTGGTGTGCTGTTTGCTAAGACCATTGGAAAAGCACAGTATTAGGGTGGGAGTGACCCGATTTTTCTGGGTGCTGTCTGTCACCGCTTCCCTTGACTAGAAAAGGAAGGAATTGCCTGACCCCTTGCACTTCCCGGGTGGAGCGATGCCTGCCCTGCTTCAGCTCACATTCGGTGGGCTGCACCCACTGTCCTGCCCCCACTGTCCGACAAGCCCCAGTGAGATGAACCCGGTACCCTCAGTTGGAAATGCAGAAATCACCCATCTTCTGCGTTGCTCACGCTGGGAGCTGTAGACTGGAGCTGTTCCTATTTGGCCATCTTGGAACTGCCCCAATAATTCTTAAAATAAGTTAGGAACTCATACTTCTCTTAAATAATGAGATGTATATTGGGCAGTCCAGACCTAAAGTAGCCACTCGATGACATTGATTTCCCATTTGTTTCCATGTATGTGTTCTGCCATCGTTAGGCTACCATACTTTAGGTGACCTATGTTTATGAAATAGCCACTAGGATGCCCACCATCCCATTTGCCTTTCAGTAGGAAAAAAAAAAAAAAAAAAAAAGACAAAATGGCATATGCTAGTTGAGTCCTAACCCCCAGCTCCCTTTAAGATTCCAGTTGTCATGACCAAAAACTACTGTTAAAGGTCTTTAGCTGGGACTAACCAGTTATAAGGCTAGTCCCACTTGTCTAGGGGGCCAGAAATTGCAGTTTTCTTTGCCAGTGCATTTCATTTCCAGTAAAATCAGCTTTCTGTTGTTAAGGAGAAAGACAAGAATGGATAAAATATAGGCAAATAGCAGTATCTGACACAAGGATTAGGGACAATAATTAGGTAAATCAGAATAAATGATAAAAGAAAAATATTTGTGGAATGGGGTAAAGGAGATTAGCTTACTTGGCATGGAGTTCAAGGCCTCTGATGGCCAAGATATGTACAGACAGGTGAAAGCAGTAGCTGGGCAGGTCTGCCAATTTGTTGATATAATCCAAGCAAATAGGACATTTTGGTAGAGGAAATATTAGCTCTAGAAAAGACCATGTTTGCTGTGCTAATGTGAGTAGTTCAGTTTGAGATGATAAGAATCTGGTCATGGAATTTTATTCACTGTGCAGCTAGTAACTTACTCCTCATCATAATTATATTTATATCTTATTTTTTATTTTAATTTTTTGTCCAGGTCCAGAGGAAACTAAAACATAAAAACCAAATTTTTCATTCAGGAGTTACTAATAAATTTGCTATGAAGTTTTGGCATGTTTTCTAAAAGTAAAATGAATTAAACACATTTCCTGAAAAATTATTTACCATCCATCCATATATAACAATGTTGCTCAATTTCAGACGTATAAGTAACAAAGACAAAAGTAAAACCCATTTCTCTTTCAAGCCAAGTCTATGTATTTACCCACTAAACTATACTAAAATCTCTTCACCACTTCACTGTACCATGTCATTAATGGGTATGAAATGACTAGATGAGGAAAGTGGGTCAAACTAACTGCACATGACTAGAAGCACATGGAAAACCATGTTTAAACCTGGGCAGTCATCACTATGAACGTTATTAGCAAACTGCTAAGCAATTCAGATGGAAAAAGGTCTTAAAGTACAAATGTATATGTATATGAAGACCATTTGTGAAAAAGCGAATAGAATTACTTGGACTTGTCTCAGATGACAACTGAGTTTGGCTACTGATACATTAGCTTGACACTTAAAATCATCAGTGGTACCCTGGGACATCATGAGTATTTGTTTGGGGTTATGTAAGCAATCTAGACAGTTATCTTTATTTATATTGAAGTTTGTTTATTTATAACAAGAGTACATTTAAAGGATTAGGTGTTAGGCCAACTCCTCACATTTTCACTACTTTTGACCTTATACCATTTCAATAAAATATCTAGTTGATTGGCATTTTCAGAGCTTTAGTGAGAACAGAAAGTATGCTATAAAGAGTGGTGCTTTCAAAGCATGGTTATCATTCCACTGTCACCAGGCTCATATGGGTGCTTGAAACAAAAGCCAGTTAATAAACCCTGGTCTAAATATACTAAATAATAATATCTACAAGTGGACACCAGCAATTTGAATTTCTCACAGCTCACAAGATGATTCTTAGTACTCTAAAGATTGAGAAATGTTGGTATTAAGGATGGACATTCATCTGTTACTTGTTCATTGCCTTTACATGATGGCAAATATGGGCATTCAAGCCCCTTTCCCAGTCTTGCACACCAATAGGCAGTGTCACTAGTTAACATGGCACCCTTGACTACTGAACTCAGGTTAAGCCTTAGAGTCCTTTTCAAAACTATACTCTACTCATCATCCCTTATATGTTGGTACATGAGTTGAATCATACCTGTCAACTTAACTCTGATAGTTATTAAAAAAATATATTGATAGAACTTGCCTAAATAAAATGACTACTGTGCACTTACATTCCTTTGGTGAAGGGTACAATTATGAAGCTCTTTAATAGTCTCCAAACTTAAAGAGATGAATAAAGGTCTAATTTTTATTTTATTTATTGGTAATAAATGAACATTTACCCCTAGCCTAAATGTTGCGACTAAGCTCATTGAAACAGCTGTAGCCAGTTGTCAGCTAAATTCACTTTACTATTAATCGGAAACATGCTCCTGAGTCTGTGAAAAGTAGACAGTGTTAGACAAAAGTAAAACTTCTATATTAATTAAAGTCAGATAAGCCTATATAAGTCTTTTGATTTTAATAGATTAGGTAATTTCATTGCTACTGACATGTAAAATAAATATACACAATGGGATATATTTGTCGTGCTTTGAGAGATATGACTTTAAAAGTAAATTATGTGATTTTGATACCTAAATATCAGTTATATTAATTTAAAGCACTTAAGAGCTTGAAATTGAAATTCTCAACAGATTGTGAAGTAGGAAACCTAAGCAAAGTCAAGGTCAACAATCAATATGAATTATTTATCATCCTCCATACTCATAATACAAAGAAATATCATATTGCTCAAGTTTACTTTATACCAACAGCATTTAGATTTTTAGGATTATTATTATTTTAAATGTGCAACTTAGGAAATGTCTAAGACTTATATGTACATCAAGAAAAGACTTATATGTACATTAATAAAAGATAGGAATAATATTATTTTGAAAGTGTTATTTTTTAATATCTCAAAAATACATTAAAAAAATGACAGATCTTAGATGTATGGTGGTTCTTTCATTTGTGCCTTACTCCATTTCTATAACTGTGTACCTGGATAATAAGTTCTATGGAACTTTTAACAGCTTTCTAATAATATTTTCAGCAGAAATTATTAGGTTGGTGCAAACATTTTTGCCAAGGGCAAAAACTGCAATTATGTTTACACCAACTTAATACCAAAGTTGTTTTATGCGGTTCGGTATTAAGAATGCTAACTGCTACGTTTCCATCCCCATTCTTTTAGAACCCACAAATTCTTAGTGATTGCCCTACTGTCAAATCCAGGAGTGGGCCTTGGCTTATGCTGATTACTCGGTCCCAGGGTACGTTATAGGTTATAGTGGTTGGTCACATAAGAGTGTGTGGTCCAATATGACCATTAAGAATAGCAATAGTTTTTTTTTTTTTTTTTTTTTTTTTTTTTTTTTTTTTTTTAACAAGTTATCTACTTGCTCTGGATATAAAGTTTTTTGTCATCTACTTTTATAACACTCTAGATAAAACTTGAGGAAATAAACCATCATTTAAGATAAGAAACATAATTTATAATTTTATTTTGGAGTGAGAATATGTTAGAGTCTGTATTAGTTAATATTCTAGGTTCTACAACAAAGTAAAAAAATATGTATGTATTTGTGTGTGTGTGTGTATCTGTGTGAAGTATGCTTTGTTCCGAATAGTGACAGATGATGGAAAAACTAGGCTGGAAATGAGTATAGGAAGTACAGGCAGAATTAATCTTTAAATGGGGGTATGAGTAAGATGAATTTGGTCTCGGCAGGCCAAAAATTTTACTACAGTAACTGGAAAAGAAAATAATAAATTGTAAAAAAAAAAAAAAAAAAAAAAAAAAAATGTGTTTCTAAAGACAACAGAAACTAAAGGAAGCAACAAGGACTTAATGAGTTAAAATTTCAGAGAAATAAAAGTCCTTTGAAATGAGCTAATGATTGCCAGCTATTTTTTTCCTCCATTTTCTAGATCAGGTACAAGCTATTTCTATTCGCCTGAGTAGACAAACTGAAAGGAAATAACAAGATAGTAGATATTTGGCCATCTTGTGGGGCTACCTTCACACAGTGGAAACTCAAAATTCTGGTAATTCATTTCTTGGAAATGAATCACCCCAATATTTGGTTAAATTTAAACTTAATCTTAAAATAGAAGCAATAATTTTATTTTCTTTTATACTTTTATTGGTACAAACATTCTGGAAATTTTCAGCTTGGTGATTCTGGCCCAGAGTCCCTCAGTTGGCTGCAGTCAGCTGTGACTGGAGCTGCACCAGTGGAGAGATGGAATAATTGAGGACTAGATCTCTCTCTCTCTCTCTCTCTCTCTCTGTCTCTCTCTCTCTCTTTTTCTCTCTCTCTCTCTCGATCCATGGGTCTCAGAGCTTCCCCAGGTCATCTCTCTCTATGTGTTCTCAGGGCCATCAGATTGCTAGCATGGCAGCTGAAGGGAGTAGAAATAAAAGTATACCAGCAAGAAAGGCAGATGTTGAGTCACTTTTTATGACCTAGCCTTGGAAGTCAGTGACTCATTTCCATCACAGTCTGTTGGTTGAAACAGAAGCTTACACAGTTTGTAGGGAAGGGACATAAATCTTAGCTCTCGATGGAAATGATAAGAAAGGTTGAATGAAAGCCCCCAGGGAGTCACTTCAAAACCAGGGACTACACTCAAACATTTTAACTGAAATGGGAGTTGGGAGGTTGACTATTTGGAGAACCACACTGGAGGCATTGTTAACTTCCCCTGGTTATTTTAGGCCATGCTTGGTGCTCCTGCAAAATTGTCAATACCATTTTGTATATACCATATACAATCAGGGGGCTGTATTTTCTATGTGTAACCAGACATTAACTTGCTTCCCTCCCCAAAACATGGTGATCTGAAACTTAGGGTGGTCATAAAAGACCACCCTAAGGAAACACTACCAGTAAATCATGCATTCCTCAAGACAACCTGAGTATCTCTCCAAAAGACAGCTGCCGTTGGTTCCTATAGTCCTAAAGGAAGACTCCTAGAAGAATGTGTGTGTGTTCATGTGTGTGAATGTGTAAATATCAACCCCTTCTTCTCCCATTCTCCAAACAAAACTCTTAAAAATAATTGCTTGATTACTTGGAGCTTAAAACACATTCTCCTAGAAACATGCTATTAAAATGATAGTCACAAAATACAAGACATTTATCCATTGAAGTAAATCAGTCCCTACCTAATACCAGGTAACTTGGTTTGTTGTGGTCAAGGAGCCCTGTTGCATAAAGGAGAGAAAAAGATGGAAAAGGTTATTTTCAGCATCCCGAATGCAAGACGGGCCACTGAAAAGAATTCAAAATATATCCAGCTCATCTTTGGCACTCAGGACCAGGAGAAAGGTGAGGCAAATAAGACACAAAATTTAGGAGCTCACCAGAAAATGTAGTAATCAAATAAATAATAGTTATTGTGATATTATTATTTTAAGGAATCATATTGGCAAACTAATCTGACACTTGTTTCACAAAGTGGGCTGGACACTTGTTTTCGTAAATAAAATTTATCCTAACGACATGCATGCATTTCTTTTTCATCTCCTGAAAGCCAAATATTCTGTTTGCTTAGCATTTTATATTGTTCTAATAATTTTACTAGCACAACTGTTGTTGGAGGGTAATGACTAAGAAATATTATATTTATGCACCCCTTTAATTACTTTAATATTTGGACTTTGCTGGATATCAAATTGAAGTATACATTTTAAGACATTTTCAGAGGAAGATAGATTTCCCCTGGGCCTAACCAGTGGAATAGGAATATTTGGATTTAAGCACATAGAGAAGTCAGTCCTACCTTTGAATCTGTACATTACTCAATGGTTCAAATTATTTTTTCAGGTTCTAATACTTTCCAGCTGCTGTTTCTGAACTCACCTACTTTCTAAAAACAGGAGTTCATGTGTGAGTTGTTGCTTTGTTTTCAGCATTTATCATGGCAAAGGCAGGAGCAACATCTCTGCCGTGAGGAGTGAGAAAAAGGGCATGGCATGAGTCATGGTTGGAGATGACTCTTCATAATTTAGGAGTTTATTTGGATAAGGCCTATATACAACATCCATTTCTACTGCAGTTCAGTGTGGCTGAAGGAGTGTGAATTATTGAATGGAAATCCACGTTGATGTTACTTATGTAGACAATCCAGTGAGTGCAGGTTTGCTGTACAGTATTTCCATTGTAAAACTAATATTTCCTCCATGGCTAATGGCACAGGCAAGAAATGTCATGAAATGCTGCTTGACAAACAAAAATGAGAGACCTTATATTTCTCTATTACTAAAGATTTGTTACTTTCAATACTAAAAGAGTTACTACATTAATATTAGGGAAATGATATCCTATGAGTTCTTGTTTCTAAAATTGTCAGAGCCTCATACATTCTTACTCAGATTATTACATTTATATTGGATTGTAAAATAACCATCCTGGAGACAAGTGGTAAAATAATTTTTAAAGTGCAAAGACTTATATTACATGTCAAGTGATTATTTTCAGGGAGCAAAAATCAAATTCTATCTGCTGTGCAGCAGGATAGAATTTTATGATAATAGAAAATACTTGCAAACAAATCTTACTATAGTTTTAAAAAATTAGACAGTTCTCTGCCTCTGAACATTGCCTTTATAAATGATCCATGAATGGCTGCTGCCAACATCCTCTTTACTGACTTCTCTCATCCTCTCATTTCCCTTTCTCATTTTCGCTTAATTTCAGCTGCTTACGATGTTTATAAGATGTATAGATGCTGTAGCTCTTGGAAAGTGACATATCTGGAACACAGACTAGAACAGTGCACATCCTTGAATTACATTATTTTGCTCACCCTATTCCAGTGGCTGAAACTATAGATTGGAAAACAAACAAACAAAAATTCCCCAGTTCTAAAAAAATTCGCAGGGCAATTTGTGAAGAGACACAGCACTCCCGATTGAGGAAGTAGGGGTATTTCATGTTCCTAGAAACGAAAAACTTGTATCAGACCAAGAAAACAATATTAAATGTTTGTAGTTACTTCTTAAGATGAGTGAAAATGAAAAACTCCAGTTAGTCATAGAAAGCAAGACCAAGCAGCCAGGTAGGGACCAGCAACATTAGCCTCACTTAAGGATCTGGGGTTGATACAGATGTGACTCAGTCTATCACATCCCCACCCTCCTCTTGCTAGGAGTAATGCTTTTCCCTATCATCAGATTGCCCCTTGAATTAGTCCAGGGCTGTCGTATGTGTGTGTCTGTGCAGAGGGCCACAGGAACAGGGTAGATTTCATTAGAAGGAGTAGATAGAAACTCATAATTACTTGGACACAAGAAAGGACCTTTCCTAGTTCACTTGGTCACAGTGAAGATGAACATTATAAGGCAGTCTGCACCAGTGAGGGTTCTTATCCTATGGAAGGAAAGTTAAGAAGGGTCACTAAGTCAGGGAATGATGACCCCATATAAGAAAATACTTGATAAACAAGGCATTCTAATCATTCATTCAGCCAACAATTAATTGTTAAGAAATTACTGTATTTCAAGCATTTTTCAGGCCCTAGGGTATTAACAAAAGCAGCTAAAACAAACAAAAATTCATGCCTGTTGAGAACTTTCATTCTCTCATAGGGAAAATATATTTTTTCAGAAATCCTTTTATACATGGAAGTATCTGCATTTACAATAAATTTCTTGACAAATTCATTTACAGTAGAAGATATATTACAAAAATATCTAAGTTCTGTTAACTGAGAGAGAAGGAAAGAGAAGTAAGGCAGCTTTTGCAAAAGATTGTCTGCATTGCTATCCCAAAGACCTTTTAACATTTAATATAGTCCAAATTTCACTAAATGTTTCTATGTGTGTAGACTTTTATTATGAAAGTCAACAAAAGGACCAAACTTTAGATCTGGGTGACATAAAGAAAATCTGAGACAACCATGAACAAGTGACTAAACTTCAAAATCGAAAAAGCACAACTGCTATAGTGGAGTCCATCCACCCACACAGTAGTATCAGGACAATGCCTTTCCCTGATAAGTTGGATTACTCACCAATAAAACATCTTAGGGCAGACTAGGTCAACTCTGCTTTAGTCATCGTAACTACAGCACCATTGTCCCCATCCCACCATGTATTTTGTTCAGTAATTCTTCAAAGATATTGAAGTATTGTGACCAAAACCTTTTCTCTATTTTAGGGTATATGTGTAATTACTGTTACAGAAATAAATTTTATTGAGTATATTGAAGGTATTCAATATAATGTTATAACATGCCCCCCCACAACACATATATATAGTAAAATGAAACAGTGAAACAAACATTTCCAACATCTCGCCTAGTTACCCATTTCTCCCCCTGTGGCTAGAGCGGCTGTAATCTACTAATGCAGCAAAAATCCTGATTACAAAATGTAATTATTAACAATAGTCTTCATGCTGTACAGTAGATCTTTTGGCTTGCTCATCCTACAAATATCTACCATTTCTTAACTTGTAAAAATATTATTTTCAAATATTAAGTTTTCCATAAGCTTCAGTGTAGTTTTCTTCATACAAATGATAGAAATTTAAAATTAGATTCTTTTGACTAAATAGCACAGGTGACAATTTAATCTTCTGAAGAAGATTAATCTTCCAAAAGAGATGAAGACCTTTTGGAAGTAAGGCAAGGTTTTAGGTTTTATACATAATGTGATAGACCTACAAATTACTTAAATATTATTTGCTCATTTGTAAAAAGGTATATTTTTATTATATTATTGTTACTACTTCTGTCAAGATTTGAATTTGTCTTTATTGTAAATACAGGTTCTCTGACTCTGTTCTCAGAAATCTGATTTTGAAAACCTAGGATTGTTCCTATTAAGAAATTTCCCAATTAATTTCTGATGTAGGTAGCTTTAACACAGTTCAGGCATACACAATTTAGATATACAGAAATTCCAATGATTCACTTAAAATTATGAAAATGCATATTAGGCCGGGCGTGGTGGCTCACACCTGTAATCCCAGCAATTTGGGAGGCCCAGTTGGGCGGATCACGAGGTCAGGCGTTCAAGACCAGCCTGATCAATACGGTGAAACCTCGTCTCTACTAAAAATACAAATGTTAGCCAGGTGTGGTGTGGTGATGCATGCCTGTAATCCCAGTTACTTGAGAGGTTGAGGCAGGAGAATCGCTTGAACTCGGCAGGCGGAGGTTGAAGTGAGATTGTGCCACTTCACTCCAGCCTGGGCGACAGAGCAAGACTCCAATTTAAAAAAAAAAAAAAAAAAAAATCCTTCAAAAAAAAGAAAACGAAAAAATAAAAATCTTAGAGCATTAGCAGATGGAGAAAGAACAGTGGAAACAGCAGAAATAAGGACAGCATAAACTTCCAATGAGTTATATAAATTATATTTGATGATTGAAATAAACTGTAACACCATCTGATGGTGTTAAGTAGGGAAGATAAAGTGAGTAAATGTAAGTGATAGTTTCATATTTCACTTGAAATTGTAAAAATACCAGTAGAGTTTGATAAGCCACATGTATATAATATATTGCGAAAATCAACAACTACAAAAGCAATGCAAAGAGATAAACTCAAAAGCACCATAAATTAGTTAAGATCGGATTCTAGCAAATGTTTGAGTAGCCCAAAGAAAGGCAAGAAAGAGAAACAAACATAAAGCAAATAATAAAATTGCAAAATTAAGATGCAGAAGATCAACAATTATCTTTAATGTAAATGGTCTAAATACACTGGTTAAAAGACAGATATGCATAGTGTTGGCTAAAAAATACTCACCTATATGTTGTTTATAAGAAACTCTTCAAATTTAATGATATAGATAAGCCAAAAATGAAAGGATGGCAAAAGGTGTATCATGCAAGCATTAATGAAGAGGAAAGCACAATTGGCTATATTAATATTTGATAAAGTAGATTTCAGAGGAAATAAAATTACTAAAAAAGAGGGACATTATATAATTAATAAAGAATTAATATGATATGAAGACAAATAATCGTAAATGTGTGCAAAACACAGAGCTTCAAAATGTATGAAGAAAAAAACTGACATAAAATGACCTTACCGTCAAAAGCAATCTATACATTCAATGCAATTCCCATAAAATACCATCACCATTCCTCAAAGAACTAGAAAAAAAAAATCCTAAAATTCATATATAACTGAAAAAGACCACACATAGTCAGAGCAAGACTAAGCAAAATAACAAATCTTGAGGCATCATATTGCCTGACTTCAAACTATACTATAAGGCTATAGTTACCAAAACAGCATGGTACTGGTATTACAAACAAGCACAGAGACCAATGAAACAGAATGGAGAACCCAGAAACAAAGCCAAATTCTTACAGCCAACTGATCTTCAACAAAGCAAACAAAAACATAAAGTGAGGAAAGAACACCCTATTCAACAAATGATACTGTGATAATTGGCAAGTCACATGTAGAAGAATGAAACTGAATCCTCGTATCTCACTTTATACAAAAATCAACTCATGATGGATCAAAGACATAAATCTAAGTCCTGAAATGATAAAAATTCTAGACGATAACATTGTAAAAACTTTTCTAGACATTGGCTTAGGCAAAGAGTTCATGACCAAAAACCCAAAAGCAATTGCAACAAAGATAAATAGATAGGACTTAGTTAAACTAAAAAATTTCTGCACAGCAAAAGACATAATCAGCAGAGTTAACACACAACTTACAAAGTGCAAGAAAATCTATGCATCTAACAAAAGGCTAATATCCAAAATCTACAAAGAACTCAAACAAATTAGCAAGAAAAAAAAATACCCATCAAAAAGTGAATAAGGATGCCAGTCAAAACTACATTTTGATACCACTTTACTTCTGCAAGAATGGCCATAATTTGAAAATGAAAAAATAATAGGTATTGGAGTAAATGTGATGAGAAGAGAGCACTTTTACGCTGCTGGTGGAAACTTAAACTAGTACAACCATTGTAGAAAACATTATGAAGATTCCTTAAAGAAATAAAAGTAGAAATACCATTTGACCCAGCAATCCCCACTACTGGATATCTGCCTAGGGGAAAATAAGTCACAAAATGAAAAAGGCACTTGCACATGCATGTTTATTTATAGCAGCATAATTCACACAATTGCAAAAATATGGAACCAGCCCAAATTCCCATCAACCAGTGAGTGGATAAAGAAAATGTGATATATACACATACACACACACACACACACACACACACATATATATCAACAATTACAAAATCACAATCAATAATATGTGATATATATCACATATATATCATATATAAATGTGATATATAATATATAATTTATATATATAATATATATTATATAATCATCTTTTCTTTATCCACTCCCTGGTTGATGGGAATTTGCGCTGGTTCCATATCTTTGTAATTGTGAATTGTGCTGCTATAAACATGTGTGTGCAAGTGTCTTTTTCATTTTATGACTTATTTTCCCCTAGGTAGATATCCAGTAGTGGGGACTGCTGGGTCAAATGGTATTTCTACTTTTATTTCTTGTTGACTTTTTAGAAATAGCCATTCTGAATGGTGTTAAACAGTACCCCATTGTGGATTTGATTAACATTTCTGTAATGATCAATGATGTTGAGCTTTGTTTCACGTGATTATTGGCTGCATGTATGTCTTTTAAAAATGTCTGCTCATGTCCTTTGCCCACTTTTTCATGGGATATTTTTGTTGTAAATTTGTTTAAGTTATGAATGCTGGTTATTAGACCTTTGTTGAATGTGCAGTTTGCAAAAGTTTTCTCCTATTCTGTAGGTTTTATGTTTACTCTGTCAAAAGTTTCTTTTGCTGTGCAGAACCTCTGTAGTTTAATTACATTCCGTTTGTCAATTTTTGCTTTTGTTGCAATTGCTTTTCACATTGTCTTCATGATACCTTTGCTTGTGTATGCCCTGAAATGTTATTCCGAAGGTTGTCTTTCAGGGCTTTTATAGTTTGGGGCTTTAAGATTAAGTCTGTAATCCATCTTGAGTTAATTTTTGTATATTGAGGAAAGAAGGGTCCAGTTTTTATCTTCTGCATATGACTAGCCAGTTATTCCAGCACCATTTATTGAATAGAGAATCCTTTCCCCATTGCTTGTTTTTGTCAGATTTGTTGAAGATCAGATCATTGTAGGTATGCAGTCTTATTTCTGGGTTCTCTGTTCTGTTCCAGTGGTCTGTGTATCTGTTTTTATATCAGTAGCATGTTGTTTAGGTTACTGGAACCCGATAGTATAGTTTGAAATCTGATAGCATGCTTCTTCTAGCTTTACTCATTTGACTTAGAACTGCCTTGGTTATTAGAACCCTATTTTGGTTCCATATGAATTTTAAAATACTTTTTTCTAGTTCCATGAACAATGTCAATGGCAGTTTAATAGGCATAGCATTGAATGTATTGATTCTTCATATCCATGAGCATGAAATATTTTCCTCTTGTTTTTCTCATCTCTGATTTCTTTGGGTACTTGTTTATTGTTCTCCTTTGTAGAGATTTTTCACCTCCCTATTTAACTGTATTCCTAAGTATTTTATTTTGTGTGTGTGTGTGTGTGTGTGTGTGTGTGTAAAGTTCTGGGGTACCTATGCAGGACATGCAGGTTTGTTACATTGGTATACATGTGCCATGGTGGGTTACTGCACCCATCAACCTGTCATTTACATTAGGTATTACTCCTAATGCTATCCCTCCCCTAGCCCCCCACCCCTGACAGATCCCAGTGTGTGATGGTCCTCTTACTGTGACCATGTGTTCTCATCATTCAACTCCCACTTATGAGTGAGAACATGCGGTGCTTGGTTTTATGTTCTTGTGTTAGTTTGCTAAGAATGATGCTTTCCAGCTTCGTCCATGTCCCCTCAAAGGACATGAACTCATCCTTTTTTATGACTGCACAGTATTCCATGGTGTATATGTGCCACATTTTCTTTATTCAGTCTATTATTGATGGGCATTTGAGTTGGTTCCAAGTCTTTGCTGTTTTGAACAGTGCTGCAATAAACATACATGTGCTTGTGTCTTTATAGTAGAATGATTTATAATCCTTTGGATATATACTCAGTAATAGGATTGCTAGGTCAAATGGTATCTCTAGTTCTAGATCCTTGAGGAATTGCCACACTGTCTTCCACAATGTTTGAACTAATTTACACTCCCACCAACAGTGTAGAAGCTTTCCTATTTCTCCACATCCTCTCCAGCATCTGTTGTTTCCTGACTTTTTAATGATCGCCATCTTAACTGGCATGAGATCGTATCTCATTGTGGTTTTGATCTGCATTTCTCTAATGACCAGGGATGATGAGGTTTTTTTCATATGTTTATTGGCTGCACAAATACCTTCTTTTGAGAAGTGTCTGTTCATATCCTTTGCCTATTTCTTGACGGGATTGTTTGTTTGTTTTTTTTTTTTTTCTTGTAAATTTGTTTAAGTTCTTTGTAGATTCTGGATGTTAGCCCTTTTTCAGATAGATAGATTGCAAAAATATTCTCCCATTCTGTATGTTGCCTGTTCACTGTGATGATACTTTCTTTTGCTGTGCAGAAGCTCTTTAGTTTAATTAGATCCCATTTGTCAATTTTTGCTTTTGTTGCCATTGCTTTTGGTATTTTAGTTATGAAGACTTTGCCCATGTCCTGAATGATGTTGCCTAGGTTTTCTTCTAGGGTTTTTATGGTTGTAGGTCTTACATTTAAGTCTTTAATCCATCTTTCATTAATTTTGTATAAGGTGTAAGGAAGGGATCCAGTTTCAGCTTTCTGCATATAGCTAGCCAATTTTCCCAACGCCATTTATTAAATAGGGAATCATTTCCCCATTGCTTGTTTTTGTCAGGTTTGTCAAAGATCAGATGGTTGTAGATGTGTGGTGTTGTTTCTGTGGCCTCTATTCTATTCCATTGTTCTATATTATCTGTTTTGGTACCAGTACCATGCTGTTTTTGTTACTGTAGCCTTGTAGTATAGTTTGAAGTCAGGTAGCGTGATGCCTCCAGCTTTGTTCTTTTGGCTTAGGACTGTCTTAACTATGCAGGCTCTTTTTTGGTTCCATATGAAATTTAAAGTAGTTTTTTTTTTTCCAATTCTATGAAGAAAGTCAATGGTAGATTGATGGAGATAGCATTGAATCTGTAAACTACTTTGGGCAGTATGGTTCAAGATATTGATTTTTCCTATCTATGAGTATGGAATGTTTGTTTTTCCTTTTGTTTGTGTTCTCTCCTTTTTCCTTGAGCAGTGGTTTGTATTTCTCCTTGAAGAGTTCCATCACATCCCCTATAAGTTGTATTCCTAGGTATTTTATTCTCTTTGTAGCAATTGTGAGTGGGCGTTGACTCATGATTTGGCTCTCTGTTTGTCTATTACTGATGTTTAGGAATGCTTGTGATTTTTGCACATTGATTTTGTATCCTGAGACTTTGCTGAAGTTGTTTATCAGCTTAAGGACATTTTGGGCCGAGACGATGGGGTTTTCTAAATATACAATCATATCATCTGCAAACACAGACAATTTGGCTTCCTCTTTTCCTAATTGAATAATCTGTATTGCTTTCTCTTGCCTTATTGCCCTGGCCAGAACTTCCAACACTATGTTGAATAAGAGTGGTAAGAGAGGGCATCCTTGTCTTTTGCCAGTTTTCAAAAGGAATGCTTCCAGTTTCGTTACATTCTGTATGATATTGGCTGTGGGTTTGTCATAAATAGCTCTTATTATTTTGAGATATGTTCCATCAATAACTAGTTTATTAAGACTTTGTAGCATGAAGTGCTGTTGAATTTTGTCAAAGGTCTTTTTTGTATCTATTGAGATAATCATATGGTTTTTGTTATTGGTTCTGTTTATGTGATAGGTTATGTTTATTGATTTGCCTATTTTGAACCAGCCTTGCATCCCAGGGATGAAGCTGGGTTGATCCTGGTGGCTAAGCTTTTTGATGTGCTGTTGGATTCGGTTTTCCAGTATTTTATTGAGGATTTTTCCATCGATGATCATCGGGGATATTGGCCTGAAATTTTGTTTTGTTTTGTCTCTGCCAGGTTTTAGTATCAGAATGATGCTGGCCTCATAAAATGAGTTAGGGAGGAGTCCCTCTTTTTCAATCATTTGGAATAGTTTCAGAAGGAATGGTACCAGCTCCTCTTTGCACCTCTGGTAGAATTCAGCTGTGAATCTGTCTGGTCCTGGACTTGTTTTGGTTGGTAGGCTATTAATTAATGCCTCAATTTCAGAGCCTGCTATTGGTCTATTCAGGGATTCGACTTCTTCCTGGTTTAGTCTTGGGAGGGTGTGTGTGTCCAGAAATTCATCCATTTCTTCTAGGTTTTCTTGTTTATTTGCGTAGAGGTGTTTATGGTTTTCTCTGATGGTAGTTTGTATTTCTCAGGGATCGATGGTGATATCCCCTTTATCATTTTTTGTTGTGTCTATCAGATTCTTCTCTCTTTTCTTCTTTATTAGTCTGGCTAGTGGTCTATCTATTTTGTTGATCTTTTCAAAAAAACAGCTCCTGGAGTTTTTTGAAGTGTTTTTCATGTCTCTATCTCCTTCAGTTCTGCTCTGATCTTAGTTATTTCTCATCTTCTGCTAGCTTTTGAATTTGTTTGCTCTTGCTTTTCTAGTTTTTTTTACTTGTGATGTTAGCATGTCAATTCTAGATCTCTCTTGTTTTCTCTTGTGGCCATTTATTACTATAAATTTCCCTCTACACACTGCTTTAAATGTGTCCCCTGGTACATTGTGTCTTTGTTCTTATTGGTTTCAAAGAACATCTTTTTTTCTCTTGACTGATTGCCCTGGCCAGAACTTTCAATACTATGTTAAATAGGAATGGTGAAAGAGGACATTCTTGTCTTGTGCTGGTTTTCAAGGAGAATGCTTCTGGCTTTTGCCCACTCAGTATAATGTTGTCTGATATGTTTTGTCATACATGACTCTCATTGTTTTAAAGTATGTTCCTTTAATACCTACTTTATTAAGAGTTTTTAATATGAGGGGATGTTAAATTTTATTGAAAGCCTTTTATGTGTCTATTGAGATAATTGTGTGGTTTTGAACTTTAGATCTGTTTATGTGATGAATCACATTTATTTGCATGTATTGATCCAACCTTGCATCCCAGCATTAAAGCCTACTTGATCCTGATGGATAAGATTTTTGATGTGCTGCTGAAATTGGTTTGTCCATGTTTTGTTCATGATTTTTTCATTGATGTTCCTCAAAGATATTGGCTTGAAATTTTCTCTGTCTCTCTTTTTTTCTTATCTTTGCCAGGTTTTGGTATTAGAATGATGCTAGCCTCATAGAACGAGTTAGGGGACAGTCCTTCCTCCTTAAATTTTTGGAATAGTTTCAGTAGGAATGGTACCAGCTCTTCTTTGTATGTCTGGTAGAATTCAGCTGTAAATCGTTCTGCTTGTGAGCCTTGGTTGGTAGGGTTGGTAGGGTATTTATTACTGCCTCATTTTCAGAGCTCATTATTGGTCTTTCAGGGATTCAGCTTTTTCCTGGTTCAATCTTGGGAGGGTGTATGTGTCCAGGAATTTATCTGTTTTTTTTTTTTTTTTCTAGATTCTCTAGTTTATGTGAATAGAGGTGTTTATAATATTTTGTGATGGATGTTTGTATTTCTTTTGGGTCAGTGGTAATATACCTCCTTCATTTGTGATTGTGTTTATTTGGATTTTCTCTCTATATATTAGTCTAGCTAACAGTCTATTTTATCATTTTTTTCAGAAAAACAAACAAACAAACAAACAAACAAAACAGCTCCTGGATTTGTTGATATTTTGAATGGGTTTTGATGTCTCTATCTTTTTAAGTTGAGCTCTGATTTTGGTTATTTCTTGTCTTCTGTTAGCGTTTGGATTTGTTTGCCCTTGGATCTCTAGTTATTTTAGTTGTGATGTTAGATTGTTAACTTGAGATATTTGTAACTTGTTGATGTGGGCATTTAAATGTGGGCATTAACTTTTTTGCTATCAATTTCCCTCTTAACAATTCCTTAGCTGTGTCTCAGAGGTTCTGGTATGTTGTATCTCTGTTCTCATTAGTTTCAAGGAACTTCTTGATTTCTGCCTTAATTTCATTACATACCCAAAAGTCATTCAGGAGTAGTTTATTCAATTTCCATGTAATTGCATGGTTTTAAGTGAATTTCTTAGTCCTTGGTTTCTAATTTGATTACACTGTGATCTGAGAGACTGTTATTTCAATTTTTTCACATTTGGTGAGGAGTGTTTTACTTTTGATATGTGAACAGTTTTAGAGTATGTGTCATGTGGTGATGAGAAGTGATGAGAAGGATGTATAGTGTGTCATTTTGGGTGGATATATATAGAGTTCCATTTGATCCAGTGCTGATTTTAGGTCCTAAGTATCTTTGTTAATTTTCTGTCTCAGTGATCTGTCTAATATTGTCTGTGGGGTGTTAAAGTTACCCACCATTATTGTTTGGGAGTCTAAGTCTCTTTGAAGGTATCTAAGAATTTGCTCTTTGAATATGGGTGCTCCTGTGTTGGGTGCATATATATTTACAATAGTTAGAGATTTTTCTTTGTTGAATTGAACCCTTTACCATTATGTAATGCCCTTCTTTGTCTTTTTTGATATTTGTCTATTTCAAATCTGTTTTGTCAGAAATTAGAATTTCAATCCCTGCTTTTTTTTCTGTTTTCCATATACTTGGTAGATTTTTCTCCATCCTTTTGTTTTGAGCCTATGTCTGCCATTGCTATGATTTGGGTCTCTTGAAGACAGCATGTTGATGGGTCTTGGTCCTTTAGCCAACTTACCACTTTGTGTCTTTTAATTGGTACATTAAGCCCATTTACATTTAAGGTTGATGTGATATGTGTGGATTTTATCCTGTCATCATAATGTTGACAGGTTATTTTGCAGACTTGCTTATGTGGTTGTTTTATAGTGTTACCGGTCTGTCTGTGTACTTCAGTCAGTTTTTGTAGTGGATGGTAATGATCTTTCCTCTCCATATTTAGTGATTCCTTCAGGAGCTCTTGTAAGGAAAGTCTGGTGGTAATGAATTTCCTCAACATTTGCTTATCTGAAAACGATGTTATTTTTCCTTTGCTTATGAAGTTTAGTTTGGCCAGATACGAAATTCTGGGTTGAAATTTCTTTTCTTTAAGAATGTTAAATATTGACCCCCAATTATCTTCTGGTTTGTATGATTTCAGCTGAGAGATCTGCTGTTAGTCTGACGGGTTTTCCTATGTTGGTGACCTGGCCTTTCTCTCTAGCTGCCCTTAACATTTTTTGTTTCATTTGCCCTTGGAGAATCTGATGATTATGTGAACTGGGGATGATCTTCTCATAGAGTATCTTATTGGAGTTCTCTTGATTTCCTGAATTTGAATGTCAGCCTCTCTAGCTAGGTTGGGGAAGTTCTTATGGATTATATCCTGAAATATGTCTCTTCCAAATTGGTGCCAGTCTTCTCATTTTTTTTCAGGTATACCAATCAGTCACAGATTTAGTCTTTTTACATGATTCCATATTTATAGGAGATTTAGTTCATTCTTTTTCTTCCTTTTTTTCTCTGTTCTTATCTACCTATTATATTTTAGAAAGGTAGCCTTCAACTTCTGAGCTTTGTTACACTACTTGGTGTACTCTGTTATTAATACTTTTGATTGCATTATGACATTCTTATAGTATGTTTTTCAGCTCAATGGGTCAGTTGCATTCTTCTCTATACTTGCTATTCTGTCAGCTCCTGCAGTGTTTTATCATGATTTTTAGCTTCCTTGCATTGGATTACAACATCCACCTTTAGCTCAGTGAACTTCATTTCTATACATATTTTGAATTCTACTTCTGTCATTTCAGCCATCTCAGCTCAGCCTACTTTTGAACTCTTGCTGAAGAAGCAATGCAGCCACTTAGAGGAAAGAAGGTACTCTGACTTTTTGAGTGTTCTGGGTTCTTGCACTGATTCTTTGTCATCTTTGTGGGTTTATCTACCTTCAATCTTTGAGGCTGCCAGCTGTTGGTTTTTTTTTTTTTTTTTTTTTTTTATTCTATTTGATGACCTTGAGGGTTTGATTGTGATATAAGGTGGGTTCTGCCACCGGGCCTCATTTCTGGAAGATTTTAGTGGGCCAGCATTCAGATCCCAACTCCTAGACTGCATGTTCTAACTCTGGGGAACTTGTTTCAGGCCTCAACTTTGTTCTCTGGCTCTTTGAGAGTGGGAGTCTACTGCATTGGGGGGACCAAGGTGCAGAAGCCTGCAGCTGAGTGCTAGAGGATGTTGGGGTGCCTGCCTCCCTGCAGGCATTCACCACAGTGTCAGAGGCAAAGCAGTTGGTGTGAGGGTTGGGAGTGGAGGACACCTGCTGGAGAACTTGTATGCTGTTGCATTGGAGGTGGTGTTGGTTTGGGGTGAGTGCTGGGCAGTGCGGGTCTGGGTGCCTTCTCTGTGCCTTGCAACCAGGAGTGATCAGTCGGCGTGTGGGAGGATCCCCTCTTCTCTGTGCAGTGTTAGCACAAGCGTGGGGGTACTGGCAGGGTTGGAATTTGCTGGCTCTGTACCAATCAAGGCTTTGTCTGCAATGGCAGTCAACAAGGGTCAGGGATTGTACTGCACTCATACTTACTGGTAGGGCAAGTAAGGCAAAACCTACTTGTGCAGACACGTGCCAGCAAAGTAATGTAGGGAGCTTCTGAGGGCTCAGGAGAAGGTGCAGTATGGGGTTGGAGTGTGCAGGTTGGTGTGCAGCTGGAGGGGTCAGTCCCCTGGAGTTTCCCACTGGTCAGGCATGATCCAACAGCACAGAAGCAATGGTGTGGACCCCCAGGGGACCCAAGACTGTTCTGTAAGCAAGCATGGCCAGGCTGAGGACCCAGGAGAGGCCAGCAAACCAAGAGTTCTCAGGTCAAATCAGCCCTCTCTGATGTGCAAGACTACCCTGCAGAGATCAGGTCTGACAATTCCCCTAGGGCTAAAGTCTCTTATGGTGGGAGCAAGTCAAACCTAAAGAGTTGGCCATCCCTAGCCATGCTCTGCTGCAGAAGCTCCTGCACAAAACCCTGTGGGCTCCACATCAGCTGGCCTGCTGCTCCCCACCTTTGCTTGTCTCCTAAGGGCTCCACCCTGAAGAGATGTGGGTCAGCAATTGCTCAGTGCAATAAGCCCAAGATGCAGAGTCTGTGCTGTGAGCTCAAGACTGGGGTTCTCTGTCTGATGACAAGCAGTGAGGAGTGTTTGGGACCCATGGAAGTCAGACTGGCCTCCTATCCTTGTGTTGACTGCAGCTTGTTGGAGGTGTAGGTAAGGCACTTACGGTCTTTGCTCCTTTGTTAGTCTAAGGGTAGCAAGGACAGTTCCACTGAAGAGGCAGTGGCAGAGAGGCTTTCAGTTTCCCTAGGAGGCTCTGTCCATTGAGTTGCTGATTTGCTACTGACTTGATAGGTCTGGCAGAAGGTGGCTAGAGGCCCAGGACTGGAGGACCTGAGCATTGAGGAGATATGGAAACAGGCAACCACAAAACAATCTGGCCAATTTTCTGTAGGACTGCTACAGAATGCTGGGGATCTGCTGTAGTCCCTAGTCACCTTGGATTTTCTGGTACCTAGAGGTATCATCAATGAAGGCTACAAAGCAGCAAAGATGGTGGCCTGCCACTCCCTCTGGGAGCTCTGCTCAGGGATTATGGGCCTGTTGCCAGCATGAATTCACTTGTAGAAAGTGGCTGAAGACCCCAGTCAGGAGGAACAGGATTGAGGATCCACTTTAAAAAGTAGCCTGACCACATTTTGGTAGAGCAGCTGTGCTGTGCTGAGGGTCCACTTCAGCCCTCAGTCACCTAGGCCACTCCAAAGCCTGAAGACTAAAAGGGCTAAGTTTCCCAAACAGCAAAGCTGGTGGTTTGCCCCTCTCCCTGGGCACTTCATCCCAGGGTGACAGGTTCTCTGTCAGCTGGAGAACACTGGCAGGGATGTCCAGAGACCCTGGTTGGGAGGTCTTGCCCAGTGAGGAGCAACGGTATTGGGAACCCATTTAAAGAAGCAGTCTGGCCACGTTTTGATAGAGAAGTTGTGCTGTGCTGGGGGATCCCTTTCACCCTCAGTCAGTTTGGACTCTCCAAAACCTGAAAGCTAAAACAGCTAAATCGCCCAAACAGCAAAGATGGCAGCCTGCCCCTCCCCCTGGGAGTTTCATCGCAGGGAGGCACAAGGCTGCTACAAGTTGCTGGCTGGAATTCCAAGCCAGTGGGTCTTATCCTGTGTGGCCCATGGAAGTGGGGCCTGAACATCATTGCTGGTAGGCCCTTGGATTCAGCCTCTTTCCTAGGAATATATACGGAGATCTTACATCCTTCTTTGCCAAAGTTGCAACTACTTTTGTTAAGACATCCAGATAGCTGGGGTATCTAAAGCTCTTGAGTCTCTGTGCATGCCTGAGTGGCTGCTCTGCTGAGATTCCACGCAGCTCTGTCACACTGAAGGCCTGGGTTTAGTGGAGTGAGATTAAAAGGAGATCTCCTGACCCAAAGATTGCTAAGATCCATGGGAGAAGCATGGGTTCCTAGAGTTGCACATTCACTCACCACTTTCCTGGGTTGGGGAGCTTCCCTTTGCTTCATGTCTCTCACAAGTGGGCCATTGTCCTGCCTTGCTTTTCTCCATTCTCCATGGATCAAATTGTTTCCTCAGTTCATTCCAGTGTGAGTAGCTGAATGTTTGAGTTGAAGGTGCTGTATTTTTTTGCCCCTTCTGTTCCCCTCAATAAGAGCCACACACACTAGCTGCTTCTAGTCGGCTATCTTGAAAAGTCATCTAAAATAATTCAAATCATACAAAAATGTGTTCTCCACCCAAAATGGACTCTAACTATAAATCAATAGCAGAAAGACAACAGTAACATTTCTCAACACTTGGAAATTAAGCACTTCTAGATAATCCATATGTCAAAGAGTAAGTCTCAACGAAAGCTCTTAACATTTACATAAAATAGAATGACAAGGAAAATACAATATACCAAATATATATATGGGATGCAGCTAAAGTAATGCTAACAGGGAAATATACAACATTAAATGCTTACATTAGAAATTAGGAAAACATCAAATGAATAGTGTATCTTTACAGACTACAAATTGTAAACAAAAATAACCCAACACAGAGAAGGAGGAAAATAATAGGAGTAGAAAGTATTGAAATTGAAAATGAGAAAACAACAGAGAAAATGAGTGAAATATAAAGTTGGCTCTTTGAAAGGTTAATAAAATTGAGAAACTCGTAGCAAGTCTTGAAACAGTATATATTTTAAATCCTCAGAAGCAATGTGCTTCAAAAATACTTTGGATTACGTTAACCAAATTCAGTCTAGAAAAGTTCTATAGTTAACTCAGAACATGAAGATGTATACCTTCTGTGGTTCTTTGGAAGAACATTGGACCAAACTTTTAAAACACTGTCTCTACAGCAAAGTCTACTAAAATATTTGACTCAATTCAAATTATATGTTATCCACATTGTAAACTGCAAGGATATGGTAAAATGTGTAGAAATTTATACTTTTTTTTCTGAAAGACTAGAACTAATCTATGAATAAAATATTGAAGTATAAGAAAATCAAAGGCATATGTGCTGAAATGTTCAGAAAATTCAGGAAAAAATTTTGGAGGAAATGTGTACTTGGTTAGTTTATGTCATTTATATGCAATATTATGCACACTGCAGTCTTTTTGAGAACAGATTCTTACAATGTGTCTTTTCTATTTGAATTTTAAAATATATAGGTTCATTTATCATGACAATTATTATTAATATACACAAATTATTTAAAAAATTAAATTACAAAGGGAGCACCCAAGATGGCCGAATAGAAGCAGCTCCAGCCTCCAGCTCCCAGCCTGAGCGACACAGAAGACTGGTGATTTCTGCATTTTCAACTGAGGTATTGGGTTCGTCTCACTGGGGCATGTCAGACAGTCGGTGCTGGTCAGCAGGTGCAGCCCAAGCAGTGAGAGCTGAAGCAGGATGAGGCATCGCCTCACCTGGGAAGAGCAAGGGGGAAGGGAATTCCTTTTCCTAGCCAAGGGAAACTGAAACACACAATACCTGGAAAATCGGATAACTCCCACCCTAATACTGAGCTTTACCAAGGGTCTTAGCAAACGGCACACCAGGAGATTGTATGCCACACCTGGCCCAGAGGGTCTCATGCCCACGGAGCCTCCCTCATTGCTAGCACAACAGTCTGAGATCTAACTGCAAGGTGGCAGTGAGTCTGGGGGAGGGGTGCCCGCTATTGCTGAGGCTTAAGTTGGTAAACAAAGCCGCCAGGAAGCTCGAATTGGGTGGAGCCCACCACAGCTCAAGGAGGCTGGCCTGCCTCTGTAGACTCCTCCTCTGGGGACAGGTCATAGCTAAACAAAAAGCAGCAGAAACCTCTGCAGATGTAAATGTCCCTGTCTTTGAAGAGAGCAGTGGTTCTCCCAGCACAGAGGTTGAGATCTGAGAACGGACAGACTGTCTGCTCAAGTGGGCCCTGACCCCTGAGTAGCCTGACTGGGAGACATCCCCCACCGGGTGCAGACCTACACCGCACACCTCACACGGCTGAGTGTACCACTGAGACGAAGCTTCCAGGGCAAGAATAAGACAGCAACACTCACTGTTGAGCAATATTCTATCTTCTGCAGCTGCGACTGCTGATACCCAGGCAAACAGGGTCTGGAGTGGACCTCAAGCAAACTCCAACAGACCTGCAGCTGAGGGTCCTGACTGTTGGAAGGAAAACTAACAAACAGAAAGGACACTCACACCAAAACCCCATCAGTACGTCACCATCATCAAAGACCAAAGGCAGATAAAACCACAAAGATGGGGAAAAAGCAGTGCAGAAAAGCTGGAAATTCAAAAAATCAGAGTCCATCTCCCCCTCCAAAGGAAGGCAGTTCATCGCCAGCAATGGAACAAAGCTGGACGGAGAATGACTTTGACGAATTGAGAGAAGAAGGCTTCAGTTTATCAAACGTCTCAGAGCTAAAGGAAGAACTATGTACCCAGGGCAAAAAAGCTAAAAATCTTTAAGAAGAATGGAAGAATGGATAACTAGAATAATCAATGCAGAGAAGACCATACACGAACTGATAGAGATGAAAACCATGACACGAGAACTACATGACAAATGCACAAGCTTCAGTAACTGACTGGATCAACTGGAAGAAAGAGTATCAGTGATTGAAGATCAAATGAATGAAATGAAGCGAGAAGAGAAGTGTAGAGGAAAAAGAGTAAAAAGAAATGAACAAAGCCTCCAAGAAATATGGGACTATGTGAAAAGACCAAATCTACGTCTGATTGGTGTGCCTGAAAGTGATGGGGAAAATGGAACCAAGTTGGAAAACACTGCAGGATATCATCCAGGAGAACTTCCCGAAACTAGTAAGGCAGGCCAACATTCAAATTCAGGAAATACAGAGAACACCACAAAGATACTCCTCGAGAAGAGCAACTCCAAGACACATAATTGTCAGATTCACCAAAGTTGAAATGAAGGAAAAAATATTAAAGGCAGCCAGAGAGAAAGGTCAGGTTACCCACAAAGGGAAGCCCATCAATTAACAGCAGATCTCTGGGCAGAAACTCTCCAAGCCAGAAGAGAGTGGGAACCAATATTCAACATCCCTAAAGAAAATAATTTTCAACCCAGAATTTCATATACAACCAAACTAAGTTTCATAAGTGAAGGAGAAATAAAATCCCTTACAGACAAGCAAATGCTGAGAGATTTTGTCATCACTAAGCCTGCCCTATGAGACATTCTGAAGGTAGCACTAAACATGGAAAGGAACAACAGGTACCAGCCATTGCAAAAACATGAAAATGTAAAGTCCATCGATGCTAGGAAGAAACTGCATCAACTAGCGAGCAAAATAACCAGCTAGTATCATAATGACAGGATCAAGTTCACACATAACAATATTAACCTTAAATGTAAATGGACTAAATGGTCCAATTAAAAGACACAGACTGGCAAATTGGATAAAGAGTCAAGACCCATCAGTTTGCTATATTCAGGAGATCCATCTCACCTGCAGAAACACATGTAGGCTCAAAATCAAGGGATGGAGGAAGATCTGCCTAGCAAATGGAAAACAAAAAAAAAAAAAGCAGGGGTTGCAATCCTAGTCTCTGATAAAACAGACTTTCAACCACCAAAGATCAAAAGAGACAAAGAAGGCCATTTCATAATGGTAAAGGGATCAATTCATCAGGAAGAGTTAACTATCCTAAATATATATATTCACACAATACAGGAGCACCCAGATTCATAAAATAAGTCCTTAGAGACTTACAAAGAGACTTAGACTCCCATACAATAATAATGGGGGACTTTAACATCCCACTGTCAACATTAGACAGATCAACAAGACAGAAAGTTAACAAGGATATCCAGGAATTGAACTCAACTATGCACCAAGTGGACGTAATAGACATCTACAGAACTCTCCACCCCAAATCAACAGAATATACATTCTTCTCAGCACCACATCGCACTTATTCCAAAATTGACCACATAGTTGGAAGTAAAGCACTATCAACAAATGTAAAAGAGCAGAAATTATAACAAACTGTCTCTCAGACCACAGTGCAATCAAGCTAGAACTTAGGATTAAGAAACTCAATCAAAACCGCTCAACTACATGGAAACTGAACAACCTCCTCCAGAATGACAACTGGGTACATAACAAAATGAAGGCAGAAATAAAGATGTTCTTTGAAACCAATGAGAACAAAGATACAACATACCAGAATCTCTGGGACACATTTAAAGCAGTGTGTAGAGGAAAATTTATAGCGCTAAATGCCCACAAGAGAAAGCAGGAAAGATCTAAAATTGACACTCTAACATCACAATTAAAAGAACTAGAGAAGTAAGAGCAAAGACATTCAAAAGCTAGCAGAAGGCAAGAAATAACGAAGATCAGAGCAGAACTGAAGGAGATAGAGACACAGAAAACCCTCCAAAAAATCAATGAATCCAGGAGCTGTTTTTTTGAAAACATCAACAAAATTGATAGACCACTAGCAAAACTAATAAAGAAGAAAAGAGAGAAGAATCAAATAGACGCAATAAAAAATGATAAAGGGGATATCACCACCAACCCCACAGAAATGCAAACTTCCATCAGAGAATACTATAAACACCTCTACACAAATAAACTAGAAAACCTAGAAGAAATGGTTAATTTCCTGGACACTTACACTCCCCCAAGACTAAACCAGGAAGAAGGTGAATCCCTGAATAGACCAATAGCAGGCTCTGAAATTGAGGCAATAATTAATAGCCTACCAACCAAAAAAAGTCCCGACCAGACGGATTCATAGCCGAATTCTACCAGAGGTACAAGGAGGAGCTGATACCGTTTCTTCTGAAACTATTCCAATCAATGGAAAAAGAGGGAATCCTCCCTAACTCATTTTATGAGGCCAACATCATCCTGATACCAAAGCCTGGCAGAGACACAACAAACAAAGAGAATTTTAGACCAATATCCCTGATGAACATTGATGCAAAAATCCTCAATAAAATACTGGCAAACCGAATCCAGCAGCACATCAAAAAGCTTATCCACCATAATCAAGTGGGCTTCATCCCTGGGATGCAAGGCTGGTTCAACATACACTAATCAAAAAAAGGAATCCAGCATATAAACAGAACCAAAGACGAAAACCACATGATTATCTCAAAAGATGCAGAGAAGGCCTTTGACAAAATTCAACAGCCCTTCATGCTAAAATCACTCAATAAATTCGGTATTGATGGAACAATAATAAGAGCTATTTATTATAAACCCACAGCCAATATCATACTGAATGGTCAAAAGCTGGAAGCATTCCCTTTGAAAACTGGCACAAGACAGGGATGCCCTCTTTCACCACTCCTATTCAACATAGTGTTGGAAGTTCTGGCTAGGGCAATCAGGCAAGAGAAAGAAATCAAGGGTATTCAGTTAGGAAAAGAAGAAGTCAAATTGTCCCTGTTTGCAGATGACATGTTTGTATATTTAGAAAACCCCATCGTCTCAGCCCAAAATCTCCTTAAGCTGATAAGCAACTTCAGCAAAGTCTCAGGATACAAAATCAATGTGCAAAAATCACAAGCATTCTTATAAACCAGTAACAGACAAACAGAAAGTCAAATCATGAATGAACTTCCATTCACAATAGGTTCAAAGAGAATAAAATACCTAGAAATCCAACTTACAAGGGATGTAAAGGACCTCTTCAAGGAGAACTACAAACCACTGCTCAATGAAATAAAAGAAGATACAAACAAATGGAAGAACATACCATGCTCATGGATAGGAAGAATCAATATTGTGAAAATGGCCATACTGCCCAAGGTAATTTATAGATTCAATGCCATCCCCATTAAGCTACCAATGTCTTTCTTCACAGAATTGGAAAAAAATACATTAAAGTTCATATGGAACCAAAAAAGACCCCACATTGCCAAGACAATCCTAAACCAAAAGAATAAAGCTGGAGGCACCATGCTACCTGTCTTCAAACTATACTACAAGGCTACAGTAATCAAAACAGCATGGTACTGATACCAAAACAGAGATCTAGACCAATAGAACAGAACAGAGCCCTCAGAAATAATATCATATATCTACAACCATCTGATATTTGACAAACCTGACAAAAACAAGAAATGGGGAGAGAATTCCCTGTTTAGTAAATGATGCTGGGAAAATTGGCTAGTCCTAAGGAGAAAGTTGAAACTGGATCCTTTCCTTACTCTTTATATGAAAATTAATTCAAGATGGATTAGAGACTTAAATGTTAGACCTAAAATCATAAAAACCCTTGAAGAAAACCTAGGTAATACCATTCAGTACGTAGGCATGGGCAAGGACTTCATGTCTAAAACACCAAAAGCAACGGCAACAAAAGCCAAAATTGACAAATGGGATCTAATTAAACTAAAGAGCTTCTGCACAGCAAAAGAAACTACCATCAGAGTGAACAGGCAACCTACAGAATGGGAGAATATTTTTGCAATCTACTCATCTGACAAAGGGCTAATATCCAACGTCTACAAAGAACTCAAACAAATTTACAAGAAAAAAACAAACAACTCCATAGAAAAGTGGGCAAAGGATATGAACAGACATTTCTCAAAAGAAGACATTCATACAGCCAACAGACACATGAAAAAATGCTAATCATCTCTCACCATCAGAGAAATGCAAATCAAAACCACAATGAGATACCATCTCACACCAGTTAGTATGGCGATCATTAAAAAGTCAGGAAACAACAAGTGCCGGATAGGATGTGGAGAAATAGGAACGCTTTTACACTGTTGGTGGGACTGTAAACTAGTTCAATCATTGTGGAAAATAGTGTGGCAATTCCTCAAGGATCTAGAACTAGAAATACCATTTGACCCAGCCATCCCATTACTGGGTATGTACCCAAAGGATTATTATTATTATTATTATTATTATTTTTTTTTTTTTTTTGAGACAGAGTCTCGCTCTGTCGCCCAGGCTGGAGTGCAGTGGCGCGATCTTGGCTCACTGCAAGCTCCGCCTCCCGGGTTCACGCCATTCTCCTGCCTCAGCCTCCCGAGTAGCTGGGACTACAGGCGCCCACAACCGCGCCCGGCTAATTTTTTGTATTTTTAGTAGAGACGGGGTTTCACCGTGGTCTCGATCTCCTGACCTTGTGATCCGCCCGCCTCGGCCTCCCAAAGTGCTGGGATTACAGGCGTGAGCCACCGCGCCCGGCCTACCCAAAGGATTATAAATCATGCTGCTATAAAGACACATGCACACATATGTTTATTACAGCACTATTCACAATAGCAAAGACTTGGAATCAACCCAAATGTCCATCAGTGACAGACTGGATTAAGAAAATGTGGCACATATACACCATGGAATACTATGCAGCCATAAAATAGGATGAGTTTGTGTCCTTTGTAGGGACATGGATGCAGCTGGAAACCATCATTCTCAGCAAACTATCGCAAGAACAGAAAACCAAACAGTGCATGTTCTCCCTCATAGGTGGGAATTGAACAATGAGATCACTTGGACACAGGAAGGGGAACATCACACACACCGGGGCGTATTGTGGGGAGTGGGGAGTGGGGAGGGATAGTATTGGGAGATATATCTAATGTAAATGACGAGTTAATGTGTGCAGCACACCAATATGGCACATGCACACATATGTAACAAACCTGCACATTGTGCACATGTACCCTAGAACTT
This sequence comes from Papio anubis, assembly GCF_008728515.1. Taxonomy (NCBI): domain Eukaryota; kingdom Metazoa; phylum Chordata; class Mammalia; order Primates; family Cercopithecidae; genus Papio; species Papio anubis. The sequence goes on along the minus strand of NC_044981.1, from coordinate 61,135,274 downwards.
AAAGTATATATATAAAAAAATAAATCCAATTGCTTTCCTATGCTATCTGATTCAATAGAATGGTAAAATTAATTTTATACTCTTCATTACCTAATTTATATAAGAACCATATATATCATCTCTCTCTTAGAGTTTTCATATATATAAAGGCTTTTAAAAATATGTTATATTTATACATCATCTAAAGCAAGCTAAATAAAAGTATAAGAACAATTTAGTTGCAAACGTTCAAATTTTGAAACATTTACTATTTAAAAAAAGTGTCATTTTATTCTTCTGGGTAAACAAAAGTTATGTGCCAGTACAAACCATCTGTAATATAATCATATGAGGCCAGGAAGAGTACAGTCTGAAACTTGAACAAGTTGCCCTCTGGTCAGAAATCATCACTTTTTTTTTTTTTTTTTTTTTTGTTTTAAAGGGAAAATAACTTTTGAATCTCCACAATTAGGAGACTCCAGTTGAAATTCTACAAGGCCACGTAGCCTGCAGCTTTATTTTTCTCCTTCAGTTAACAAACTATAAGTAATAACTGACAGATTTTTGAAGCCAAACTTGTAGTGTGAAATGTGTGCTTTCTCTCATCTGTGGATTGTATCATTTTCTGTATCATATTTTTTTTTAGTCTGTGTTCTGATGACTGATTTATAATTTATAGAAGCTACACATATCTCCACTTATGTTCAATGCTGTGCAACACTGTGTTTTCTGTAAGCAATAATGCTATAGAATGTTTCTGGTATTCTTGTAATATTTTTGTAACATAGAGTTAGAGGTCAATATACTTTATTCCACATTCAGCAATGGTTTATTCTACTTTAAAAAAGGGCTTTTTTTTTTTTTTTTTTTCAGTATTTGAAGTTAGAAAATGGTCTTTTTATTTATTTGTGTAATAGGAAATGAAAACCTAGTAGCTTAAATTGAAAAAAACAAAAAACAAAAAAACCCAGAAATCTTCTTTGTATAATCAGTGATTTCTGCATCACAAGTTAACAATGAAGAGAAAGTCATGAATACAATTTTGTTATTAATTTTAAGCAGGTAATTATTTAGCTGCTTATATGCCTATTTACTTTCCTGATTATTGTAGTCAATATAGAACATCCACTTATTTTTAATGGTAAGATTTTAGCAATAATGGAAAATATTAAATATTAAGCTCAGTAAAAGGATTATGATTTGTATTTTATAGTTCAATATATTCTTTTTTAAATTTCATAAACAAAATTAAAAAAATAGCAGCTGTCTGTTAAATGTATTTGAACATTAGATCATTTAAGTTTTAGAAAGGTGGTCTTGGGAACTTAGGAAAGATGATAGGATATAGGAACTGGAACATGACGTATTATGTATGGAAATTCTCCCACATTTGCTAGCATAAACTAACTAATGTGGTCAATTCAATGCTGCTTATGTATGTATTTTCTACTCCTACTTTAACACTCTTGTCACAGTGCGACCTTTCAGGCCAAAACGTGTCTGAGACCAGGCTGAACAATTTAGCAGCTTATTGAATGTTAAAGAATAAAAAAGAATAAAAAATTTATGAAAGATTTCAATATTTGGCAAGTAGTACATAACCTAATTTTAGGTCTTAGAATTTCCCTCCTATCCTTGTGAGAAACTAGAATGTGTGCAAATTGTGGTAGAGAAGAGTAGCTTTTCATATAGTGTAGAGTTTTGCCAAGAAGTGGCTGTTGAAAATGAACTCGGCCGGGCGCGGTGGCTCAAGCCTGTAATCCCAGCACTTTGGGAGGCCGAGACTGGCGGATCACGAGGTCAGGAGATCGAGACCATCCTGGCTAACACAGTGAAACCCCATCTCTACTATAAAATACAAAAAACTAGCCGGGCGAGGTGGCAGGCGCCTGTAGTCCCAGCTACTCGGGAGGCTGAGGCAGGAGAATGGCGTGAACCCGGGAGGCAGAGCTTGCAGTGAGCTGAGATCCAGCCACTGCACTCCAGCCTGGGCGATAGAGCGAGACTCCATCTCAAAAAAAAAAAAAAAAAAAAAAGAAAGAAAGAAAGAAAATGAACTCTATTTCCAAGCTTTGCATCTAGTTGGGGCCATTTGGCTAAGGTTTGATCAATAGCGACTAAGAAGAAAATACACGTGCCACTTTTAGTCGTGGGCCTATAGATATCTCTCCAAATACTTTCAGTTAGTTTCCATCTAACACTGATCTCAATCCATCTATAGTCTCTTCTAGTTAGACTCCGAATGTTGCTCATTGGCATAATCTGCTCTTGCAGCCAGTATTTCCTTGTGTGATTAGGTCATTATAATATGATGAGAGGTTTAGTGTCCTCATGTATCTTGTTCAGTCTGTCTTGAAGATCAATACAAAAACAAAACCAAGGGTACACAATGATATCAAGCTTTTGTGGGAGAAAAAGTATACTAAGACACAGATTTTCACCCCCAATTTTATTATAAAGTTCATTAACCCATATCTCCTTTTACTGCCCTTGTTCTTGTGATTCTGAGAATGTGTGTGTATGTGTGTATGAATGCAATACACACAGGCCAACAGTTCTGTCATTTTCTCTCTCTCTATGTATCTATGTCTATACATAGATACATATATTTGCATTATATACTAATTCAATATGACAATTATAAGGAATTCCAAAATTCTATTATAACAAATTCTATTGTAAGTCTAATTCTAGTAAGACATATATATATGTATTATACTCTAATGTGTAAATTTGAATAACATTTTTGTGAATTTTAACATCAATCATTTCACTCTTCCTACAACACACCAATTCCTTTTCTTTGCAGCCTTCCTCTAAGGTAAACATTTCATCAGGTTTCATATAGATTTGAATAATAATTCCTGAATTATTATTATATCTCTCTCTACCACATACACAGTATCTTCAGAGAAAATTATCTGTCTAAAAGTAATAGAAAATGATAGCAGAGCACACACACAAAGAAATGTTCAAATGTTTAGCTTCTTAGATGTTAAACTACACCTGTCATAATAAGGGAAACTTTTATAAAACAAAAGAGTAATCAGGCTGGATGCAGTGGCTCACGCCGTTAATCCCAGCACTTTGAGAGGTCGACGTGGGTGGATCATGAGGTCAGGAGATCAAGACCATACTGGCCTACACGATGAAACCCCGTCTCTACTAAAAGTACACAAAATTAGCCAGGCGTGGTGGCGGGCGCCTGTAGTCCCAGCTACTGGGGAGGCTGAGGCAGGAGAATGGCCTGAACCCAGGAAGCGGAGCTTGCAGTGAGCCTAGATTGTGCCACTGCACTCCAGCCTGGGCGCGATAGTGAGACTCCATCTCAAAAAAAAAAAAAAAAAAAAAAAAAAAAAAAAAAAGAGTAATCAAGTCCTTATTGATTTTATCTATCAGAAAACATGTTACCCATATTGAAAATAGGAACAAAAGGTTGTTCCTATTTTATCATTCCCATGAAGGCTTCAAGAATTTTTATATTTGCTTGCTTTATGGTAGGAGGTTATATTTCTGTGAAATTAAACATACAATCATACACAATTCACTGTTTTCTGAACAATTTCTGCCATGATTAAGCAGTTCCTTATGTGTTACCTGAAAAAATGTTGTGGAATGTTATCCTCAAAACTTTGAAGCAACTTCATTTCTTCTTCCCTTCGTAAGCTAACCTTTTTCTTATTTCATTTGAATGTGTAAATAAGTTTTCATGAAGTGGTGCCTGGCCTATTGTGAACAAATATACAACTGGCCTGGATTTTCTGGCACTTCTGTAACTCCTTAAAGGAGTATCATCAGCTTACCTTGGATCAATTTTACAGCCATTTCCCAGTGCCAACTTTGGTGCTGCCTAATCATACAGAACACATATGCTAGAAAAAATTTATTGCTAAAGGAATGTCACATGTCATGGCATTAGCTCAATGTTTTTTTGGTGGATTATTCTATTGAATCATCAATAATAAGTCCTTAGGTCTGGGCTTCTCTTTCTCCTCCTCAGGGTAACTTCCTACCAAATTGTGACTCTGCTTTTACAATTCGATTACCTGTGGTTAAATGTATCAACACGGGGAAAGTTGTAGAAGGAAAAAGTTCATTATGCTGAGTACATCCTGAATGCTTTCATTTCCTGTTGCTGCTATAACAAATTACTGTAAATTTAGTAGCTTAAACAATAGAAACTTCTTATATTAGAGTGTTGGAGGGCACAAGTTTTAAAAGGAAAGTTTCAGAAAGACTGTTTTCTGTAGGTTAGGGGAGAGTATATCCTTTGCCTCTTTTAACTTGTAGAGGCCACCTGCATTCCTTTGCTCATGATCCCCTTCTAGCAATGACATCCTCTGACCTCTGCTCCATCAAATCTCTATCTCTAATTTTGACGCCCTTGTCTCTCTCTCACAAAAAGACTTGTGGTTATATGAGTTCCACCAAGATATCCTTAGAAAATCTCTCCACATGAAGATCCTTATCTTTACCACATCTGTCGAATCCCTTTTGCCATGTAAGGTATAGTAGTTCGTTCTTGTACTGCTATAAAGAAATAGCTGAGTCTGGGTAATTTATAAAGAAAAGCGGTTTAATTGGCTTTCAGTTCTGCAGGCTGTACAGGAAGCCCAGCAGCTTCTGCTTCTGAGGAGGCCTCAAAAAACTTACAATCATGATGGAAGGCGAATAGGAAGCAGGCATGTCCTAAATGGTCAGAGCAGGAAGATGGGGCAAGGGAGGGGCAACACATTTTAAACAACCACATCTTGTGAGGACCCTATCATGAGAACAGCACCAAAGGGGGAAAATCTGCCTCCATGATCCAGTTGCCTCCCACCAGGCCCAGCATTCAGCATTGGAGATTACATTTCAACTTGAGATTTGGATGGGGACACAGATCAAAACCGTATCTTAAGGTAACATTCTCAGGTTTTATGTATTAAAATTTGGATGTCTTTAGGTGATCATTATTCTCTCTACAACATGAGTGAATAATGTTTTTGCAATATCTATTAGACATCCTGGCAGACATGTTAAGAGCTACTTGGATGTACAAACCTAAAGTTTACTGATAAGGGTAGAGAGTGAAGTTATATGTGTGAAAAGTATAATTACCTTTGTGATTTTCCTGTGATTCATTTTTTTTTTTCTATCTAGGAGAGGGAGAAAATAGTATTACTTTATAATATTCTAGTTAGAATGAATACAAAAATATAAATACTAGTTTAGGGCTTTTATTATAGTTAGAAATTATAGCTATAGATGTAGTGTATTAAAAATCTTTAAATTCCAGAATTTATTTGGAGGAGGGTAAGGATATGTAGAATCAAGAAAGTAGAGCAAAGTAAGAGGAAAACCAGGACCAAAACAAACAAACAAACAAACAAAAACAAACAAACAAACAAAACTGGTCTCCTGGCAGAGTAGAAAGTATTTCAAGACTCAAGGAGGGAAAGACTGTATCAAATGTTACTATTAGAGAGTTCATTTTGCTTTGTTACATAAAGATACTTTTTTTTTTTTTTTTTTTTTTTTGAAACAGAGTCTCACTCTGTCGCCCAGGCTGGAGTGCAGGAGTGCAATCTTGGCTCACTGCAACCTCTGTCTCCCAGGTTCAAACAATTCTCAATTCTCGTGTCTCAGCCTCCTGAGTAGCTGGGATTACAGGTGTGTGCCACAAAGCCCAGCTGATTTTTTTTTTTTTTTTTTGCTAATTTGTTTTGTGTTTTTAGTAAAGATAGGGTTTCTCCATGCTGGCCAAGTGGTCTTGAGCTCCTGACCTTAAGTGACCCACCTGCCTCAGCCTCCCAAAGTGCTGAGATTACAGGGATGAGTCACCATGCCCATCCATAAAGATACTCTTGAAGAAAATATTTCAATAGAAAGTTAGGAGCAAAGATTGTCTGAAGTGGGTTCTAGGGAAAACAGGAGGAGAGCAAGTGAAGACAGAAAATAGAACACTCTCATAAGGAGTTTTACTTTAAAGCAGAGTAAAGAAATACAGAAATATCCACAGGTGATGGGGATAAATTAAGATTAGATAGATAGATAGATAGATAGATAGATATGGAATATATCAGACAATATTTGCATACTGTTGAGAATTGTCTGATAGAGAATAAGTTTGTTGTAGGAAGGAAAAGTGAATGATTTCTAGGGCAATGACTGTAAAAGGACATTTGATTCTAGTGTTCAAGTGGAAGTACTGGTCATAGGAATATAGACAGTTTTCACCGTAACTCATGGAAAGGCAAAGTATGAGCATCCAGATGGGATGCAGTGTGGCAGGCACAGTAGTTGGAGCATGTAAAATTTCTTGTCTGATAGCTTTTATTTCAAAATTATACAAGAAGAGAGAAAAAAGCATGAAATGGTATTTTCATAGTGATGGAGACTAAATTGTCTATGGAAATATTATCTTACTATGAAGCATGTCTGATAACTCATTTGAGGTTGTGGTCATAAATTTAAAGGTGAGCTATATAGTAATACTGACTGTTTTATCAAACAAATTAAGTTGTAAAGAAGTTCTGTCATGGACTAAGCAGAAAATGGGGTTTGCCATCGTTGGGATATTTAAATGTAATAAAAATGGAAAGAGATTACGGATGGCTCTAGGAGAGCAATTGAAATGATGTACACTAGACCGTAAGATGAATAAGGAGGGATGTGATATGAGGCCAATGGAGTTAGTGAAAAGTGGTAAGGTCAAAGGTTTATATGTTTGATTTGTTTTGAAAAAACTGTTAAATAGTCATTTTAGTCTTCAATTTATAAGAAAGTTAGTAGAACTCTCACTTGAGTTACTATCTCACTGTTCCCTGATCCTGCTGTCCATCTGGTCACTATGGTGCTGCTGACAGTCTCAGGGAGTCAACTCTGTGTGTGATTTTGTACAAAGCTTGCATGTTGCAGTTTCTTTCAATCTTTTGGTTATTTCAATGATCCTCACATTTTCTCAAACACAAAATAAAACCTGTTTCACAGACTTCTGGACAACTTCACAATTTTGATTGTTGTTTTTCTATTCTCCCAATTCATTCTACTGTATTAAATTCTGGTATTTTACTCTTGGTAATATCATCCTGTATGCTTTTTATTGATGTAAATTTAAGGGGTACAAGTAGAGTGTTGTTGCATGTTATTGTGTGATGGTGAAGTCTGGGCTTTTTGTGTAACCATCATCCAAAGAATGTACATTGTATTCATTAGATAATTTCTCATTCCTCAACACTCTCACACTGCCACCCTTCTGGTTCTCCTTTGAACTATTATTCTAGACTCTATTTCCATGTGAATACATTATTTAGCTCCCACTTATGAATGAGAACATGGGGTATTTGAAATTCTGGTTCGGAGTTGTTTCATTTAAGATAATACCCTTTAGTTCCATCCGTATTGCTGCAAAAGACATGATTTTATACTTTTTATGGCTGAATAGTGCTTTATTCTGTATATATACTATATTTTATTTATCCAGTCATTTTTTAATAGATGCTTAGATTTATTCTCTATATTTGCTATTGTGAACAGTGCTGCAATAAATGTATAAGTGCAGGTATCTATCTTTTTAATATGATATATTTTCCTTTCTGCTTTCCATGGATGTTGCACTAATTTACATTCCCACCCACAGTGTATAAGTGTTCCCTTTCCTTGTTATCCTCACCAGTATCTTTTACTTTTTGACTTTTGACAATAACCATTCTGGCCAGTAGAAGATTACATCACATTGTGGTTTTGATTTGCATTTCTCTGATAATTAGTGATGTTGAGCATTATTTTTAATATGCTTATTGGCAATCTGTATGTCTTCTTTTGAAAAATGTCTATTTATGTCCTTTGACCACTTTTTAATGGGTTTATTTGTATTTTGTGTTGTTGTTGAGTTACCTGTAAATTCTGGATATTCTGTTGTTGAGTTACCTGTAAATTCTGGATATTTGTCCCATGTTGGATGCAGAGTTTGCAAATATTTTCTCCCATTCAGCAGGCTGTGCCTTTACTCTGTTTATAATAATAATGATTGATGATCATGATTATTATTATTATTGTTTGTGGCACAAAAGCTTTTTAGTTTAACTAAGTGCCATTTGCCTATTTATATTTTTATTTTTCAGTGCAGAAGCTTTTTAATTTAAATAAGTCCCATTTGTCTATTTTTAGTTTTGTTGTTGATGCCTTTTAGTTCTTAGCCATGAACTCATTTCCTAAACCAATGTCCAGAAGTGTTTGCACTAAGTTTTATTGTAGTACTTGTATTGTTTCATGTCTCACATTTAAGTTTTTAACTTATTTTCTGTTGATTTTATATGGTGAGAGATAGTGTCCAGTTTTATTCTTCTGCATGTGACAATCCAATTTTCCAAAATTTCTCGACAAAATACTAGCAAATAAAATCTAAAATCACATTGAAAAGATAATACACCCTGATTGAGTGGTTTTATTCCAATGATACAAGGATGGTTCAGTATACACAAATCAATAAACGTGATTCATCACATAAACTGACATTAAAAACAAAAAACTTGTGATTATCTCAATAGGTACAGAAAATACATTGGATAAAATACAGCATTTCCTTCATGATAGAAAACTGAATGAACTAGACATAGAAGAAACATTATCAAGCTGAAAACAAAATCAAGAAGACAATATCATTTATAATAGCTATAAAAATTAATAAAATACTCTGAAATGTGTTAAACAAAAGAAATAAAGGATCTCTACAAAGATAATCACAAAACAAAGATGAAATAAATTTTAGATGACACAAAAAAATGGAAAAATATTTCATGCTAATGGATCAGAAGAATTCATATCTGTTAAAATGACTATGTTGCCCAAATCAATATATAGATTCAATACAATCTCTATCAAAATACTAGTGTCATTTTTCAAAGAATTTGAGAGAACAATCCTAAAATTCGTATGGAACTGATAAAAGAGCCTGGCTAGTCAAAGCAATCATAAGCAAAATTAACAACACTGAAGGAATCACATTACCTGACCTCAAATTATAATACGAAGCTATGGTAACCAAAATAGCATGGTGCTGATATAAAAGTAGACACATAGATAAATGGAGTACAATAGAGAACCAGAAATGAAGCCACACATCTATAGTCAATTGATCTTTGACAAATTCAACAAAAATATGCAGTAGGGAAAGGACACATCTCCCTATATTTTTGCTTCTGTATTATTCCACTGTATCATCTGTTTTATCCCCTTGAGGAAACACCCATTCTTTGATCCTTCATACTTTTCTAAATCTATTATAGTCTCATATCTCATAAAACAAACAACCTTTCCTTCTATCTGAGGAAAATCTTATTTCTTGTTTCTCCAAGAGCTTCTTTCATCAGTTATCTCATCTATTCTCTCACAATATCTCTCCATGAACTTAACTGTTTGTCAATAAACATTATCAAGTCTTTCTCATTACCCTTTCTGTCAAAATATTGTTATACATTCCTTCTCATTATTAGCCAAGTTTCATAGAAGCTCAGTTTTATACTATGAGTTTACTTGGCCTTCATCCACGTCTCCTTCTACATCAGTCCAGCACATGTCTTCTCCTGCCACTATTTATTAATTCTTCCTGGTCAACTTCACCAATTTCTTTCCAGTTGCAAAATCTAATGGGTAAATTTCAGTTCCCTTATTTTGGTGAAGTTCTTTGATGTGTTTGGCTCTGTTCATACCTACTTTAAATTAATTTCTTTTCTATCTTTGATCTTTATTCACCGGGTTTCTTTTTACTTTTCTGATCATCTGTTCTTATCAACCTTTGTATAAATTAAATATGTTTTTATTCGGACTTCATGGTTTTCTGTTTGATCCTGCCCTAGTGCTTTTCTCTCTGAATACTAATCTTGGTGATTCTTTCGACTGCATTTATTTTAACTCTTAAAGGTTTTCAAATGTCTCTATTTTTGACTTTGTCTTCAATTTTCAGACACTTATACACAAATTTCTTTTGCATAGACCACGTTGCGGAGTTCAGAATCCATAACTTTCTTAGATTGCTACTAATAATGTGTTATAGGTCTTTTAGTAGTATGACTATTTATACAAAACATAAACTAGAATGCTAAACCATGAAATCTCATATTCTTTTTCCGTATCCATAGCATAATACATTCTGACATAAATGTTTTCTGAATATTTCTTTTAATGTTTAATGTTTTTCATTTCATTTCTATTTCTACTGCTTTTGTTCAGATCTCATCATATCTCTTTCAGAACAATTTATTTGCCACTATGTAGAGTTAAACCAAATTTTCACAAGAAGAAAGTTTGAGTTTATTTTTTTAAACTGAAAATCAATCTTTGTTAAGGGTTACATGTTTGTTTTCCCCAAAAGCACATATATTAATATTTAACCCCTAATTACATGGTATTAGAAAGTCAAATATTTGAGAGATAACTGAGTTATGAGGGTGGGGCCTCATGATGGGATTATTGCCCTTATAAATAGAGATATAACCTTGCCTGTTGTTTTGCTGTCATATAGAGATATATAAGAAGGTATTAGAGGGGTATGTAAGCCAGAAAGCAAGCCCTCACCAAACACCAGACCTGTCATTCCCTTAATTTTTGATTTCCCAGCCTCCAAAACTCTGAGATAGTTAATTTTGTTATAACAGCCTAAACTGACTAATATAATGCATGTACAACCTGACCCCTATTTCTCTTTGTGTGTACTTTTAACCTGATTTCTGCTCCAGTAATACTGAAATTTATGCTGTTCATTTACATACCACTTTTTATCCACTGTGTCTTTACTCGTGATTTTCTCTTCCTGGAATGGTCTCCTTTCATTTATCTTGCCAACTTTCATTCTTCACTACTTATTTCAAGTAACATTCCCTTCATCAAACCTTCCCTGAAAGCTCAGATCGTTGTAAGTGCTCTGCCAATCTCACTTAAAAATTTCTATTTATCTATCTCCCACTCCTTCTAGTAGTTGTCTTACCTTTCTGGCAAAACTATGCCATTCCTACAACAATTGACTATCTCAGAATATAGCATAGCACCTGAAACTGTATGAACTAGAAATCATACTAAGTCAACTGAATAGGACTACTTTTGCAGGGTCTTTCTGTTAGTAAAGCTGTACCTATCAATAGCCAATGATGTAATTTCTGTTTATGATAATAGTTTATATTTCTTGAATATCCACTGTGTGACAAATATGCTTCTGAGATTTTTTTATATTAATTGTCCCTTCAAAGTGATTATTATTTTTGTTTTTCTTATCCTTATTTTCTCAGGTGAGAGAACTAGGGCACAGAGAATTTGAGGTATTAATGATCACAAAATTAGTAAGAGGGGAAGATTAAGTTCAACACTTGAAAGTCTTGATCAAATGCAGTTGCTCTGAATCTCTACTCCTGTGTGGTGAATTTTCAACTTCAATTTTCTGAATGGAGGTTAAAATAAAATATATTACTTTTATTTACTTAGAGGCCAAAGTTAGGTGAGTGATGGGTCTACATTTAGCTATGTATACCTATATGTCAATATTAATCTTAAAAAAATATAACTATATCTCCACATACAGATAGAGTAATAGTGATCTTTAATTACCTACATTTGATATACATAATACCAATAAATGAGTCTCAAAGAACAAGCACTGTGGCTGCAAAAGGTTATTCAGAGGCAACATCCCAGCAGAGACAGCAATCCACTAATGCCCTTACATTTTATTGTTGTTTAATGCATAAGCTATTATAAGATTGCACGAGGAGAAGCCGAGACAGTAGGATCCAAGAAAGGAAGGTTCAGTGACAAAAAATGGATTAAAAAGTAGGTCCAGGGAATTTAAAAGAAGGTGGTCTGAAAAGGCTCAGGCATAGAAGGTCAGGCTTATACTACACAGCACAGCACATGTGGGGATGCTCATTGGAATACCCTAGATCCCATATGATCTTTTCATTATGAGTGTTAATTATGGTTTTAAATCAATTTTATATGGGGTTTCCTTTTGAACTTTTAGGGAATTTTGGCAGTTCAAACTGAATTTCCTACCGGGAAGTAAAAATCATTTTCCATTTTTAGACAGACATCCTCTGTTACCTGATATACATAATAATTCAAGTTCATGGGGACCAAAAGAGAAGATACAGAGGTCACTCACACTCAGCTTAGAAGTTTTGTTTTGTTAAATAAAGTAATACTCAAATATTTTTAGGTAACCTTTATGTTTGCTATTTTATTACAGTCATGGAGTCAAATATTGTCCATGAGCCCTATTCCCTAAATGGAACCCTGAAAAATTACCTATTCATAGAGAGGTCATAAAGCTCTACAAATAGCAAAAGTGGGCATTCTTTCAGGGGAGCTCTAAGCACATTGTAACCTCATTTGTCTGCCTTTGAACTAAAGATGTCTAGCAGAGGAGACCTGGGGAAGTGATATTGACAACACTTAAGTGCCACTCTCCAGGCCATGCAGCCTCTGAGGTGCTTTCACTTGTCTCTCCTACACAGTACATTTGAAACCAAAAAACAAGAGAAGCCCTTCCTTAGCAATGTTTGGATGTTGGTGTTTAAGAAAAGCCAACTTTAGCTTATTTAGGTTTACTCTGTAAAATGTGAAGCTCATAAGGTCGTAATACTCATTTTCTTCATTTAAAAAATGTGTAGATTCTCAATTTGTTTCTCAATTCAAAAGTTTCTTTTACTGAAAATACTGAATAGAGTGAGACAACAATGCTACATGTTTTTGGCTTTTTTGGACGATGCTTTAACCTTTTAACTGCTGAATATAGAAACAATAAGTAGCCAGGAATGACCATCTTCAGCCATATTTAAATTCTAATCATCACTCATCTAGCAAGGGATTAGACAGAAAATGATATGAATGCCTGTTGCTGTGTTGCTTAGCACAACATTCTGTGCATGCTTTTAAAATACTGTAGATCACATTACAGATGTTATCTTCTTATCAAAACTTTCCCCAAGTAGCTTACTCTACGTGTTATAACTTTTGTTTCCTTGTTAAATGATTATTGAATATCTGCTATGTAATACATTGTAAAACTGGAGACTTTCTCATGAGTCCCCCTCCTATTTGGCTGAATATAGTTGTTTTTATTTTGGATTAAATAACAGTAATAATGGTAACAGTGGTGACAAGCACAAACAGGCTGGTGCCTCTTTGTACACTTTGCCACTTGTCACCCAATAAGTGCTTTGATGTATATTTATATCAATCTGAGGTATATATTATAACATTACCCATATGAACACACTGAACCTTATAAAGGTTAAGTGTCTTGACAAAGTCACAAAGCTAATAAACCGTGGAATCAAAATCCAAACTGAAGCTGTCTGATTGCAAGGCTGGATTTTTTTTTTTTTTTTTTTTTTTGAGACGGAGTTTCACTGTGTCACCCAGGCTGGAGTCAAGTGGTGTGATCTTGGCTTGCTGCAACCTCTGCCTCCTGTGTTCAAGTGATTCTCCTACATCAGCCTCCCGAGTAGCTGAGATTACAGGCACCCACGACCATGCCCAGCTAATTTTTATATTTTTAGTAGAGACAGGGTTTCACCATGTTGGTCAGGGTGGTCTTGAACTCCTGACCTCAAGTAATCCACCTGCCTTGGCCTTCTGAAGTTCTGGGATTATAGGCATGATCCACCACACCCGACCTTCTTTAACTCTTGTTAAAAATCCTTAGTATACATATGTAACAAACCTGAACTTTATGCACATGTACCCTAGAACTTAAAGTATAATAATAATAATAAAAAATAAAATAAAATAAAATAAAAGTTTTTACATTTTCAAAAATAAATAAATAAATAAATAAAAATAAAAATCCTTAATTCTTGTAAAACTGTATCCATAAATCTAAACTCTTTATGCAGTTTGGTAAATTATGGTAAGGTAAATGCACCCACTTCACTTGATCCCATTATGTTTACCTCAGTTTTCTTCCACCTCTGCTCTAATGACATGAATATAACATGCACTCATTTTTTTAAATTTCAAAATTTGTCATTGTGCTCAGAATGACTTCCTCCCCTTTGGCTTTCCTTTTCTTAAGCTTCATCTCTTTCAGGAAGCTTTAAATCTTCCAGGTTGTGATTAGTCTCAAAATCTCAGAACATTTAGTTTATGGTTGTGCAACAAAAGACTTTAAGAGAGAAAGAATATAGTTTAAACTTGCCAGACTCTGGGTTAAGGAGCCATTCAGACAAAGGAGTGGGAAGGCAGGCATTCAGCAGTGGGTATGCTATCCCCAGGCTGAACCTCCCTTTCTAGAACTCACTCAGCTCTACTCCATGGGGAAAAAGCAAGAGGATCAATTTGCTTTCTGTCAATCCTTCTGAAGAAGGATAACAAAAAGATCTACAAAAACAACCTTGGGCTACACTGAGATATTGTCTGGCCTGAATTATTTAACTGGTCAAGAATGTTTTTTATAGAGTCCAGAGTACAAAAGAGTAAAAGCAGCTGCTGTTTTACTGTCAAAGGAGGGGGAGCAGGAATATTACAGCTGCAGGTAAACTGGGCCTGAAGTAGTGAATCCCTAAGACAGCAGTGCAGGCACTGATACATAAGACAGAAATAGTGAGTCTTTAGCATAAGTGAGAATAACAGCCCTGGAGAAGCTTTGCCTTGGTGGCATCAGGGTCGTACCAATGTGGCATTTATCCTTGGTAGTTCAGTATCAGTGGTAGGAGGTCTCCAGCTACTTTGAAGCTGCTGGACTCTATCTAAGTACAATGGAAACTAAGAGACCTCGAGGATGTGAAAATTCTGAGTTTATCTTTCTCGGCCCCACAATTTTGGAGGTAGAATTTGAACTAAGCTAAGTCTAACTGCCACTATGCGATATTAGAAAATATTTATTGCTTTTTTTAAAACCTCAACTCTACCTTCAGACTAACGTAGTCTTATTGAGAACAAAATAAAACCTTCTACTGTTGCTGATTAAGTTTATATGACTTTTGAATGTATTACTACCCCTTGACAAATTTTCTTGTAATTATAAACATATTTTATTTCTTTAATCAATAAATATTTATTGAAGTACTACAATGCTAAGAACCAGGCAGACATTGTTGACGTGTCTTCTGTATTTATGCAGCTTAAAGTGTAGAGAAGAATCAGAGTGAATAAACAAACAAACAAACAAATATATAATTACAAGTTGTGATATGACAAATGAAGAAAATGGATAGAAGAAGGGGCGAGCAGTAATGATACAAGGAGTTCAGGGAGTATTTGGATAAGGAGATAAGGGAAGTGATATTTCGGCTGAGATTTGCTGAATGAGAAGGCCACCGAAAACATGTACAGGGCTGAAGGGTGGTTGGAGAGCATTAAGCCCTTTAGGTGGTAGGATGAGGAATCTGGAGTAGCTGGAGCACACCAGACAAGAAGAAGAACTGAATGAGATGCAGATGGAAACTTAGGCAGGGGCTAGGTCATGGGGAGCCATGTAGGCCAAGATGAGGATATTAAGATTCGGCTTGAAGGGGGTGAAGGTCATGGACTGAAACCAGACTTGGTGAATAGAACCCAGCTTTTAACACTTGCTAGATATTTGAACTTTAGAGAAGTTATTTATCTTTTCTGTACCTCAGATTTCTCACATGTAAATATGGGGATAATAAGCATCTAATTCATAGGTTTGCTTTGAGGAATATTTGAGTTAATGAATGTGAAGTGCTTAGATGAGTATCTTGCCCTGTGTGTGTTGGGGGGAGGAGGGGGGTAGCGCTCAAGGGTTTTAATCGGGGAGATGATATGGCCAGAGTTCAGTTTTAAAGATATAATCCTTCCTACCTGGTGGGAAATAGGAAAAGGAAAATTTGAAATAGAGAAGACAAATAAGACTGTTTTAGGGTTCTGATAAAGTACTTTGACATTCAATACTATTCACTAATTCTGCAATACCCTCTGTTTGTCCTGTCACTCTTCTATTTTTGAATGCCTTTACTTTGCTTGACTATTTAGTATGAAAGTCATGTGTTAGTGGCATAAATTATCTTGAGTGGCTATATCATCCCTCAGAGAACAGTTGCAAAGTCCGTTGTTTCTTTTACTTGTAAAAATACTGGGAATCAAATTGTTTTTAGCCATAGGCAGAAAACTGAAACTGGATCCCTTCCTTACACCTTATACAAAAATTAACTCAAGATGGTGTAAAGACTTAAAAGTAAGAACTACAACCATAAAAACCCTAGAAGAAAACCTAGGCAATACCATTCAGGACATAGGCATGGGCAGAGACTTCATGATCAAAATGCGAAAAGCAATGGCAACTAAAGCCAAAATTGACAAACGGTATCTAATTAAAGTAAAGAGCTTCTGCACAGCAAAAGAAACTATTATCAAAGTGAACAGGCAGCCTACAGAATGGTAGAAAATGTTTGTAATCTATCCATCTGACAGAGGGATAATATCCAGAATCTACAAGGAACTTAAACAAATTTTCAAGAAAAAAAACAACCCCATCAAAAAGTGGGAGAAGGATATGAATAGATACTTCTCAAAAGAAGACATTTATGTGGCCAACAAACATATGAAAAAAAGTTTATCATCCCTGACCATTAGAGAAATGCAAATCAAAACCACAACGAGATACCATCTCACACCATTAGGATAGCGATCATTAAAAAGTTAGGAAACAGCAATGCTGGAGAGAATGTGGAGAAATAGGAATGCTTTTCCACTGTTGGTGGGAGTATAAATTATTTCAACCATTGTGGAAGACAGTGTGGTGATTCCTTAAGGATATAGAACCAGAAATACCATTTGGCCCAGCAATCCTATTACTGGGAATATACCCAAATGATATACATCATTCTACTATAAAGACACATTCACACATGTGTTTACTGCAGCACTATTCACAATAGCAAAGACTTGGAACCAACCCAAATGTCCATCAATGATAGACTGAATAAAGAAAATGTGGCACGTAAACACCATGGAATACTATGCAGTTATTAAAAAAAAAAGGATGGGTTCATGTCCTTTGTAGGGATATGGATGAAGCTAGAAACCATCATTCTCAGCAAACTAACACAGGAACAGAAAACCAAACACCGCATGTTCTCACTCATAATTGGGAGTTGAACAAAGAGAACACATGGACACAAGGAGGGGAAAATCACACACCAGGGCCTGTCAGGGGGTGTGGGGCTAGGGGAGAAATAGCATTAGGAGAAATATCTAATGTTGATGCCAGGTGGATGGGTGCAGCAAACCACCATGGCACGTGTGTACCTATGTAACATACCTGCACGTTCTGCCCATGTACCCCAGAACTTAAAGTATAATAAACAATTGTTTCTAATTAATTCATTTATTCAACAGACATTTATTGAAAACTAATTATGTGTTAGAGATTGTCCTAGGGGTTTAAAATATATAATGAAGCAAACTATATTCTGTTTTGTGAAATTTATATGTTACTGGGTAAGGCAAAGTAGTTACATGACATAGTTGAAAATTCTATACCTGAGAAATAGGCACTCAAAAATATAAAATAAGGATGAATTCCATCACAATCTTTTTTTTATATCTGTCCAAGGCAACCTTTTGGTTCCTCTTAACTTGACTATGCTTCAAAAGCATTTCTTTCTGACTCTAGGCCCTGACGTCCCTTTTCCTTGAGCATTTGCTTTAGAAAACTTGTAACTATAAATTATTTATCTGCCTCTTTGAGAGTAAATCTTAAAAGCCTTTTGCCAGTTTTATGACCTAGGAATACGACCTGAAAGTCATCCCTTTGAAATCTTCAAGGAAGATTGTGCCCTATTTCCCAGTTTCTGAAGGAGGGTAAGCATCTAATTTCTGGTGGCACCTATTAGCTGGCACAGATACCCTAATCACAGAGAAAAACATTTGCAAACTCAGGAATAACTCAACGCACTCCACACATTCCATTGGTCCCCCCTCAAAATTCTCTAATCTTTCTCACTATTCACCCCAGAAATTAAAAACCTTTCTTCCTTTAATTTTAGGAGAACTGAGTTAAACTATATTCTGGTGTCTCTCCTGTGTTTAAATAGCCTAAAGTCTTCCTTAACACTTTAATTTTACCTTCGTTAACACTCTAATTTGGGGGCAATGTTTGCTTTGGCATGGGTATATGAAGCTATAGCGCAGTTTACAGATAGTTAATAAAATGCAATTTTGTTGTGGAGTTTAACATAATCTAAAGAGAAGGAAAAAGTGAGTGTGTGTGAGCATGTGGGTGTGTGGCTGTGTAAAATATGTTTTCAAAAACAGCATCAATGTAATCAAAAATTAATATCTAAAGTTTTTGGAGAAACAGTCAAAGTTCAGAAGTCTTTATTGTTTTTAGTAAGATAAAAAATGTTCCAAGAATCATTAAAAACTAAATTTAAAATATCTGAAAAAATGAAAACCAAGAGAGATTGATCTTAAAAGAGAAATGCCTTGACAGTATATTCATACATGCAACTTATGAGTACGACTTTAAAAGATTTATGTCTTTAAATGTCAATGTACACCAAAGCATATTGGAAGTGCAGTACATAAATTATGTTAGTCTGGGCATAAGGTATCTCTAAGTAATGAAGTAATTTTAAATCAATGCATTTGTCCAACAAGTAGTCAATAGTCAATGGGGAAATTTAATTGTGAAATTCATGCTTATTATTTTAACTTAACATGAATTCTATCAACTAGTTTGAGCCAAATTACCATATATATTAGACGTATTCAGGTGGTAGATAAAAATTACATTAATTTGGGTTTTGAGAGAGACTTGCAAGCTTTAACATTTTAAGTTCAGGAAATGAAGGAATGCATAATTGTGACATAATAGTCTAAGTGATAATGAGTTAATGAGTCTCAGCGCCTTACAAAAAAGGATCTAAGCCTTCAAATAGTATTCCTCACTTTGGACATGCAAGCAGTTGGAATTTAGCTGGTACTAGCTAAAGAAACAAAAATACACACAAACAAGTCAGGAGCCAGAGTTTTTCCTTTTAAGTTAAGTGAGATGACTTGGCAGCTGACATCAGTGATTTAATATCTAACAAACATTTCAGTAGCCCCGATGATTTATCCTATATATCACTGAAGAGTAGAAAAATAAATGTGCATCACATCTGCATGACAGTGATAAACACAATTCAATTTCTGAATCTATGACAAGAGCAGAAAAACCTGCTTATAAGTAAATTTAGGCATATATTTAGGCTATTCCGCCTGTAAATATCATGTGTTAATTTACCTTTGTTCAGAGAACCTTTTGAATTAAATTGTAATGGAAACAACTTGTGAAAATATTTCTACCTTAAATAATTTGTGTTCTGATGTTTAAACAGTATTTACTATACCATCAGATTATCCATTAAAGAAAAGAAAATATTCATGATATCATTAAAAATCACCAAAATATACTAAAAGCAAGTTTTAACTGAACTTTTCCTGATAAGGTAAAATTAAATATAAATATACATACATTGATGGGAAAACTGAAAGAACTTAGCAATGGTATTCTGTTATCCCTATTACATTTTTCAAGGCTGTTATTTTGCAAGATTTTGGCAAATTCATGACATGTTTCGTTAAAATTAAAATGTACTAAGAAGTCCAATAGTAAAGATCCCCCTATGCACATATATACATATCTGGCTACGAGAAAAACTTTTCTATAATTAGTTGCACACAAGTTAAACTTTGTTTCCCCCTATGCACATATATACATATCTGGCTACGAGAAAAACTTTTCTATAATTAATTAGTTGCACACAAATTAAGCTTTGTTAATCTAAGGTCTGCTGCTGTTAGCTTTAATGTAGGCAAAGAAAGAAAGACAGATTTGGAGTATGAAGAATTGCTTGGGATGCCTGTGCCTCAGTAGGAGAATGCATAACTAGGAACAACCTGAAGGCTGACACAAGGACAACGGGGAGATGGCTTGGATGATAAAAATAATCACAAAAGGGGATGAAGGATGAGTTCACAGATAAACAGGACTCGCTTAAGAAGCTTAATCATTTTCTCAATATTATTGTCTAATTAAATAATTTTTAACTTTTCTGTTTATGTTTGGTAGAGAATCTATAGTTTGTCAAAAAGATTACACAACTAGCCGTGTAATTCATACATTCCTGACACAATAGGAAAATATAAACTTCATAATTTTTAATACAAAGGATAGAAGTTGTCTCTATTTTTGGTAGAAAGAAGTATTCAAAGTAAAAGTTAAAAAGTTTCCTCAGGATCTTGTGAATATGGTTTGTATTTGCATGGCTGGGAAATCCCAAATAAATGCATTCTGGCTAGAGTCCAAAGGAACCTAAAATTGTATTTAATACATATTTCTCATTAAAACAAACAAACAAACAAACAACAACAAAAAAAACTGTTCCAATGAAAATAGACAGATATCTCTAATTATTTTCTTTTTCTTTCTATATTAGTACATAAACATACTTTATATTTTTTTTTTATTTTTTTGAGACAGTCTCGCTCTGTCGCCCAGGCTGGAGTGCAGTGGCATGATCTTGGCTCACTGCAACTTCTACCTCCCAGGTTCAAGTGATTCTCCTGCCTCAGCCTCCCCAGTAGCTGGGACTACAGGCATGCACCACCACACCCAGCTACTTTTTATGTTTTTAGTAGAGATGGGGTTTCACCATGTTGACCAGACTGGTGTTGAACTCCTGACCTCAGGTGGTCTACCTGCCTCAACCTCCCAAAGTGCTGGGATTACAGGCGTTAGCCACTGTGCCTGGTCTAAAAATACTTATGATAGAGTAATTAGTCCATTATTACTGGAGTAATGAGCTTTAACTGTTGATGGCGATTATGAACACCAAGATGTCTGCGATTCAATGCTTTACAGTATAATGCGACTGAATAAAACAAAAGTTTTCAATGATTTTCAGAAATAAGGTATTTTTATGAATTAATATAATGTTTAATTTACCTTTATCATTTTTGTAGAAATATACTTTGATCAATATTTAATACAGAGCATTTATTTTGTACCTGCAGTCTTAGTTTACTTATAGAAAGTGTCACACATAACATACATTAAAGTATTATCTCAGTGAAGTAAATTTTATTAAGTACAACTTTCTCTTAGTCATCATTACCTGAATGAAAAACGTTGATCTCCTCAGTGAAGTCATTCTCAATACTTGAGAATCTGGGCTAGTTAAGATCAAATATTTAACATCATTGACTTGAATACTCACTTTTCAAAGTTTAGGTCTAGAATGACTACTTAGATTTTAGTGAATTAAATTTAATAAAGTTCAGAATGATTTTATTATATAAAAGACAGTAAACTACTTAAGACCAACACAACTCACTGATATTATCTAGGAAATTGAAACAATTAGTTGAAATAGTAAGAAAAGTGAGTAAGAAAAATGGAAAAAAAATTAACAAACGTCCTGTTTGCCAATGAAAGTAGAAGATACTGAAAGGCTTAAGTTAAATGACAGTAAATAAAATAAAATCATTTTTTTCATAGAAATATGGGGAAATTTATAATCTATGAACAATTAAAAATGTGGTAAAAGGTAAAGCAGGAGACAAGAGCAGTTGCTTCAAGTACAGGCTATAGTAAGAGATATTTCATGGTAGCAAATGGTTAATTAAATGTAGTTTAATAATGGCTAATATTCAGCTTTGAGTTGCTGTTTATACAGTACAATACTCTCAGTTTTCATCATTTTCCTTAAATCACCAGTAAAATATTCCACAAATAGCACAGTGTCATTTTAATGGTATTTTGAAAAGTCAGGAGTTGGGGTAACATCTATTACTGATCAATATTGTCTGGAAATGTAACACCAATAGGAGTCAAGAGCAAAGATGCAGAACTTGGTGGAAGTAAAAGGCTGGAGATTACAGAAGAAAGGCATAAGGAATCATAGTAGCCTCACTCCCAACAATCCTAGAATAAATTATAGAATATACTTGTTCTCTCAATATATGAGGGTTCATGTTGTCTTAATAAACTATTAAAGAAGAGGGATACCATCTTATAACAGTCAGAATGGCTATTATTACAAAGTCAAAAAACATAGATACTGGCGAGATGGCAGTGAAAAAGGAACACTTATACACTGTTGGTGGGAGTGTAAATTAATTCAACCATTTTGGAAGACAGTGTGGTGATTCTTTAAAGACATAAAGACAAAAATACCATTTGACCCAGCAATCCCATTACTGGGTATATACCCAAAGGAATATAAATCATGCTATCATAAAGATACATAAACACATATGTTTTGTATCATTAGTCACAATAGCAAAGACATGGAATCAACCTATATGTCCATCTGTATAAAGAAAATGTGGTACATATATACAATGGAATACTATTCAGCCATAAAAAAGATCAAGATCATGTCCTTTGTAGGGATAAGGATGATCTGGAGGCCATTATCGGTAGCAAACTAATGTAGCAACAGGAAACCAAATTCCACATGTTCTCATGTATAAGTGCAAGCTAAATGATGAGAATATGTGGACATATAGACGGGAACAACACACACTGGGGATGATCAGTGGTTTGAGGGTGGAAGGAGGGAGAGGATTAAGAAAAGTAACTAATGGGTACTAGGGTTAATATCTGGGTGATGAAATAATCTGTAAAACAAACTCCACGACACAAGGTTACCTATGTAACAAACCTACATTTGTATGCCTGAACTTAATGTAAAAGTTAAATTTAAAATAATAATAATAATAAAACAAAAAAGAAGGTGGTTATAGCAATAATTTGAAGAAACTTAGTACCCAGAGGCAACTGACATTTTGTTTCCAATTACATATATGTAATGTATTATACTAAGATTAGTGACTGTTAGATATCTAGTTCTAAAAATAATACAGTTTTATCTTTGTTGAAGTTTAATCATTATGACTACTAGCTATAGCTATTCCTGTGTATAGGTAAAGAGTAA
Organism: Papio anubis; assembly: GCF_008728515.1. Lineage (NCBI taxonomy): Eukaryota > Metazoa > Chordata > Mammalia > Primates > Cercopithecidae > Papio > Papio anubis. Next base: position 61,112,376 of record NC_044981.1, on the reverse strand, counting down.
TAGAAAACCAAGTATCTTTCAAAAGTTATCTTAACAAAAAGCATGAAAAGTATTAAACTTGGAAACTATTTCATAGAAGTATGTGTGTGTGTGTGTGTGTGTGTAAATTCCAGTGAAATTTCACAGGGACCTTTCAAATATAGTGTATTTTTAAAAGCCTTTATCAAATGATTTCACTTGAAATGTTCATTCATCTGTCTGCTTAATACCCATTCTTATACAAATATCTGTATTGCATCCTGTGTGGACATTTTCTTAACCTTTTTTTACTATTCTCATAGGTAAGCAATTGATTCACAATTTCAAATAAAAAATGTAAACAACCCTGAATTTGGCATTTGTTTTTTAAATAAAAAGCTAAGTCCAAATTTATACATGACAAAAACAGCAGTAAATTCTAAATCAGCAAAAAAAAAAATTATTTATGATTTATATTATTTGTATGTACCCCCAAGTAATACAGAGGTTGTTAGAAAATTAGTTTTTGTTGTTGCAATTGCCTAATACTTATTTTTGTGCCCAAAGCAAAATATTAATGTAACAATGTTTAAATGAATAATTCTCATTTTCAATGTCAGAATCACCTTAAGCATTGCACATCATGTGTTTTCAAAAATATGGATAACACTACATACTTTGCCTAAATACAATAAAATATATTCTTAATATTTTGTAGGACATGCATACAGTCAATTAACTTCTTTATAAAAATGATACTGGAATTTGAGTGTGAAATTCTGTAGTGGAATATACTAGTAATAAAAAAAAATAGGGTGCAATTTGCAATTACTAAAACTTGATCAATAAATTTTTTTAGACTGTGTTTATTAAAACTTCAAATTTGGCTCAATTTTAATTTAAATAATTGCAATAATTAGTAATCTCTAACTCTCTTTTAGTAAGTAAAATAGTTGCTTTTCTTGGCAACGTGGAAACTTCAGTAAAGGTTTATTAGATATGTAACTCTGACATTCAGTTTCTCTGAAAGGATGCTCAGGTTAAGATGTCACAACCTTTTTACTGAAAATGCCAAAAGTGCACACTTATTAAAACAGCCTTCAATTTCCCACATGAAGATAATAAAACTTATGTTCTCTAAAGTTTACCCATTTATTTGACAGGCAATTAATTTTTTTTTTTTTTTTTTTTTTGAGACGGAGTCTCGCTCTGTCGCCCAGGCTGGAGTGCAGTGGCGCGATCTCGGCTCACTGCAAGCTCCGCCTCCCGGGTTCACGCCATTCTCCCGCCTCAGCCTCCGAGTAGCTGGGACTACAGGCGCCCGCCACCACGCCCGGCTAGTTTTTTGTATTTTTAGTAGAGACGGGGTTTCACCATGTTAGCCAGGATGGTCTCGATCTCCTGACCTCGTGATCCACCCGCCTCGGCCTCCCAAAGTGCTGGGATTACAGGCTTGAGCCACCGCGCCCGGCCACAGGCAATTAATTTTTAGATGAATTTTATTTACCTCTAAACCACAATGTAAATGCATGTTTATTATTGGTGTATGTATTAGTCTGTTCTCACACTTTTGTAAAGAAATGTCCAAGACTGGTGGTAAAGGAAAGAGGTTTAATTGACACAGTTTCACATGGCTGGGAAGGCCTCAGGAAACGTACAATCATGGCAGAAGGGGAAGCAGGCATATCTTACATGGTCGCAGGAGGGAGAGAGAGAGAAAAAGTGAGAGAGAAAGAGTGAAGGAGGAACTGTCAAACTCATGAAACCATCAGATCTGGTGAGAACTCACTATCACAAGACCAGCATGGGGGAAACCGCACCCATGATCCAATCACCTCCCACCAGGTTCCTCCCTCTACACTTGAGCATTTTGAGGATGACAATTCTAGATGAGTTTGGTGTAGAGACACAGAACCAAACCATATCAGTGTAACTAATCCCAATTTTAATAGTGTGTATGTGAATCTGATAAATACAGGCTATACAACTATACAACATGTTACTATAATGAATATTGTAGGCAATTTTAACACAATGATAAATTATTTGTCTACCTACACATATCTAAAAATGAAAAAGTACACTAAAATATTGCATAAAAGATAAAATACGGTACACTTGTATAGGGCACTTACCATAAACTGCACTCACAAGGACTGGCAGTTGCTCTGGGTGAATCAGTGAATGAGTGGTGAGTGAATGTGAAGGCCTAGGACATTATTGTATGCTACTGTAGACTTTATAAACACTGTATACTTATACTACAGTAAATTTAAAAGATTTTTTTAAATAATAAATTAACCTCAACTTACTGTAACTTTTTAGTTTATAAACTTTTAAATTCTTTTTTAACTTTTTGACTCTGGTAACAACACTTAGCTTAAAACAAACACATTGTACAGCTATACAAAAATGTTTTATTTATCCATATACTTATTCTATATGTTTTTCTCTAATTTTAATTTTTAATATATTTTTACTTTTTAAAGTTTTGTTTAAAACTAAGACAGAAACACACACATTAGTCTAGGCTTACACAGAATCAAAATCACCAAGATACCACTAGGTAATTTGAATTTTTTAGCTCCATTATAAACATATGAGATCACCATTGTATATGCAGTTTATTGTTGACCAAAATTTTATTATGTGGTGCATAACTGTACTTACTTTGTAAAGTTGCTATTGTCAAAATATAGTTGTATATTATATGAAAATGCTAACATCAAGCATGACAAAAATTAGGTACTCAAAAATATTCATTTTATTTGTCTTCTTTCTCTTTCTTTTCTCTTGACCATTTTGATTATTGTTTTTCTTTTTAATACACTTTAAATTTTTCAAATATTTCTGATATTAATGAGTAGTTTAATTAGTCACAGCATTTTTATTGAAATTATTCTCCTTAATGCCATGATTATTAATACATGTATAATGAATCATTGTTGTCTTCAAATGTTGAAATCAGTAATTCTAAATCTAGATCTTGAAAATGTAAAATTTAACTAATTAAAAAGGAGGGTGCTTTGCAGTTGTATTAGTTTGTTTTCATGCTGCTGATAAAGACATGCCTGAGACTGGGCAATTTACAAAACAAAGAGTTTTAATAGGCTTACAGTTCTACATGGCTAGGGAAGAATCACAATCATGATGCAAGGTAAAAGGCACATCTCACATGGTGTCAAACAAGAGAAGAGAGCTTCTGCAGGGAGACTCCCCTTTTTAAAACCATCAAATCTTATGAGACTTATTCACTATTACAAGAACAGTGTGAAAAAGACCTGCCCCCATGATTCAATTACCTCCCACCATGTTCCTCCCACAACAGAGGAATTCAAGATTAGATTTGGGTGGAGACACAGCCAAACCATATCATTGCCCCTCAGGCTCATCCCAAATGTCATGTCCTCACATTTCAAAACAAATCATTCCTTCCCAACAGTCCTCCAAAATCTTAACTCATTTCAGTATTAATTCAAAAGTCCACAGTCCAAAGTTACACCTGAAACAACGCTAGTCCCTGCTGCCTATGAGCCTGAAAAATCAAAAGCAAGTTAGATACTTCCTAGATTCAGTGGTGGTACAGGCATTGGGTATATACGGACATTCCAAATGGGAGAAATTGGCCAAAAAAGGGGCTGCAGGCCCTATACAAGTCTGAAATCCAGCAGTGCAGTTAAATCCTAGAGCTCTAAAATGATCTCCTTTGACACCATGTCTCATGTCCAGATCACACTCATGTCCAGGTCACTCCCACAGCCTTGGGCAGCTTCACCTTGTGGCTTTTGCAGGGTATGTCTCCTCTCTCAGCTGCTTTCATGGGTTAGCATTGACTGACTGACTTTTTCAGGCACACCATGGAAGCTGTGAGTGGATCTACCATTCTGGGGTCTGGAGAATGGTGGCCCTCTTCTCACAACTCCACTAGGCAGTGCCCCAATAGGGACTCTGTGTAGGGGCCTCACTTTCATCTGCCAAAGGCAGGACTGTAATCTCAAGACCCTCATGTCAGAAGGCATCCTGCCCCGTACCCTGAAAGAATGAATGCTGCACAGAGAGACAAAGAAGAATCTGAACAGACAGACCTTGCTGGGTTTCTCCACGTGGTCTATTAGTGTTAGATCACACCTCTTTTTTCCAGTCACATTTGTATGTGGTTGTCGATCATGCTTATGTGATGAAGCTTCCATAAAACTGCCAAACCTGGGTTTGGAGAGTTTCTGGACAGCTGAACATGAGGCAATTTCTGGAGGGTGGTACACTGAGTGAGGGCATGAAAGATCTTCACCGATTTCCTGATACCTTACCCTATGCATTTCTTTATCTGTAACCTTTTAATATCCTTCATAATAAACTGATAAACATAAATATTTCCCTGAGTTCTGTCAGCCATTGTAGCAAATTAATTGAAGCTGAAGAGAGGGTTGTGGGAACCCCAACTTGAAGCTTATTGGTCAGAAGATCTGGAGGTCCAGACTTGTTACTGGTGTCTGAAGTAGGGAGGAGGGTGTGAGGCAGTTTTGTGAAACTGAACTCTCAACCTGTGGGATCTGTTGCTGTCTTTAGGTTTATAATGTCAGAATTGAATTGGAGGTCACCCAGTTAGTGTCCACTGCAGAATTGATTGCTTGGTGGTGAAGAGAAACCCCTATACATCTGGTCACAGAAGTCTTCTGTGTTGACTGTTACAATCAAGTGAGAGAACAGAATAAAACTCTTTTGAGTATATTTGTTATGCTCAGTGTGTGTGTGCATGTGTGTGTGTGTATATATATATCACATATATAAAACATATCTATCTGTATGGTACCATAGTATATATTTACGTGTGTGTGTGTATATATATATCTTACATATATAAAACATTATCTATCTGTATGGTGCCGTACTATATATGTACATGTATATGTGTATATATATATTATATATATATACAGAGAGAGAGAGAGAGAGCGCTCCTACTATGAGTTCTGTTTCTCTAGAGAACCCTGGCTAATACAATGATGTTTTTGGCAGTTTTAAAAAGTATTTATCAAGTTATAATTTACATCCAGAAAAATATATCATCTTTAGTGTATAGTACACTAGTTTTGATAAACGCATATAGTTGCGTAAACACCACTCAATCTAGATATAGAGCATTTCTAAGACCTCGAAAAGTTTCCCTCATCTGTTGGTAGTTAACCCCTCTGTTTTCTGTTTCTACAGTTTTGTCTTTTCCAGAATGTGATATAAATTGGTCAGTTTTACTTAAGAATAATATAGTATGTGAAGATGAGTGGAAAATAAAACTGAAACAAGATTTGAGGCCAGATAATGAAGTAGCTCCGTTAAGGAATCTAGAAGTGGATTCCTACCTTGTCTTGGAAGTGATATAGTTCAATAGCAAGTGTACAGATTTTGAAGCCTACAGTTTCTGAGAATGAATCAAAAGTGTTGTGGTCTTTACACATTCTGCTTAATTTTCCTGACATTCATTTGAGCAATGGGAGAAAATACCCACTTCATTAGATTCCATTTGTATAAAAATATGACAGTATTTGCATATTATTTAATACAACAAAAAGTATTGCTAGAGTCTGAATATTTATACCCAACCCCCCACCAAAAAAAAAAAAATGTATATTTTGAGATTCTAACCCCCAAGATATTGGTGTTAAGAGGTAGAGTTCTGGGGAGGTAATTAGATCATAGGACAGAGTCCTCATGAATAGGGTTAGTGGCCTTATAAGAGGCTAAAGAGACTAGAGTTCTCCACTTCCACCATGTATGGATATGACAAAAAGGCACTTTCTTTGAACCAGGAAAGGAGCCATCACCAGACACTATATCTGCTGGAGCCCTAGACACTGTATCTACTGGAGCCCTGATCTTGGACTTCTCTATCTCCAGAACTGCAAGAAATAAATTTCTGTTGTTTATAAGCTACACAGTATATGGTACTTTGTTATAGCACCTTGAACAAACTAACAAGTAGTGAGCATGTGATTAAGTTATACCACAACTAGTATTAGTTTGCACAGGCCAATAGAAGTTTTTGATGTGGGAAACTCTGACCTCATCAGAGGTGTTTTTGTTTTTGTTTTTGTTTTTGTTTTTTTAATGTGGAATTTATTTGAAGTTCAGGTACTGGAAAAATTACCAGTTCAGAAAAAAACTTCCCAATAGGTAGCATTGATCAAATGACCTTCTTGGTCATTTTTATGCCTACAGTCATGCAAGAAGAGGACTGAAATCAGGGACATGATGAGAGCCTGTGAGTAGGTACTTAGAAAATAAATGAAGAATTGATATTTTTAATAAAGATAAAAGTGTTCATTAGAGGCTGGATGTGCTGACTCATGCCTGTAGTCCCAACATTTGGATGGTCAAGGCAGGAGGATCACTTGAGCCCACGGATTTGAGACCACCCTGGGCAACATGGCAAAACCTTATCTCTACTAAAAATTAAGAAAAAAAAAATAGATGTTCATTAGAGCCATGTAAAATTTGAAATTACAAGCCTAGATTTTCACAAACATAAATAGGTTGATGAGAGAGAGAGACTGGGCAGAACTGAGGGCCAAGTCAGTACCATCCATTGTCAATCCACCACACTTTGTAGTCAGGAGCGCAGGGCTGGATCAGTGAAAGAAAGACAAAAGAGTAACAGAGTGTGGTATCATAGCAGCCACACAAACCAAAATTTTCAGGGAAGAGGCCAGAGTCAAAAGATTTAAACAGGCAAAAGGAAGACAGAATGAACAGAGTCAGAAAGAAAAATCCCATTTATTATATTGGGTGCTTTCAGAAATGTTTTAGAGTCTTCTCTTTACAACCAATCTGAGAAGTAAAAATCTGAGATTCATATAATTTTAATGGGTCGACAAAGGCATACAACTAGTAAAAGATAGAACTGAAATTTAATCCTAGATGTTAGAAAAAGAATTATGAGGCCTTTTGAAGTAGTAATAAGGAGGTTACTGGTCACCATCAAGAAAGTTATTTTAGGGGGATTGTGGAAGCATAAGAGAAAATTGAAAGAGATTTAAAAGTAAGCAGATAATGAGAAAAAGGGGAACTAGTCTTTCAAGTTTTCAGAAAAAGGAGACAAAGATAACTAACTCAAGGGATTAACAGTGTCAAGAGGGAGATCCCCAGGGATGGAAGGAATTAAAATTGCTAGTAGGCAGGTTGCAGGGAATAAAGTTTCAAGAGCTGTAAAACATAAATCTCTGCAATGAGTTGCTCTGAGAATTGAGATAGTTATACTTAAATATTTTTAGTACATGAAATGAGAGAATGGTCTATTGTTTTAGTTTTTTTACAGTGCTCATTGTTATTTACAGTATTTTATTTATTTTGAGAAATTGAACTTTTTCTGATAACAAAAATATTCTTTATTTTGGAGAATGTTTGTGGAAAGTTTAGGTAAAGGTTCCACTGAAGAATGTTGATGTTTGAAACACTCAAGAAATAAATGGGATCCCTAATTTTTAAATGGCTAATTTTGTTGTGTGTAGAGTCACGTTCTTGAATTCCCCTTATGTGCATCTTTGGTAAATGTTTGTAAGTATTGTAAGAATGTTTAAGTGTTTAAGAATGTGTGTGTGTGTGTTTGTGTGTGTGTGTGTTTGCCTATAGGTCCATGCCTTTGATTTTGTTCAAGAAACAACTGCAAAATATCAAGAGCAAAGAGTAAATGAAGACAGAAAAAACATAGAGACATATTTTCATCTCACACTGTCATGAAACCATAAGAGCATCTGACATGACGATGTGCAGCTCTGGCCATGAATTTGGAATAATACCAGTTAAAATATGTGGGACAGTAGCCATGTGCTAAATACTTTTCATGTGCTTTATCTTTCTCTCTAGTGTGTGTGTGTGTGTGACATTCATTGATTTGTGATCCTCTTAGCAGTCCTCAAATATAGGCATTACTATGATATTAGTTTTACAGATACAAAAATTTGTAATTTTCTTAAGGTCACATAACTGGTAACTGGAAGAGCCAGGTTTGATTCAAGGTCCTAAGGGCCCAAGTTTTCAACTATACTCTATTGTCTCTGCAAAACCCAGATATTGGGATAATCACTTATTGTTTGATTATTGTTGTTGTCAGGAGCCATGATATAAGAAAATTCCCTACAAATAAGTGAGAAGGTTTTTCAGATATGAGTGACTGTTTTTAAAGATCTGAAAGGAGAACAACATTGGCATGAAAAATTAGGTTTAGTTGTCTGAATTCCCAAACCCCACAGGATAGATCTTTGTAGCACATCAAATCTGTGACAGGGTGGGCTAATTTTCCCAGAGGATATATTCACAAACTTTAATACTGTAACTTTCCCTTGACCATCTTGAATGCAATGTGTGGGACAATAAGAATTGTCTCATATAGTCTCTAATAATAATTCTACAATAATATATTCTCTCACTAATAATGTATCAAATGACACTTAAAGAAAACTAAGTACGCAATGGCAACTGGCAATTTTGGGTATGGGGGAGCTTATAGTTCCAAAAACTCAATCCATGAATAAAGGAGAGGGTATTTAGAGAGAATGGAGTTTGAGGAATAATTTTTTTCCCCTTGCTTTCAGGCTGAGAGTGTTGGGGAAGAAAATAACTTCCTTTTTAAGTATAGGAAACTTAGACTAGGAAGGATCTGTAGTCTTACTCTCATCAAGAATTTTGAGAGATACCTTCCTCACCTCATAGGTATTGAGGTATAAAGTAGAGACAGTCACACTGGATGCCAGAAACAGAGAAGCCTGAGGTAGCCCACTGGATCACACTTCCTTGGACTGTTGTGGCAGAATGATGATTCTCATTTCTTCAGCTACATATACAAGTTATATACTTGAAAATGCCTATAGTCCAGTGTTCTAAATATCTCTCTGCAGTATATGGCACAGATTATCATTCCCTTCTTGAAATGTTTACTTCACCTGCCTCAGGGACTTCATTCTGTCTTGTTTTTTCTTCCACTTCAGATAGTATCCCTTTGCACTTTCATGTGCTGATTCTTCTTCATTTTCAACATCTCCAAATTTTGCTGAAATCTTCTCTAGTCCCATAGCTTTATGAATAATCTGTGTGTTAACAACTCCCAAATGTTTATCTCTAACTTGGATCCCTTGTCTGAACCACAAACATGGCTATTTACTTACTTTCATAGTTTCATCACTTGCATGTTTAATAGTCCTCTCAAACTTAAAGTGCCAAGTGCTAATACTTGACTTCCTTTCCCACTCCACCCCAAACCTACTTTTTTCATATTCTTCCCCCACTTGTAAAATAAAACTTGACTTCTCCATTATCCCAGGTCATAAGACTTATAGTCATTATTCTTTCATTTGCTTATTCAGCAAAAAATTATTGAACACTTACTAAGTGGAACACAGTGTCCTATGCAACTGTACATGATGGAAAAAAATAAAGATCCTTAGACTCTTAATAATTTCAATCAACAGGAAGAATGACAATATACAGTACACATATTCATAAGCAGTTTAAATAGTATCTCAATGGTGACATATTCCGCGCAAACTAAAGTGGAACTGGGTGGAGCAGATTGAAATGAGAATAGCAAGTTGTAATATTACGTGGAAAGGTTAAGGTAGGTATATTCTGGAAGGTAAGGTTACTCATACACTTGAAGGTGAGACAGTTTACCTGAGTCAAGATAGTTGAGAGAAGAGTGTTCTGAGAAGGGTAACACTGAGAAAAGAAGCTAAAGCACTAACCTCCTTGCTGTCTCTGAGAAAAAACATGAAAACTAATATGTTTGGAACAGGGTAATCAATAAAAGAAAATCAAAGAGGTAACAGAAAAACAGATCCGGAAAGGCCTTTCAGGTCCTTGTTACCACTCTGGTCTGTTATTCTAAGTGAAATAGAAAATAATACAAAGTTTGGTTAAATATTTGCCACTATATATCTTAATTTTTAAAAAGATCACTGTGGCTATTCTCCCAAAAATAAACATGGGAAGAGGGAGGTGGGCAAGAATGGAAACAAAAAGATCTATTAAAGGACGTTTGCATTAACTCTTGGGATAAATGGTGATGGTTTCAACCAGAGTGACAGCAGTGAAGATAATGTACAGTGGTTAAATTTGTGATATCTTTCTCTTTTTTTCAACTTTTATTTTAGATTTGGGAGCACATGTGCAGGCTTGTTACCTGGGCACATTGTGTGAAGTTGAAGTTGGGTGTAAGAATGATCCCATCACCCCGGCACTAAAATAACCCAACAGTCTTTCAACCCTTGCCTCTCTCTCTCTCCCTCCTTCCTCTAGTAGTGCCCAGCGTCTGTTGTTGCCATCTTTATGTCCATGAGTGCCCAGTGTTGAGCTCCCACTTATAAATGAGAACATTAAGAATTTGGTTTTCTGATTCTCATTAATTCACTTAGGATAATGGCCTCCAGATGCATCTATTGTGCTGCAAAGGACATGGTTTTCTTCCTTTTTTAAAATAGATTCATAGTATTCCATGTTGAATAAGTACTACATTTTGTTTATCCAGTCCACCATTGATGGGTGCCTATGTTGAGTTTGTATCTTTGCTGTTGTGAATAGTGCTGAAATGAACATGTAAGTGCTTATGTCTTTTCAGTGGAACAATTTATGTGCTTTTGTATATATACACAGTAATGGGATTGCTGGTTCAAATGGTGGTTCTACGTTCTTTGAGAAATCTCCACACTGCTTTCCACAGTGGCTGAAATAATTTGCATTCCCACCAGGAGTGTGTAAGCATTCTTTTTTTCTCAGCAGCCTCACCAACATCTGTTGTTTTTTGACTTTTTAATAATAGCCATTCGTATTGGTATGTGAGGATATCTCATGGTTTTGATGTGCATTTCTCTGATGATCAGTTTTTCTCTGATATTGGGTATTTTTTCATGTTTCTTGGACTTTGGGATGTCTTCTTTTGAGAAATGTTTGTTTATGTCTTTTGTGTTATTTATTATTTTTTTTTTTTTGCAAATATTTTCTCTCATTCTGTAGGGTATTTGTTTACAATGTTGATAGTTTCTTTTGCTATGCAGAGGCTCTTTAGTTTAATTAGGTCCCACTTGTCAATTTTTGATTTTATTGCAATTGCTTTTGAGGTCCTAGTCATAAATTCTTTCCCAAGGCTAATGTCCAGAATGATGTTCCCTAGATTATTTTCTAAAATTCTTATAGTTTGAGGTGTTAAATTTAAATTTTTATAGATTTGGGATATATTTCTTTCATACGTCACAACAAATTCATCATCTCTTCTCTAAATTCTGTTCAAATCTATATCCAGAATCCAACATTACCTTCATTACTGCCAACTTGATCCAAGCCACTGCTAGCCTGTGTCTGAATGAATATAATAACCTCTAATCTGGTTTAGCATCTTCCCATTTCCACACACCTCTCACTCTAGTCACCACAAAATTAAAGTAATGCTTTAATTGTCAATCAAGTCGTGTATTTTCTCTTCTCAACACCTCCATGAACTTTCCATGAGATTTAAAGTAAAAGCCAAAGTCCATAAAATGAGCAACAGGGAGACGTCCACATTCTGATTTATCCTTTATTGCTTTAGCCTCTTGTCCTGTCACGCTCCCATTTGTAGTTTCTACTCCAGTCATCTCTGGCCTACTTTAGGATATTTGTAATCAGCGTTTTCTCTATCTACATATCTCTTCCACAGATGTCTGCATAGTTAAATTTCTGTCATGTTTCTTTTTGTTCTTCTATCAAATGTCATTTGAAAGTGAGAAGGAAAGGGACCAAGCCTGGTGGCTCACACCTATAATCCTAGCACTTTGGGTAGGTGGATCACTTGAGGGCAGGTTTTGAGACCAGCCTGGCCACCTACCCCGCCTGCACCACAAGCCCAGGCACCGAAATGGAGCAGCACCAGCCTCAGAATGAAACAGTGATTCCAACAACGGGGCAGATGGAATAAAACGAAACGAAACGAAACGAAACCAAAACGAAAGAATGGAATGGACGAGAAACCGGAGGGAAGGAAGGGAAGAAGGAAGGAAGGATGGATGGGATGATGGACACCTGAATGAACAATGGACGAAGGGATGGATGGAATGGAAGGAAGGAAGGGGAAGGAAGGAAGGAATGGAAGGAAATGGAATGAAGGATGGAAGGACGGAAGAGGGGAATGGAATGGAAACGGATCAAAATGAATGGAATTGATGTGATTATGATGTGAATGGAAATGCCAAACCAAAGAAAATGATGGAATAATGATCAGACTGGTGATTGCACAGAATGGAATGGAAGATGGATGATAAATATGGCGATGAATGATGTGATGGTCGATGTGGAATGGTCGATGGAATGCGATGGCGCCAGGTCAACACCGAGGATAGATGGAATGGAACGTGATGGATGATGGGGAATGGCAGTGGTTGACAAATATGATGAAAAACGGAATCGATCTATGATGAATGGAAATGAAATGAAAATGAAATGAATGGAATGAACAGGAAGAAAGATTAACGTAAAATGAAGGGAGAGAAAAGAAGAGAGGGAGAAAGGGAGGAAACTTCTACATCTTACAGAAGCAAAATATAGTAGATGAACTGTTTTCCAGATATAAATGGATATGTGCATCATGATACTATGTTATGTTCAGCGTAAATTGTCTTGGGAGGCCACAATGTATAATCATGAATAACTCATTTCCATGAGTCAACAGATAAAAGTTCTTCACTTTAGATAACAAAATGTTAGTAGCATTTTGATTCATGAAAAATGTGTAAATATTATATAAATTATATTAAGAATAAATCATATTAAAACATATACACATATGTATAATTTTATTTATTGCTACAAATAGAAATAGTTTGTCTGCAGTGTGATTTTAATATTTTAAAATATTTCCTTTCATTAGGACATTGATTAAATATATGTTTCACACACTGCAGGATCAAGTATAATACAAACGATTTATGTTTAATTTAGTAATTTGAAAATATAAAGATACTATTAAAGCCAATGTCCAGCTGGGACTGTGGGTTCAGGATATACTAATAGAATCTTAATTTGACAAAATTCTAACAAACTTAGTAACTGTTCTTTCTATAAACTCACAGATAGAGGTGAGATTTCATTTATTGTACCTTTCAATGAATGGTATAAATTTCTTGAGGCTTTCTTTGTTATGGTCCCATAATTCTCCTTTAGAAAAAGATAGATTCTGTATTATTTCTTTTATAAAGATCATCATAGAATCAATAAGTAACATACTAAAATCATTCTTCGCATCAGCAGGCCCCTTTTCTGTTCTCTTACCCTGACAGCCTTTGCTCTACAACACCATCGGAGGTTGTTACTAAACCTTCAGCATCAGGTTTCCCTAGCAACAGAAAGCCTTTTTCTTTCTCCTACTGTCTGTATCTAAGTTTTTTACCAAAAAAAAAAAAAAAAAAAAAAAAAAAAAAGTAATAATCTCTCAAAACACTAGAAAGCATTCAGACTGAGACATATGAAGTTAGCAATGAAAATGGTGAGTTACAAATAAAATAGGGAATAATTAAATTGTAGAGAAGTATTTTGTTTATGGATTTACACAAAGCTCCAGATGGTGATTTGCTATATTCATCTCCAGATTAGCTAAATAAAGGCCAGGACTTATGTCAGCCTGCACATGGCTTTAATGACTTTACCTTTATACTGCAAAAGGTTAAGGCTTTTAGTGCTGTGTTTCAGAAGCCACATATAAAGGAAGCTTTATTGGATTAGGCTTCTGAGAAACAAAGTGATACACGCTAGGCAAGTCCAGACATTAACCATCATCAGAAGCCTCCTAGGGTTGCAAGCTTCCTTGGCTAATGGTTGGGGTAAGTTTTACTTGATTCCACCTAGAAATTATTTTTCTGTTACTAGGTAAAAACACTGCCTATAGCTGAACACAACTACAAAGATCTCTAATTGTAATCATAAGCATTTCTTTAACCAGTTATTTTTACTTATTCTCTACAAGACATTTTCACTAAATTTTCTGTCATTTTCTTAAGGATATTCATTCTGTTTGAATCAAGAACAACCTGTGCTTATACATTATACCTCCTTGGATCTACAAAGAATATAATTTTCACCTCCTTTGAGAAACAGGATCTGGGGGGTTGCTAGAGAATCTTTATTTAGTCATGAAGTACTTATGATTGCTTTTGATTTTTAAGGTTTTCCCCCATTGTCTGCCAGCATATACATAGAGCCATGAAATGTCAATTGCATATGAAATTGTGTGATTTTTCAGTTTGTTTAGAAAAGTTTTGGCCATAAATCTAGAGATACTCATACTAGTTTTGTTGGATGTTTATTCTCATGTTAATGATCAACATTTTTTTTTCCTCCTCAATGGCACTCTGAGGATAGTGTTTCCTTTGTACATGGTTGTTTATTTAAGATTTCTTACAACTGATCAGATGTGATGATTTTTAACAGCTTTATTGTGATTTTTTATTTTTAAAAAGAAAGCGTAAAGGTGTTTCACAGGTACAACACTCTTATTAATACACTACCAATCTTATTTTATTATTTAGGAGATTCATGGTTCAATAAGATTTATTAGTTCTGTTTAATTCTTATGATTTTAATGAACTTACAAATCTTTATTATTTAAATCTTTCAGAAATCATGTATGTTGAACTATTTGTAATTACTTAGTATGCAATATTAAAATAAGGGACTATTGCTTACCTTAAAGGTTAATGTTATTTTCAAAGTTAATTACATAACATTAGAAACTATCAATATATATATACTAGTGTATGCATATATACTCATATATATACTTATATCATCTATATGATATGAGTATATATCTATCGATGATTCTGCCTAAAATTATTAAGTGTGATTTCATAAAATACATATGAAATGAATACTGAAGCATGCAACATATTGATATATATTATTTTGTCATTGATTTTCACATATATTATGTTGCAGTTAATTTTTGTACTATATTTATATTATTAATTCTAACAAGTTTTTATTTAAAACTTAATATTTAGGTAATAATGATGCATTTTATGTTATTAGCAGGATTAAGAAAATACAATATTGCTAGTGGATAAAGTGTGTTTTTATTATCAACAACAATTGCAATTGTTAATAATTCAGATTTTTAAAAAATAATTCTCAGTTTTTACCTTAACAATTTTAATTGGCCTAAAAATGACCCTTTTAAACAAAAGTGTTTGCAACACTTTACTATTTAGAAAGGAAAAGGACATAGATATTGATTTAATCCTAACTATACTCAATATTCAAGAACTCAAATGCCAAACCATGAAGAGACTTCCATGTTTGCAGTTGCCATAAATAAATGACACACACAGTTTGTATAATTTTCTGCATTTTAACCAACTAGAGAATAACTTGTGAGCATAGGGAATAAGCACAATGCCCCTTTTCCCATTAAATTACCAAAACCTAATACCAAGTCTTGATTTGGAGGCATTCAATAAATATTGAGTTAATACGTTAAAAAACAAAACAAAACTGCATTGACTGACTTGGTTCCATTTTACCCTTCGGTAGCATCCTTAAAACAATAACAAAAAATCTTAGGGAAAACAAAAAAGAGGAAAGGAACAAAATAAATAAAACATTTCTGGTGAAGAGTGGCCAAAAAGCCCTGAGTACATTAAGCTATGCTTAGCTGTTCCCTGAATACATTTTCCTCTTACACAGCCCAGATTCTTTGACTCTGGCCAAGCTCCTGCCCTAAATGGCAGTAGCCAAAGAGTTAATTGCTCCCTATGAGTGCCCTAAGTTGTCAGGAGGCTAACCACTTAATAATCTTAATGAAAATCATGTATGCTTGCAGAGGCTCATGGTAACTTTTATGGTGCCCATATAACACTGGAGAAGGTGGTCTAATCATACAAGTTTTTGCTACCCCAACTGATATAAATGAATGCCTATTACACTTTTCTATTATTGAAATAAAAAAATGAAAAAAAAAATACCATTTTACGAAAGGCCATGTGTTCCCAGAGGAAATTCTATTTTTAAATATAATAAAACTAACACTTCAGAAAATAACCCTGGAAAATAATGCTGAAGAAACAATTTTCATCTCTGAATGAACTGGAAGAAATAAAGATTAGAAAATGTGCCTCAGGTCATATTCTGGGTTTTGCCCCAAGAGAACTCAGAGGGAGAGTGCATCGCTGCTGTGTAAGATTTGGTGCATTTTACTTTCAGGGTTATGCTTATTTTCACCAAGTGCATTTTCTAATGATCAAAATAGTATTTACTAAATTCATGGTGCTAACTAAATTTCCTGATGAAATAGACGGTGTCTATTCATGAGTTATTATGTTTTATCTATTTTGGAAAGCTACTGAGAAATCAAATATAACCGAATATTAAGTTATAAATGTGTAACAGTCTATTATTTTGTGACAAGAAATAGAACCACATCAAAGTCTGAAGAGGTATATTCTCCATCAAGCACACATTCTTTCTTTGAACAAGTAAATGTAAACCTGAATTATAATTGTAACTGAACTTGTTGAATTTAGAATCTGAATCTGGAAAAGATTAGCTTAGCAGAGTAATCGAGCATAGCCTTGGAAGTCAGACACACTGGTTTAAGACTATTAGTTTGTCACTCATTAGCTTTGCAATTTTTAGCAAATTGATTTCATAAAATGGAGATAATTTTTATGAAATGGAAACAATAGTACACATCTCATCTAGTTGAGTTGAGGCTTACATAAAATATTGTACGTAATGTGCTATGAACAGGATCTGTGAGCTGAGAACTCAATACATATTAAGGATTATGAGTTACGTGATTTGCATGCTTTATTACACAAAGAAAGTTCAAAGCACCCACATACACAATGATGGCATATTTAATACTGGGCTTGTTCCAGTGGAGTTTTTTATATCAGCGTTTACTCCTCCTTAGAATCTGCTTGAAGACTCTGCCTAATATTGCTTCCATGGCTCTTCTTTTCACCTTCCTTCTCAGGGACCCCCACTTTCAATTCACTCAGTCGTTCTCCAGACATGTTAATACTGCGTTTATCAGATTACAGCCAGATCTGACAGTCTTGGACAGCATCTTTGAAGTGAATTTGTAGCACCATGCCAATCCATTACATAATGATTTTACAGTTAATTTTCAGAAACAATTCATTTTTCTCTCCTCAAGGTCTTGGGGAGAAGGTCATTAGATGTTCCAAATATCAGTAAAATACTTTGAGATAATGTGAATTTCTCACAATGTTAGTTCAAAATATTAATCAGATTTCTTCTAAGAGCTTTCTTTCATTACTTCTAAAGTATTAATTTATCATTCATAGAGTTGTAACTTCAATGTAAATATAGATAATAAATAATTTTAATATTTTTAAATATAAATATAAATTCAATTTTTATATGTAGAAAATAAACACACATGGAACCAATGCACTTTGCGCGTTCAAAGTTTTGATAGGAATATATTCTCAATAAAAATGTAACATTAGCATAAAATCTATTTTATAAGTTAATATGCACTATTAAAATGGTTTATTCAGTGTATTATTTACATTTTAGGATACAAGTTTAGAAATTAGCAACTAACAATTAAATTTATAAAAAAAGAATTATTGCTCACATATTTTCTTATTATATATCTATCCATGTATCTTTCTATGTATCTGTTTATGATTCATATATCCATCTGCCTGTATATGTGCATGCATTAATCAGAATTCTCCAGAGTAACAGTACCAATAGGATGTGTGTGTGTGTAGGTGTGTGTGTTTTATGTACACACATTCTACTGGTACTGTGTGTATGTTTGTGTGTGTGTGTGTATATATATATATATAGAGAGAGAGAGAGAGAAGAGAAAGAGGAGAGATGGAGAGAGGTACTTTAAGGAATTGGTTCATGGGATTGTGCAGGTTGGCATGTCTGTCATTTGCATGGTCAGCTGCTGAAGATCTAGGGAAGGGTTAATGCTGCAGCTCTAATTGGAAAGCAGTCTAGAGGCTGAATACTTTTCTTTTTAGGGGACCTCAGTCTTTTCTCTAAAAGCCTTAAAGTTATTGGATGAAGCTCACTCACATTGTGGAAGGCACTTTTCTTTACTCTAAGTCTCCTGATTTAAATGTTAATAACATCTAAAAAATTACCTTCATAGCAACATCTAAACTGATGTTTGACCATAAAGTGGATACTATGGCACCGTGGCCTAGCCAAGTTAACACATAAAATTAATCATCATTACACACACACACACACACAAATGCGCACACACACACATATCTATGTATTTATACATTGCCTTATATATATTATTTATTTATTTATTTATTTATTTATTTATTTATTTATTGGCATGAAGTCTCACTCTGTCACCCAGGCAGGAATGCCCTGGCACCGTCTCTTCTCATTGCAACCGCCACCTCCCAGGCTAAGCGATTCTGCTGCCTCAGCATCCCAATTAGCTGGGAATACAGGCAAGTGCTACCATGCCTGGCTAATTTTTGTATTTTTAGTAGAGACAAGCATTCACCATGTTGGCTAGGCTGGTCTAAAACTCTTGACCTCAAGTGATTCGCTCGCCTGGGTCCCCCAAAGTGCTGGAATTACAAGGCATGAGCCACCGCACCTGTTCACCTTATGTGCTTTATAAGATAATCTGTTTTCTTGGTTATTACAGAAAAGTAAGCCAATCATTATCAAATTAGTATAAATACTGTCAGTAAGCTTAATGAGCTTTTTTGTTGTTCATAAACTACAACTTATTTTGAAACATTGAAAATTAACATAAAATTAAGTAGCTTCAGCAATTAAAAATAAAATGTAATGAGAAAAAAAAGATTCTTTTATTTTTGAAAGAAAATAGTCAAAAAAACAAAGTAGAGAAATATTCTCTCCAAAACATGGAAGAAATAACTGAGAGCCAATGAGGATATGGTAGGGCAACAAACTGATCCTAATCATCTCTCTACTCCGTGGCGATGATGACTTG
Source organism: Papio anubis (assembly GCF_008728515.1). Taxonomy (NCBI): domain Eukaryota; kingdom Metazoa; phylum Chordata; class Mammalia; order Primates; family Cercopithecidae; genus Papio; species Papio anubis. The sequence continues at coordinate 61,093,439 of NC_044981.1, read as the reverse complement.
TTAAGCACCTGTCAGTCATTACCCCACAGGGCACAACATGTTGAGATTAGCTCATTAAATATAAGTTTGGCTTCAGCTTGATGGTTAAATGTCCAATATTACCTTTGTGGGTTTGCACTGAAGTCAGAGAAATATGTTCAAGTATTAGAAGAATGTAACTCAACATCTTATGAAATATTTCTAAACTGTGATATTACAAAGCATATATATATATATACCCTTTTATTTATTTATTTATACAACAAATGCACTGTTATATTCCCTGCACATTCTGGGTCCTGAGAAAACAGTGACAAATTAGACAACAAAGTTTGTGAATTTTGTTAACCTTTTATTTCTGGAGAGGTGTGAGAAAACAATCAGCAAACAAATAAGCAAGAAAAGAATAAATAATAGAAGCTATCCAGATAATTCAAATAGGGTGAGAAGACATTACCTGGGAGGGTATTTTAGACTGGGAGGTCAGGAAGCATTGCAGTTCAAGTTAATGTTTAAACTGAGATTTTTATAACAGTGCAGGAATATTATTGGTCAGTTTTAAAATAATCATTTGGCAGTTGTGTGAGGAGACCTGACTGCTGAGAGATGAGCAAGCATGAAGGAGGATGGTAATAGGGAAGTTAGAAAAATGGACAGATTTATTTTCAATTTGCCCATGTTCTTTCTCCCAGTATTAATATGACTTCATTTCTTCTCAGTGTTTGAATATTTATCCATCTGTGATTTATTCTGGCATAAGGAGTAAAATAGACATTCGTCTTATTTTATGCACATAGGTAGCCTGTTGCCGCAATCCCCTTTATTCAATAATGGGAGAATAATTTTAAATATTTTTATATTCATAATCAAATAAATTTTCCAATACTCTTTGAGGAAGAAATATATTTAAAATGTACAGGCAAGGATTCCTCTCCTGGATACATACTCCTGAGAAATTATTGCAAAGATCTATACAAGGATGGTATATATGGCAATAGGGAGTTGAAAGCAACCTGTGTATCCATCTCCAGAAGAATGGATAAATAAAATACAGTAAATCACACTATGAGATGCTGTATAGCAATATGAAACAATAAACCAGATATGTGACATGGATTGGTCCCCAAACAAGCCTGAATGAGTAAAGTAGGACAGAGATGGGATTTACAAAACCCTTAATGGAACTGAAAATACACAAACCCACACTATGTTTTACAAGACTGTATCTATGCTGAAGAACATACGGCAAACACATTACAAATGGTTTCCTTTGACAGGAAGCAGATGGGATGGGGATTAAGAAATAAGGGACAACCCAGACATGAAATGGGCTTTGTGTTGATGATGATATGTTAACAGTAAGAAATGTAAGGTGCATTCCAATTTCAGACACAACAAATGTAAGAAAGTGTGCCTGAGGCTTAATGAATATAGTAAATATTATAGCTCAATATTATGCCTCAGAAGTTTAATTTAAAATATGAAAGAAGGCCGGGGGCAGTGGCTCACGCCTGTAATCCCAGCACTTTGGGAGGCCAAGGCGGGCGGATCATGAGGTCAGGAGATCGAGACCATCCTGGCGAACACGGTGAAACCCCATCTCTACTAAAAATACCAAAAAAAACTAGCCGGGCGTGGTGGCGGGCGCCTGTAGTCCCAGCTGCTCCGGAGGCTGAGGCAGGAGAATGGCATGAGCCCAGGAGGCAGAGGTTGCCGTGAGCCGAGATCGCGCCACTGCACTCCAGCCTGGGCGACAAAGCGAGACTCCGTCTCAAAAATAAATAAATAAATAAATAAATAAATAAATAAATAAATAAGATAAAGAAAAACATTTAGATCAATACTACCATACAAATTAAATATGTTTTAAAAGTTAAAATAACTTTTTGGCCGGGCGCGGTGACTCAAGCCTGTAATCCCAGCACTTTGGGAGGCCAAGACGGGCGGATCATGAGGTCAGGAGATCGAGACCATCCTGGTTAACATGGTGAAACCCCGTCTCTACTAAAAATACAAAAAACTAGCCGGGCGAGGTGGTGGGCGCCTGTAGTCCCAGCTACTTGGGAGGCTGAGGCAGGAGAACGGCGGGAACCCGGGAGGCGGAGCTTGCAGTGAGCCAAGATCCGGCCACTGCACTCCAGCCTGGGCGACAGAGCGAGACTCCGTTTCAAAAAATAAAAAATAAAAAAAGTTAAAATAATTGAAGTGTAACAGAATATTTACCATACGTGTAGCCACAGTATCTCCATTTAACCTTTGGATAGTTCTGCTGTAGTCTACTTGATTCCTGGGCTTTGTTGTTTCCCAATTGTCAAAAGCTTTTGCAGACGCTGTTTCCTAATATCTATCATTAAAATGCTTCCCCTTTTTTTCCACGTCTCTGACACGGTCTTAGTTTCTAAGTCCTGATTGTCTTTCACTTGGATTATTGCCATGGTTTCCTAATTGGTCTCCCAGGGTCCAGTCTTGTGAGCAGCTATGATGCCATATGATCTCTCCAAAAGTGAAAATGTGATTATTTAACTCCATTTTATAAATCCTTGTGATGTTTTTATATAGTTTTAAGGGAATAATCCAAACTGAGCTTGGTTGGTTCATGGCCTTCATTAATAAGACTTTGATTAGGACTGTCCCTTTCCATATTTCACCATTCACCTCCTTGGTCCAGTCATTCCAGCTCTTGGGCTTCCTGTCATTTTACAGAAGAATGTTCATGTCTTCCCTCTCGACTCTTCACTGATGAGTACCCAATCAGTTAAAAATCTCCGTGCCTTAAAATGAGTAGATTATACACACCAGTTATTTTGCAGCTACTATACATGCTCATGTCAGACTTTATCTGTGAAATTGGGTACATGACTACTACTTACATCTGTTGGCTTATTTGATTCCCTACCTCATTGTGAACTTGTTCAAAGCAAGGTCTGCATCTTTCTTTTTTTGTTTTTCTTTTCTTTTTTTTTTTTTGTAATTACCATTGCCCAGCATGAACCATAATATTGAGTGAAATTTGACAAATATTTATTCAGTAAGGGAAATTCATAATTTCAATTTTCAATTATAAGTAAAATAAAGTTTCATAATTTTGATAAAAATACTTGTAAAGAGGAATAAAATTATGTGAAACTTCAACTTCATTATAAGCACAAATAAGCACCCAAAATATCATATCCAACCATAGTAAAAATAATAAAACAAAAATATAGACATGATCTAAAACGAATAAGTATGCAAGTAGAAGATAATAAAATTATTTTCACTTGGCAAGAATCAAGTGCCATTGTTAACATTGACAAAATGGTAAGAAAAATTGGGAGAAATATTTATATAGAAAGTAAATTTAATTCATGAATAACAAATAAAGCTCGTGCCGAATCAAATGTGAAAACTCTGGTGATTTTGTTTTACTTATTGACTAGTTTGAAGAAATACACATTATGTTGTATCAGTTTAGAAAAGTAATTTGTAGGAAAAGTGATCTGTTTTGAATACTATTAGGAAGGCTGATTCTTTAGTTTTCTTATGGTGAAACAATCCATGTTTAATGGTTTCTGTGGAGAATTTTAGAAAAAAATAAACTTCTACAATTAACTAGCAAACACTGTGCTGATGCAAAGTCGTAGAATTTTAGTAAGGAAAGGTGTATGAGGAAGTCAAAGGATAACACGTATAGACAACTGCAGCATGGTAAATCTCTTAGCAATTCAGGTAATAGGAACCAGAGGTGCCATGAAATTCACAAAAAACAGTAGTGCACACCACAGTTGTGGGAGAACACTCAGAGGAAGATGTGGTATAACATCTGAGTTAGATAGAATACGATTTCTAGGTGCATTCTTCATTTTTTAGCATCCTAAAAGTAAGTGTGGATAGTTTTCATCAGCTCATATCTCTTGTCGATTTATAATTCAAGAAATATTCATATATTGTTGATATAACCTATAGTTCATATTTAATCTATGCATTAATTATATAGAACCCACCAGTATTTTGAATTAGCTACAAAAACTTTTATTAGAGAATGTTGAGAAATGTACTGCATTATGACAAAAGCTTCATTAAATCTCCATTATTAATATTCAGAAATTATGCTTTCTCAATTAAGCAATACAAAATTTATAAATTTTAATGCAAGTCATCTATCTACATACAGAAGATAAATATTTATTTGTGTCAGTGCTTAGGAAGGCAACTATTCATTATGTATAATGATGCACCTTTGTCAGACAAGTAAGTATTTCCCAGATACCGTATTTGAAATAATACATGCCTTCTCCCAGAGTCTGACCTAAACCATATCCCTCTCCCTCCCACTCTGACACACGTAAATATTACCTGACGTAAATATTACCTGACGATGTTTCATAGGAAGCTCATGAGCTAAGCAAGTCTTTAAGCCACTCTTTCTGAAATAAATATCGTATTTGTTACTTTGTACATTTTCCACTAATTGCGGTAGTACAGCAGTTTTGAAATGTCACATATTGTCTTCATTTGTGGATTCTGAAAATGTCTTCTTGTGCCTTATAAACTGTGACTAGGGATACAATGTACTAGGCAATCAGCATACTGACAGGCTGTGACTAAGATAGATGAAATGCCATGATGATTTCATGTCTTCATTAACATATGCTTGTTATTGGTTCCATAGTCTAATTTTATAACTTCACAAGCCAGGCTCTTTCTACATTTAAGTTAGTTGTTTTTAAATTCTAAATGCCTCGGACCCAATCATTTGGTAAGAATTCATAAAATGAAGAAAATACTGTTGTTATTTTCTTCTATTTTTAAGCTTGATTGAAAAGAATGCTTCTGTCAGAAATAAAATGCAGACCTGTCGTGTTTTCTCTGTGGGCCTGCAAACATTTAGTTATTTTGTTTACAATGAATCTCATAAGATTAGAAAATCAAATTGACAGATGATCAATGTCAGATCTACTGAAAGACTACCTGCACAAATAGAATACAAGGTCAAACCTCAAATGGTCACTCAAGCCTTGATGATCATGTGTACATTGTAAAGCATGCCTGCAATAAACACTTAATGTAAAAGTCACTTTGGTGTGAATATGCCCTTAACATGAATTTCACATTAGCATGTGAAGAATAGTTTTAAAACATCTAAAGTATGCATTATGAAGTAGCTATACATCATGATAAATACACACTGAGAATTGACTTTTTAATCTATATCATTTTAATTATTAGAGACTGTTAATTATAATAATTTTAAAACTAAGAGAGAAAACATACCTTTTTATCCAAAGTGAATTTATCATTATATGTATAAGTGTACACACACAGAAACACACAAAGTCATATATGTCAGAATATATGTGAGATATTAATGCCTCAGAATATATGTAATCTGGCTGCTGTTTGAATTTTTTAACTATCGAATCTTTTCATGCCTTTGGTATCCTAACAAAAACCCGACTAAGCTTATGAAATTCAATGTGGTATATATTAAAAGTAAAGACATACTGTTTGATACCTCTTACCTTTATCAGGAGAAACAATATAGATTAAGAATTCTATATTCTAAGTACTCTGGATGATTTTTAATGTTCTTAGAAACATTTTTGTCAATTTATTTAAGGAGTGCATAAAATAAATTTCAAAGTTTAATATTTCATTTACAATGGCTTAAGTGATCTTTGAATTATTTATCATTATTAAAATAGCATTTCATTTTTAGGATGTGCAACACTCAAGTACTGCCTTACCTTACCAGTGAGATAACTTACACGATACTTTTATATATGTTATATAATTGAGGATTTGAAGAAGTTTCCATATTCTTAGCTCCCCCTATATTTTCCATAAATTTTCCTTCATTTAATAATCTAGCTTATCAAAAACAGAGAAAGAGGTTTGTAATATTGATAGCAACTAAGAAAATCAAGACTACCATTAAGAACAACCACACCAAATGAGTAAATGTATACATAGTTTACTCCCAAATAAATGATTAAAATCAGCTCACAGTTACTAACTTTAAAAATTGTCTAATATTCTTATAGCATATTTATGTAATACAGTTTGAAAACAACAAATCATATTTTAGAATCAGTTTGCATTTTTAACCAACTATGGTAAAATACATAAAGATGTTTAAATAAATAATATATAATTTTTTTAAACCAGGAGTATGACATTTTTAAATATATCTCTGAGAATTTGCCAGAAAATGTTTAATCAGAACAGGCATATTGGCTCAGGAACCAGTCAGTCGTTTTGAAGAATACAGCAGAATCTTTAACTTTTATCTCAGTGTTCGCTACTGCAGGCAGGGGAACTTTTGTTTTGTCTTACAGAATTGCTGAGTAGGAAAGAGACCTATTAGATTAACTATTATAAATTCTCCTGCCAAAACAAGATAGATCATTCCCTCTAATCCCAGCTGAATTCTGGGATTTCATATGACTTTAGAATAATTATTTTAGACCAAATTTGAGTAAAATGCCCAAGTTGCAGTTAGCTTGTCATTTCTTAACACTATAAATACAGAACCATGTGTGTTTCTGTATGTGTTTGAATATTCACAGGATATAGAATAGCCAAATGTCTACTTTGTAATTATTTAGCTATGTTTATATAGCTTTATACTTCACTACAAAGTTAGTTTTCTGTAAAAGTCAACAGAAAATCAACTTTTTGACAGAGCTATATTACCTGTATGTGCAAGTATTTACAAAATGATATTGTAGAAATAGTTACATATAGATATAACATTGCTAAGGCAGGCAAAGTAAAAAGAATAACAATTATTGACTCCTTGATCTTTAGTATGCATCAACTTAATATGGCTGTCACCCAACTTCTTCTCCCTTTTTCCTTCACTGACTTCTACCATTCTCCTATTTTCCCACTGAAAACTTTTTATTACATGATATATGAAGAAAAATCAAAAGATTACGTTGGATCTGAGGTATATATCAAATTGAAATCCAATAAATGTATTAGAATTTCTGAGAACACCTGCAGTTTAATAACAGAATTATGTTTTAATTCTACTCTTTACTAGCCATATACCTTCTGAGAGTTTCAGGAAATATTATTAATCCCACTGTAATATTATTTGTCATAATCTCTCCAAACAAGGGTGATAAATACCATAAGTTGTCTCTTCTAATTTTGCAATCTATATTTAACTTTTCCCAGAGGTTGGTATTTTAAAAATATTGCACACATAACTCTCTGTTGAAAATTTCTCAGTGGCGCCTAATCATTTAAGCAACAAAATAGACACTTATTTCTATACACATGGACACCTATTTGCCCTTGCATATTGTATTTCAATATTACTGAATGATAGGTAGTTTTCTTGTAAAATTTATATTTTTTGCAAATTATTGCCTCTGCTCTCTTTCAACTCTTCCTAAGCTTTCAGGTCGCACCTTAAATTCTCCTTCATTTTGAAAATTTTTATGACTTTATTAGGGAGATTAAGGAATTTTTCTCTCTTATTTAGTCATTATATCAAATTCTGTATTTTTATTAATGATTTTTCTTATGCAATGCTGTCTTTTCTTGAGATTATTAAACACTTTGAAGGAAGAAAATGAACATTCTTCCTTTGTCTTCTCAATATAACATAGCAGAGCAAACTATTGGTAAATATAAATGGCTAAGGGTTTTACAACATTTTCTTTAAAAAAAAAAAAATTCCACAACAAGCCAGTGGTTTGCCTTGTTGCTAGTTAACATCATTTTGCACAAGTTCATCAATTTGCAGAAGGTGAAATAACCAGTCAGTGTTAGGTCTGGGATTCCAAGTGAGGCAGGCTGACCCCAGAAAATACATTGTTAACTGTATTTATAGTTTTAGTTACCTGAGCCTCTTCTATACTACTGATTACACAAGGGCAGTCTCTGCTTAGAAATTATAAACAAGAAGGAATAATTTAGTTTAAGTGCAAATATTTGTCGTTTTAAAAATACACCTGAAGACGTTTCTTTTAACAATCACCAAAAACATTAAATTGCATCACAACTTTGAGACAAAATATATGTATATATATGAAGAATCAAATAGCAATATGATTAAGCTCCGTAAGTTACTAAATTTAAAAATATTTACTTACTAATGTATGCAGAGTGCGCGTGTGTGTGTGTGTGTGTGTGTGTGTATATTTTTTTTTTAAGATAGAGTTTTGCTCTTCTTGCCCAGGCTGGAGTGCAATGGCACAATCTTGGCTCACTGCAACCTCTGCCTCCCGGGTTCAAGCAATTCTCCTGCCTCAACCTCCCGAGTAGCTGAGATTCCAGGCATGCACCACCATGCCCGGCTAATTTTGTTATTATACATAATTTTTCAACAATCATGTTCAGTTATAGAACAAACATTTCAGTCTTTTTATTGATCTTTGATATTGTCTACTTTCTTCATTCTCCTTGTGGGGGTTCTGTATTCACCAGGTGACTATAGCATCAAAATCAGGGCATTCTTAAAAGTAGTAAACACTAAAGTAATTGAAATGAAAATAAAGGTCTAGGACAACCCATAGAAACCAGCAATGTACTGTGCAAACTGAGGTGGGTGCTTAGATTTATCTATTGACCATTTCCTCAGTGTCTCATGAGCCATTATTACACAAGACACATAAGATCTTCCATATCTCATTGCATTTACTTCATGTCCTTTTTAAAAAATTCAAATGGATTTTCTAAACTCAGATGCATAAAAGCAAGTTCTTACTCCTCCTGTTATCCTTTCCTAATTTTCTCTGTCATTATCTTTATACTTAAAATTCTGTACTTTTCCAAATCTTAATACTTCTCTAATATTAAATATCAAACTAGTGACTTCTGCAGGTTTTATTGTAAAAGTTTTTTTAATAACCTCATGTTAAAAATCAGGATGGTACTAGCAAATGTGTCCCTAAAATGCCAAACATCCTCCTTTGTAAATCACCACTGGTACAGTTTTGTTGTAACTATGGCTCAAGACTTACAAAAAGAAAGAAAGAAAGAAAAAGAAAGAGAAAGAAAGAAAGCAAGAAAGGAAGAAAGAAAGCAAGAAAGCAAGAAAGCGTTTGCTTTTGAGGGTGGTGTCTCTATCAGAGCTCTCCTACATGTTTTCTTCATTTTTACAAAGTTACAAGCTATATAAACTGTAACTCAAAATTATACAACATAAATTCATTGTAGAATACATATGGAGAAAAATGAGAGAGAAGAGAGAGGAAAAAGGGAGGAAAGAGGGGGAAAAAAACAGAAGTAAGACTGGAGAGAAAAGAAAAGAAAGAGAAGGAAGGAAAATAGGAAGAAAGGAAGGAACCAATAAAATCTATTTGATTTCTTCTTATTATTAGGAAATTCGATAGAATGCTTTATATTATTTTCTTGCATAGTGCTACTTATGAAGACCATTTTACGAAGCTATGTCTCACCTTGTAGTGTATGGTATTTATTTATTTATTTACTTAATAGATGTTTGAGCATCTAGATATCTCAGGAGCCAAGACCATATGAAAGAAGGGATGAAAAACTTACAATGTAATGGTGCGATTATTATTTCCAAAATTCTAAAAAGTAAAATATAAAGCTTCTCTATGAGTTAAAAATTAGCCTAGACTCTATATCTTTCAAACAAAATATAATGCAAAGCACTGGAAATTGCCTTTCCACCTTTTTTTAAACTCATAGCAATTTGAAAACATATTTTAAAGAATGACTTTCTTTCTCCAAAACTGGATAGTTCTACATGTTTATAAATATTACATGTTGTGTTAGAACCAAAAAATTATATTTTTTAGTCTGTAGTTCCTTATGGAAAACGATTCTTAGAAATGATTAATTGGAAAATTATATTTTTCATTTATATTTATCATTGTAGTGACATCTTTTACAATTATAATATCACAAGGAAAAATGTATATCCACTTTTTTTCAATACCAGGAAACAAGTATGAAAGGATCTTCTTTTAATAAACTAAATACCTCAAATTAATATTTAGTGTTTTCTATGAATTATTTCAATTTTTTCATATTCTGTTTCTTTTTAATTTTAATTTATTTTTATAGTTTTAGGGAGTACAAGTGTGTTATTATTACATGGCTATATTGCATAGTGGTAAAGTTCACTCCTTCAGTGTAAGCGTCACCCAAATACTGTACTTTGTACCCATTGGTAATTTCTCATCCATCACCTCCCTGCTTTCCAAGTCTTCTATGCCTATTATTCCACTCTCTATGTTCATGTGTTAGCATTATTTAGCTCTTACAAGTGAAAATATGCAATATTTGACTTTCTGTCTCTGACTTTGTCACTTGGTATAATGGCCCCCAGTTCCACCTAAAAGACATAATTTTATTATTTTTTTTTATTCCTGAGTAGTATTGCATGGTCTGCGTTTATGTGTACACATTTTCTTTATCCAATAATCTATCGATGGACCCTTAAGTTTATTTCATGTCTGCTATTGTGAGAAGTGCTGCAATAAACATACAATTGAGGTATATTGTACTGGTGCCAAAACAGAGATATAGACCAATGGAACAGAACGGAGGCCTCAGAAACACCACCACACATTTATAACCATCTGATCTTTGACAAACCTGACAAAAGCAAGAAATGGGAAAATAATTCCCTGTTTAATAAGTGGGTGTTGGGAAAACTGGGTAGTCATATGCAGAAAGCTGAAACTGGACCCTTTCCTTACATCTTATACAAAAAAAATAACTCAAGATGGATTAAAGATTTAAATGTAAGACCTAAAACCATAAATCCCTAGAAGAAAACCTAGGCAATACCATTCAGGACACAGGCATGGGCAAAGACTTCATGACTAAAACACTAAAAGCAATGGCAACAAAAGCCAAAAATGACAAATGGGATCAAATTAAACTAAAGAGCTTCTGCACAGCTAAAGAAACTATCATCAGAGTGAACAGGCAACCTACAGAATGGGAGAATATTTTTGTAATCTATCCATCTGACAAAGGTCTAATATCAAGAATCTACAAAGAACTTAAACAAATTTACAATTAAAAAAAAGAAAAACCTGTCAAAAAGTAGGCAAAGGATATGAACAGACACTTCTCAAAAGAAGACATTTATGTGGCCAACAATCATGTGAAAAAAAGCTCATCATCAGTGGTCATTAGTTAAAGGCAAATCAAAACCGTGATGAGATATCATCTTACGTCAGTTAGAATGGCGATCATTAAAAAGTCAGGAAACAACAGATGCTGGAGAGGATCTGGAGAAATAGGACCACTTTTACACTGTTGGTGGGAGTGTAAATTAGTTCAACCATTGTGGAAGGCAGTATAGCGATTCTCCAAGGATCTAAATCCAGAAGTACCATTTGACCCAGCAATCCCATTACTGGGTATATACCAAAGGATTATAAATCATTCTACTATAAAGACACATGCACATGTATGTTTATTGCAGCACTATTCACAATAGCAAAGACTTGGAACCAACCCAAATGCCCATCAATGATAGACTGAATTTTAAAAAATGTGGCACATATACACCATGGAATACTGTGCAACCATAAAAAAAGGATGAGTTCATGTCCTTTTCCGGGACATGGATGAAGCTGGAAAGCATCATTCTCAGCAAACTAACACAAGAACAGAAAACCAAACACCGCATGTTCTCACTTATAAGTGAGAATTGAACAATGAGAACACATGGACACAGGGAGGGGAACCTCACACACTGGGGGGCCAGTTGGGGGGTGCAGGGCTAGGGGGAGGGATAGCATTAGGAGAAATACCTAATGTCGATGATGGGTTGATGGGTGCAGCAAACCACCATTGCACGTGTATACCTATGTAACAAATCTGCACATTCTGCACATGTATCCCAGAACTTAAAGTATATATAAAAAAGTAGATTTTCTAAAGAAAGATCGTATAAAGTTGAAAACAGGATGAAGTAGTAAAATACTTATGTTATTATTAAACATATCTATATTCATATATATCACAGCAACTCAAAATAAAATAGGATAACTTTTTCTACTTTTCAATTTATCTTAATTTTTACACATAATCTTTATCTGTTTATATTTAGAATCTTTCTACTTAGAGGTTTATTTACTGCAGGAAAAGTGAGGTGGTAATTTATTACAAAAGGTGGAAAAGTAGGGAGTTATTTGACCTTGATATGTCCCTAGATTATTCAGATTTTTTCTATTGTCATTCACTTCAGCATATGTCATATTTAAAGCTGGAAATTTCCAACTGGACTGTTAAGTTTATAGACCCTGAAATATTATCTTGAGTTTATCTTTTTTCTTGCATATATAACCTTGCATTTTTAGTATGTAATTTTTCAGATAGTGTTGTAGTCTTTTTAAGTAGTCTCAGTGCTACTGCTCATAAATTATTCAGTTGCATTTTTTATGCTTTAAAGATGTATAAATTTAAATCTGAATATTTCTTGGTTTCAAAAACACAAGAACAACAATGATATGGCTAATGCATCATTTATCACTCATGCGTGAAACTAGTCTAGGTATAAATGTGTGACTAAAGAATATATTATCCTTTTTATTTCTATAGAATAATTATACTTCTAATACTTTAAATTAAAAATAACATTTTATATTCTAATAAAATCTATTTAAATAGCTAATAACATTAAAAAAAATCTCCCTTTCAATTTTTCATGTTGTCACCAAGCCCCATCAATTCTAGCTTCCAATGAGTACCTCTTAACTTTTACCATTGTCAATACCCAGCTTCAGGTATTCATCATCTCTCACCTCATGTGTTATAATAACCTTTGCATTGGTCGTCTTTGTGTATACAGCACATGGCTACTATTTGCCTATTAGAAAAAAAAAAAAAAATCAGATGATAGTACTTTCTTGCTTTAAAAGCAACACATTACCCAAAGGATAAATAAGAATTCCTTAGAATGATATTTTAGAAGTTCATTTGTATTTATCTTTCATTTTGTGGTTTGTTTAACAAACATATGAATCCCCCATCCTCCCCATTTATGTGTGTGCACATGTTGTATATGTGTATTTATGTATTCATGTGTGTATATGTGTGTGCTAGCACAAGCACAGAAGCATACACATGCATAACCACATAATCACATCGATTCCACTCTGTAGGCCTCCTTACTGTATGATCAAGGAGCCATCAGAACACCACAAAGAAAATAATAATTACTAAAAAATGACATTGTAATAAATGACTTTTGACCTTGGTGGAGGACTTAATTTCAGTCTTTTCTGTCCCGTATTAGATTTTTCAAGATGCAGAGGTAGACATTAGTATCAATTAAGGGCTCTTAGCATCATCCTCTGTGGAAGAGCCAGGAAGAACACCAGAGAAAATGTGCTTTGATACAGTCTGAATAAAGACCTCTAGAGATGTCCCTTCAGGTTATTTTAAGTAGAAAAGAAAGGACTCGGTTTTCAGTCTGTTTGTTTGTTTTATACCTGCATCTGGCTATCATTAGATGTAGGATGACACTGGGAAGAACACGATCTTTGTCAAGGCAACATTCTTCAGGTAGAACAATTCCTGAAGTTGAGGAAGAGCTGGAAATAATCTCGCAATGCACTTCCAGTAGATAGGGGAATGAGTTTAACAGTCTTGAAACAGGGTCTGGGAAGCACACCATATGGTCTTCTGTACTTACCTTAGAACAGTGACCAAATATATTTGATACAAATTTAATGTTTAGAATATTAATTTGAGGATTGAAGGCATTAGAATTTTTAAGAGAATATACTGCAACATTGTTGTACCTTCTAGAATGTCAATGACTCATTCATTACATAAAAGATATAGATTACAAAGGAAAATATGAAATTTGGACATATTAACTGTCTTCTTTCACAAAAGCACACGGAGACACACATTTTGCTGTAACTGAAATAAAAATAGGTTAAAACATAACAAAAAGAGAATATTAAGGCAAATATGTCAGATGATTAATACTCTTGCAACTGGTATATTGAACAGGGAATGAAGGTTGAACTCTTATGTGATATAAATAGGAAAATACTTTAGTTTTCTCCAGACCCTGCCTTCAGTTATACTCTAGTAGATTCTTTTTGCTGAACCCTAAATTTGTCTATTGGCTTTCCAATCAATTTCAATTAAAAGAAAAATTTTATTATGGTAATTCTGACACATTCAGTCATTAAAATGTCTAGTTTATATAAACAAAACTTCAGTTTGACATCATAGTCGTAGCTTCTTTCTTCCCAGCACAGACTTGATTCTTGATTCTAGGTTTAAGAAACAGTAGAGGAAGTGAGCAAAGGGATTAGAGAAAAAATGCTGCTGAAATATGGCCATTGATATCTCTATGTGTCCATCATTCAAATTGAGATTCTTCTTCAGGTATCAGGCTTGCTGTTTTTTGGAAGTGCTACAGGACTTTGTCCCTACTCACCTGTCTAGTTAGCCCTTATAGAGTGACCCATGTGAAAACATTACTTCCATATCTTATTACCCTCACTCTAACCCTATTATGGGTTGGACTACATAAAAATAACAGGAGCCAACCCATTATCCGTATTGTCTCCTCGGATCATAGAAGTCCTATACATCCTTAGGCTGCCAAGTGATGTAAGAAAACCAAATACTGTCTGTTTTCTTTCATATGTTGGAGCTAAACATTGAGTACACATGGACACAAAGAGGAGAACAACAGACACCGGGGACTACTTGAGGGTGGAGGTTGGGAGGTGGGAAGAGGGTGAAGATCAAAAACAAAAACCAACAACAACAGAAGAAACCAAAAGCCAAAAAACAAAACTACTTATCAGATACTATGCTTATTACCTGAGTGATTAATCTGTACCCCAAAACCCCATGACACACAATGTGCCCATATAACAAACCTACCCATGTACCCCTTAACCTAAAATAAAAGTTGGGTTAAAAAAAAAAAAAGGACACATGTTTAACTTCTGACCCCTGTCTCCTCACCTTACCATGGGAAGTATCTCAAAACAGACTGTTGCTTTTATACTTCTCCAGTGGAAAACAGCCCCTAGGTTGATGTATATTACCAAATTCTCTAGAACACACACAAAAGTGTATCAAAAACTCTCACGCTACACTCCATTTCTGTACCATATAGTGTCTATACATTTCTGCAGCTCAGCAAACATTGTTTGAGAAAAAGGTGCTGGCGGGTGTCCTCTCTGCATTCTTTTGAACATGCTCCCATATTTAGCTTTAAGAAAAGCACCCCCCTCCCACCATCTGACGGAGGAAGTGCCACAACTTTCTTTATAGCCTATTAATTCCCTTCAAATAATCCATTAAAATGTTATTATTTTCCTGTAGAGCTTGGGGAGATAAGAGGATTTGCTATTTTTAACTAAATCCTGCATGACTGTGGACCATTCTGTAACATAGCAGAATGTTTGTCTCCTATTGTTTTCAATCCTGGTTTTATCAGAATTTGAAGACAATAAATCAGTCCTTATTGTTATCATGTTACCTATCCACCAAACAAATTGCTTGTACAAAAATTGATTGGCAAGTATCATGACTTTAATAATTCTGAAGCAATGAATATTACTCCATAGTCCACTAAAGAATAAACAGAAACCAAAAGGAAAACCAGCTTTTTCTCCTTTTAACAGTGATGATACCCTTTGCCAAAAACTGTGGTCCAAAATTAGCATTATTGCAAAGAAAATGAAGTAAAAACATAGTATAGTTCATTTGTGGATCTATTTAAATTGCTTGGCTTCAACAATACGTGGTTGAGAGAGAGAGTAGATACATTCAGATAGGGTTGGAAATGTTGCCTGCCATTCTGCTGAGTATACCCCCTAGACCCAGTGGATTGTGGAAGAAAATATGAATCTGCTGCTGTCTCAATCCTTGTCAGTTCCAGCTCATGTCCCTGATACTGTGGGCTTCAGTAAGCACTGAATATGCTGCTAGTTTTTAAAAACACAGTACTTACCTTAATAAAACATGGACCCTAAATATAAGCCACTACTTCATCTGATATTTCCATCAGGGCATTGTGAATTGTTTCACCATGGAGAAAAAAGTGGTGTTGTTATTTTGAAAGTCAGATTGTGGATCTTCAAAAGGGCACCTTTATCAGAAACTGACAAGGATAATTTGCACCTAACAGTTAAATAGGCAAACAAACTTTATTCAATATTATTGCAGTAGTAGTTAAGACTATTGTAGTAGGGGAGAGACTGAACTCGACACCACTGAAATGAAAGGCAGGAGAGTTTTTAATTGCTGGAGTAACCTAGTACTTTGAAAGACAGTTTGTGGATCTTCAAAATGGTACTTTTATCAGAAACTGATGAGAATGATTTTGACTTTAGACTATTTTTCATCAGATGTGCTAACTTTAAAACTAAATTCTAATTAAAATATAATGCTTCTATAAAATATTTTTTGAGAAACAATTTGGCAATTTTTATCATGAGTGATAAAAACACATCAAATATATTTTTGAAATGAATACACCATGGGTAAAGAAGGTTTGGAAATTTATATTCCCTGTAGTTAATTCAAGACTATGACAGTTTCTAATAACAGTCTCTGTGTAGAGTATTGCCTCTCTTTTATTCAAATCTGAACATAGTACCGTTCTGCATAAAATGCTTAAATGGCATCACATCATTTACAAATATAGCCCAGCTTATTGATAGTGGCCTAAACTTTTCTTTCTGACGTGACCTCATTTATTTTTCCAGGTAATCCTAGCCACTCTCATATGGCATTTACTGTTCCCTCAAATACTCCATATTAAAGCCATTTTATCTTCTTTTCTTTCTTTTTACTATGTACATGGCCTTTCTTTCTCCTTGTCTGATCAATTTAGCATCACCTCCTGAAACTCTGTATTTGTCTCTGTGCTCTGTCTCTGATTTCTCTGAATGTGGTACACAACTAGAAAATTATGTAGCTGCTATTTGGAGCTCCTGGAGAGCATGAATTTACTGTATCTTATAGCTCTTGATCAGAGCATGTGATATATATTAGGCAGTCTAGAAAAATGTTTGTGGAACACTATTAAATTTAATATGTGATTGAATAATAAAAATATTTGTATTTCAAGAAATAAGTATATTTTAATATTTTCAAATTATAATATACCAAATGAATAAACATTTATTATGTAGGTATTAACTCTTAGATATAAAATTATTTATGATATATGTTAGGATAGCTAAAAGCCTTGGAAGATACAGAAAAGGTTTCCTTTTAGGTCAGAGACAAGATTTGTCTCCTTCCTAATCAGGATAATAAATATCATGTTTTCTTCCCACTCCGTGGTAAAGATTGGACAGACTTGCTAGCAACCCTCTGATGAAACTGGAGTTTCCTATGCTTGTATTTCTCAGCAGCGACATAAATAAACTATTACTGCAGCTTCTACCTGGACCACTCTTCACTGCTCCCAAGGGACTTCAGAATTCAAAGAAAAATTGCACCTTACAGTTAAACAAGGAAGCAAACTTTATTTAACATTATCGCAATTGTAGTTAAGACTATTGCAATAGGGGAAAGATTGAACTCAACACCACTGAAACAAAAGGCAGTTTTTAATTGCTGGAATAGCCTACTGGAAAAGTATTGAAGACTATTTGTCAGGTAGGGGTCAACGTGATGAGGCTAACTGTGTTTGCTGATTGGCACTTACCAAAGTCAGGGTCCTACTCTCTCACGGAGCCTGACAGGTAGAGGCACTATATTTCTTAATGATTACATTTTTACAAGGATGACTCTCAAGTTCTTAAGACAAATATACATGAGCTATAAAACTAGCAAAAGGCTCAGAGATGATTTACATCTCAAAGGGCAAAGAAATAAATCTGTAATAGCAAGTTATCAAAAGTAAATGCTCAGGAAGTCAGGGGCCTAAAATAAAAAAAAAATTAAAAAAATAAAAAAAATAAAAAATCTGTTTAACATTTACTCAAGCTGAAGGGAACATTAAAATTGTCTTGTTCAAAAGACAGGAGAATGATATTTATACTGCCTCTTATGCCATAAGTAATAAGGTCTTTTGTCTCTGGCCCAGGAGTCTCATGTCTTCTGCTAGCATAAAACACATTGTTCATGTCTAAGGGGAAAATTTAAATAAAAGCTTGTAGCCTACCATTGTAATTCAGCTCTGCTGTATCATGAAGAACATTAACATAAAGTAAAAAGCTAATTCCTTTGTTAAATTATCTTCCTCACTCAAGCTTTCCACCGAAATATTAATATTGATTTAATTTCACTTGCATTTTTCTTCAAAGGATGGTATTATGAAATATATATTTGATCTTTGACCCCATTTCTTGGAATACAACTCCTAAAATCCTTAGGCTCTCCAAAGTCTTTTAATATGGTAATGAGTTGGGTGATGGCTGGTAGCCCCCACAGATGATGACAGTTGTTCGCCAGATAGACCAAGGCTCTATGGACGAATTGGGGCTGAAGGTCAAAATGATCACCGATGGCCAATGGGAGGCAATCTCATGAAACTGAGCCTTCAACCTGTAGCTCAGTTGCTACTTCGAGGTAGAGTGTGAGAACTGAATTGAGTTAGAGGACGCCCAGCTGGTGTTTCTGGAGAATTGATCACTTCTTTGCTAATGGTGAGAAATCCCCACATATCTCCTATCAGAAGAGAATTGTGAGGATATTTGTTATTAGATCATTTATAATAGAAAGCTGAAATTGAACTCAGCATATATATTAGAGTCAATCATAGGGCTAACCTAAACAAATTGCAGTATTTAAACCATATTTACATTTTTAAGTCCATAATAAAAGAATTTCAAAATATTAGTTTAGCCATATAAATGATCAGTTTTTCTTGAATCTTAGAAAACAAAATAAACTAGTTTACTGTCATTAACAGACTTTCAAGTTCTTATGTTATTTTCTTTACTGTAGAATGAATAAAATGCCTATGATGCTTTTAATAAAGTCCAAAACCACCAATTCTTTGCTTTTTAAAATATATTTTTTTTTGCTATTTTTGAGGTTGAAAACAAATAATATGATTATCAGGATCTTATGTAATGTTGAAAGCGGTTGGAACTTTGAAATCTAGTTCATATTGTTAAGGAACTTTGAATAATTTTACTTAATTTTCTAGATCTGAAATTAGTATGGATTATCAAGTGTGATCAGTAAGATTAGAAGAGTTTAGTGAAGATACGTGACCCTCCTCTTTGAGTCAAAGTCAAACAATGAATTTAACTTCAATATAACTTATCTTGATTAAGAATATTTGCTCTGTGTGTGTGTGTGTGAAAATTTAGGAGCTCCTAATATATGTGAATATAAGCTTTCATATAAAGCAATGTCACAAGTTTTATGTACATAATTTTCACCTGGAAAGAATACTTAAAATACAGATTCATGTGTACCATCCAGTGTAACTCTGATTCTGTAGGTCTGGAGATGTTCTTAGATACCAGAGTTTTTATTCTGACTGAAGGCTACTGCAGACCACACTTTGTGAGAAATTGGTAGAAGAAACAAATTTCTATTGTACAACTTGAGATTAATAACAGATTACAACATGATCACAGATAATTCATAAATATTTCAGGATGCAGTTTTCATTACTATACTGTAGTGATTTTCTTGCTTTTAATTTGTCATAACAAGGAATACTTTTTATCATGGTGAAAAAATCTCACGCAACATGAAATATATCTTATTAGCAATGTTTTAGTTATACAGTACAGTGTTGTTCACTATATGTACTTTATTGTAAAAAAGATTTCTAAAACATTTTCATCTTGTATGACTTAAACTCTGTACTTATTAGACAATAACTCCTCATTTCTCCATTTCTTCAGACTCTGGCAACCAACATTCTACTTTCTGTTTCTATGAGTTTGACTGTATTTTGATGACTCATAAAAGTGGAATCATGCAATATCTGGCCTGGTGATTGGCTTTTTCCACTTAGCATGACGTCCTCAAGTGTCATTTATGTTGTTATAGATGACAGGACTTCCTTCTTTTTAAAGTTGAATAATATTCTATTTTATACATATACTTACACACACACATGCACACATATACACATATATGTAACTTTTTAAACATTCATCTGTCAATAGCCATTTATGTTTTCATTTCTTGGATTTTGTGAATAATGATGCAGTGAGCATGAAAGTGCAAGTATCTCTCCAAGATCCTGCTTTCAGTTACTTTAGATAAGTATGTAGAAGTAGAATTTCTAGATCATAAAGTAGTTCTATTTTTAATTTTTGAGATGCCTTCACACTATTTTTTATAGCCCCAGCACCATTTTACATTAACACCAAGAGGGGATATGGGTTTCAATGTATTTACATCCTCTCCAATACTGAATTATTTTATGTTTTGTTTTGTTTTGATATCGGCCATCTATAAGAGGGATGAGTTGATATTTCATTGTGGTTTTGATCTGTCTTTTCCTGTTGATTATTGACATTTAGCATTTTTTCATGAACATGTGGGTCATTTGTATGTTTTTTTTTTTTTTTTTTTTTTTTGGAGAAATATCTTTCCATGTCCTTTGCCCATTTATAATTAGGTAATTTCTTTTTTTCCATGGAGTTTTAGAAGTTCCTCATATATTTGGATATTACTCTTTATTAGACATATGGTTTGTAAATATTGTTTTCTATTCTACAGGTTGCCTTTTTAATCTGTTGATTTTTTGCTTTGCTGTGTTGAAGTATTTTAATTTGATACAGTCTTACTTGTCTGTTTTTGCTTTTGTTTCCTGTGCTTTTTGTGTCATATTCATAAAATCGTTACCTGCACCAACATTATAAAGCTTTCCACTATATTTTCTTCTGGGAATTTTATAGTTTCATGTCTTATATTTAAGTCTTTACTGTATTTTGAGTTAATTTATGTTTAAGCTGTTATATAAGAATACAATTTTATTCTATTGCATCTGAATATCTTCGGCATGTGAAAAAAATTCAAGTTTTCCCAATACCATTTATTGAAGATACTGATATAATTTTAATGTTTGTCCCCTCCAAATCTCATGTTGAAATGTAATCCCCAGTGTTGGAGATCGGGCTTGGTGGGGAATGTTTGTCTCGTGGGGGCAGATCCCTCATTAATGGCCATTACTGTAATAATGAGTGACTTCTCACTCTGAGTTCACATGAGATCTGGTTGTTTAAAAGAGCATGGTACCCCGCATCCCCTTGCTCATGCTTTCATCCTGTGACAGGCTGGCTCGCTTCCCTTCACAATGATTATAGCTTCCTGAATCCCTCACCAGAAGCAAATGCTGGAGACATGTTTGTACAGCCTGCAGAACCATGAGCCAACTAACTCTTTTCTTTATAATTACCCAGTCTCCACTATTCCTTTATAGCAACACAACAATAGACTAACACAGATACTATACTTTCAATATTGTATGTTGTTGAAGATCAATTGACTATATGTGCATGGGCTTATTTCTGGACCCTCAAATTTGTTTCATTGGTTTATATGTCTACCTTTATGCCTGTACCGTGTTATTTTGCTTACTGTAGCTTCGTAGTATGTTTTTAGGTTAACCCTCTAGCTTTGTTCTTTCATGAAATTGTCTGGCTACTGGGGGTCCTTTGTGGTTCTTTATGAATTTTAGGATTATTTTGTCTATTTCTGAAACATAAAATGGCATTGGGATTTTGATGGGATTGCCTCGACCCTATAGATTGCTTTGGGTGATACTGACATTTTAACAATATTAAGGCTTTCAATACTAATACAGGATATCTTTTTCTTTATTTTGTGTCTCCTTCAATTTCTTTCTTTCATCCCAATGTTTTAAGTCATTTTAATTTCCTTAGTTAGATAATTCCCCAAGTATTTTTCTTCTTTTTGATGTCATTTTTCTTCTTTTGATATCATTGTAATTAAATTGACTGACTTAACTTATTTTTCAAAATTGTTCTTTGTTAATGTATAGAAACACAACTGATTGTTGATTTTTTATACTGGAAATGTTCTGAATTCATCTACTAATTCTAACAGTTTTTATATGGGATCTGTGTGTTTCATACAGGTCACTATCATATGTGGTCTCGTTGATTCTATGCTGCCTGAGTTAGTTGCCATTTATTTCTTTCTCTTGCCTAATTTCTCTAGCTAGGACTTCCAGTACTATATTGAATAGAAGTGATAAGAGTGCACATTAGGCGGTAGCGGTGGCTCAAGCCTGTAATCCCAGCACTTTGGGAGGCCGAGACGGGCAGGTCACGAGGTCAGGAAATCAGAGAGAGAAGGACCATCCTGGCCTTTTTACATTCAGAAACCGTCTCTACTAAAAATACAAAAACTAGCCCGGGCCCGGTAGTGGCCAGTAGCTCCTCAGTAGTCCCAGCTACTCGGGAGGCTGGGGCAGGAGAATAGGCGGAAGTGAGCTGGGAGGCAGAGCACAGTGAGCTGAGATCCATTGCACTGCGCCAGCCTGAGGAAGACTTTGCAGTGAGAGGACTCATCTCAAGTCAAAAAGTACATTCTTGCCTTATCACTTATCTTACCAGAAAAGCTTTCATTTTTTTTTTTTCACTAATGACTATGGTAAAGATATGAGTTTTACATATTTTACCTTCATCGTGTTGAAATTTTTTTTTTCAATTTCTAGGTTTTTAAATTTTTAAAATCATAAACAGTGCTGAGTTTTGTCAATTTTTTTCTACATCTATAAAGGTGATCAGGTAGTTTTCACTCTTAAATCTGTAAATGTGCTGTATCATATCAATAGATTTTCGTATGTTGAACAGTTCCTTCATCACTGAGAAAATCCCACTTGGTCATGGTATATGATTCTACTAAGATACTATTGAATTTGGTTTGCTAGGAAATTTCAGAGGATTTTTGCATCTGTGTTCATCTGGAATATTGGTCTGCAATTTTTTTCTGGTGTTTTTAGTCTAGTTTTAATCTCAGAATAAGGCTTGCCTCATAAAATGATGTTGGAAGTATTGTCTCCTCTTCAGTATTTCAGCAAGTGGAGAAAGATTGACATTAATTCCTCTCTACATATTTGGTAGAATTCACCAGTTAAGCATCTAGTCCTAGACTTTATTTCTGTTGAGAGGTTTTGCGTATTGATTCAATTTTCTTACTAGATATATGCCTGTTAACTCTTTCTATTTCTTCATGATTTAGTCTTAGTAGGTTGTATGTGTCTAGAAATTGATTCATTTCTTTGATGTTATTCAATGTGTAGATGTATAATTTTCGTAATACTCT
The DNA here is from genome assembly GCF_008728515.1 of Papio anubis. Classification (NCBI taxonomy): domain Eukaryota; kingdom Metazoa; phylum Chordata; class Mammalia; order Primates; family Cercopithecidae; genus Papio; species Papio anubis. Next base: position 61,070,276 of record NC_044981.1, on the reverse strand, counting down.
TTTATAATCTTAATTTCTGTGGGATCATTTGTAATGTCTCAATTTATAATTTTATTTCAATACTCTCGCTTTTTGTCTTAGTCTAGCTGAGGTTTTGTCAATTTTGTTGATATTTCAATAAACCAATTCTTATTTTTGTTGATTTTTAGATTTTTAAAATTGTTTTTCTCTTTTCTATGTTATTTGTTTCTGTTCTAATCATTAAAATTCCTTCCTTCTGCTAACTTTGGTCTTATTTTGTTCTTCATTTTTTTGGTTTCTTATGGCATAAAGTTAGGTTGTTTATTTGAGATACCTTTTCTTTTTTAATATAGGTATTTATCACAATGAAGTTCTTTCCTAGTGCTGCTTTTGCTGCAGCTCATAAATTTTGGTATGTTATGTTTTCATTTTTGTTTGTCTCAGTACATATTCTGATTTCCCTTGATTTTTGTCTTTGACCCATTGGTAGTGTGTTACTTTTCATATAACTGTAAATTTTCCACTTCTCCTTCTTGTATTGCTTTCTATTTTTATTCAGTTGTGTGCAAGAAAGATACTTGGTATGATTTCAGTTGTTTTAAATTTCTTAAGACTTGTTTTGCAGCCTACAATGTATTCTTACCTGGAGAAGAATATGTACACTTGAGAAGAATGTTTATTCTGCTGGTTTTGTGTAGACTGATTCTATGTATCAGTTGGGTTCAATCAGGCTATAGTGTTGTTCAAATACTCTTATTCCTTATTGGTCAACTATCTGGTTTTCTATCCATAATTAAAAGTGGAGTATGGAATTTCCTGCTATTATCATGTTACTCTCTCTCTCTTCAGTTCTGCCTATTTCACTTACATATTTGGGTGCTGTGTGCATAGATATTTGGTATGCATTCCTAGTGACTTCACCCTTTTATAATTATAAGATGTTATTTTTGTTTTATGACAGATTTTGACTTAAATTTTATTTTGTCTGATACAAATATGGCTACCTCTGCCTTCTTTTGCTAACCACTTACATGAAATATCTTTTATTCATCCTTTCATTTTCAACCTATGTGCATCCTTAAAGCTAAAGTGAGTCTCTTGTAGGGTACTTACAGTTAAATCATGGTTTTGGTTTTTATCTTAATCTATTTAGCTACTCTATATCTTTTTATTGGGGATTTAAATTTATTTATATTTAAAACAATTATTGATAGAGAAAGACTTATTATTGCCACATTATTCATTGTTTTCTTTCTTTCTTGTAGCTTTTTTGTTCCTCTTTTCCTCTCTTGCAGTCTTTTTTTCCCCTTGACTTTTTTGCTGTCGATGTTTAATTGCTTTCTTATTTTCTTTTGTGTATCTCTTATAGATATTTTCTTTGCAGTTATCATGGGGCTTCCATAAAACATCTTATAATTATAACAATCTATTTTAAACTGATAACACATAATTGCAATTGCATACAAAAAACTTTATGTATCTACTTCCTTCTCCACACATACACTTTGTTATTGATGTCACAATCATGCTTTCTTATATTGCGTATGAATTTATCTTAGTTATATTTTTATACTAATACTTTAATTATACACCAGAACTAAAAGTGATTCATATGCCACCATTGTAGTATTACAGGATTCTGTATTCATTAAATATTTACCTTTGCTACCGGCTGTATACTTTCATATGCTTTTTTTGTTGCTATCTATCATTCTTTTGTTTACAATTGAAGGACTCCATTTGGTATTTTTTTGTAAGGCAAGTATAATTATAGACTATCTCAACTTTTGTTAATCTGGAAATGTCTTTATTTCTTTTTCATTTTTGAAGGAGAGATTTGTTCCATATGGTAATCTTGGTTGGCAGTTTTATTTATTTATTTCAGAACTTTGAATATGTCATTCTCATTCTAGTCCTTCTGGCCTGCAAGGCTTCTGCTGAGAAATCCTGTGTTAGTTTTATGGATGTTTTCTTGTATATAATGAGTCACTTTTACTGTGCTGCTTTTTTTGTTTGTTTGTTTGTTTGTTTGTTTGACGGAGTCTCACTCTGTCACCCAGGCTGGCGTGCAGTGGTGTGATCTCGGCTCACTGCAATATTGTGCTGCTTTTAAAATCCTCTCTTTGTCTTTTATTTCTGACAATGTGATTCAGTTTATGCCACTGAACTTCTTAAACGTGAATGTTCATTTCCTTACGCCAATGTGGGAAGTTTTCTGCCATTATTTCTTCCACTAAGAGTTTTACCTCTTTTACTGTTCTCCTAAAACTCTTATAATGTGTATTTGTTCCCTTGATGGAGTCACATTAATCTTTTAGGCTTTCTTCACTCTTCATTCTTTTTCTTTTTGATTGCCTGGATCATTTCAAAAGTTCTCTGATTTTTTTTTTTCTTCTGCACAATTAAGTCTGTTTTTGAATTCTTCTAGTGAAATATTTAATTATATAATATTATTCTTTAGTTTCAAAATTTCTGTTTGTTTATTTTTATTATTTTTGCACCCCCTGCCTTCCCTACACATCAAGCTTGGGGATTTGCCCCTGCCCAGAACTGGCAAATTGAGTTTACTCACATGCCCCAAGTCAGGAAACTAAAATACCTCTGGGTCTAGGTAGACAGTTTCACTGGATGGGTAGAGGCCTTTCCCACAGGGTCTTAAAAGGTCACTGAGGCCATTTCTTCCCTTCTGTAAGACATAATTCCTCAGTTTGGCCTTACCACCTCTATACAGTCCAATAATGGACTGGCCTTTATTAGTCAAATCACCCAAGCAGTTTCTCAGACACGCATGACAATTTTCTGTGTCTATGTTGATATGCTCATTTTATGTATTTATTTTCTGTATTCATTGAGCATTCTTTACAATGGTAATTTTGTATTTTTTCTTGAGTAATTCATATATCTCCATTTCTTTAGGACTTATTTCTGGAGATTTTTTTTTTTTTTTTTTGATACTCTGCTTGGTTCATATGCCCAACTGTTGGTCACAACAGTTTCCTCATGTTCCTTGTTACTTTTTGTTGGGATCCATGCATTTGAAAAGTAGCCCCCTCTCCCAGTATTTATGGACTGGCTCCAAACAGGAAAAGTTTTTCATGAAATGACCCAGCTACATATTTTGCAGGCCTCTCAAACTTTTTCTGTGAATTTGTAAATTCCTAATTAGGGAGATTTTACTGGCTTCCTTTTTTAGAAGCTGAAATTTCCTCCTCCTTGTGGTGTCTGTCTCCACTAATGAAGATCCTTTGATGTTACTGTAAGCCACCCATTTCTTTTTCTCTTCATTGACCTCAGGCATTTACAGTATGCCAGCTCCTGTTTGTGCTCTGAGACGAGCAAGGAAACAACCAGTTTTTCAGGCAACTCCCCCCCTCCCCCACAAAGTCAGACTATTTGACACACCTTTTATTCTTCCCTTTTCCCCCTAAGGGACAAACTGTCAAGTTGAATCAACCTTTGTCTGCTATACTGTAGGTCCTCTGGAGCTCTTATGTTTGTTTTCAGTATCCTCAGGGATCTAGAGTATTCAAATTCCTGTCAGTACCCCAAGTTAGGTAAAACTGTTATGCTGAGCTGGGGAGAAAGATGACCATAACTGAGTGTGTGCTAGTTCAAAGGTCTGCCTCTGTTTCCATTGGTTTCTTGTCTGACACCCTTTCCTGTCAGCACTTAGATTCAAACAAGGAAGAAATCAGTCTCTTAGATAGTGCCCTCCAAATCTGAACATTAGACGTATGTTCCAGTCTTCTGTTTCCTCCCCAGGGAGAAGTGAGGAGTTGGGATCTTCCTTCCGATTGCATATTGCTGACCTAAGGGCAGGGCTTTGGCAAGAGGGTGTCACAAATTTTCCCATTAACTTCAGTGTGGCTGGCATGATACTTAGGTTACAGGAGTCTCTTGGCTGGTCTCTGGGTTGCTCACAAAGGAGAATGTTTTGCATATTGTTGAATTGGTGTCCCTTTTGGAGGAGGGTTTGGTACTTATTCAGCCATCTTCCTAACTTCACCCCCCCAACAAGGAACAAAATTTATTCCTAGTATTACTGTGTCAAGAAAGCCTGTCAGAATTTTTTTTTTTTCGATTAGTTATGTGAAATATGACAGTATTTTATATTTGTTTTCTTTTGTTCAAAGTTTATTATTATTTATTCCTCTTTTTATGTAAACTAATTTGCAGAACACAAGTGTTAGTCAACCAAATTTTAGAACCTTACAAAATAAGATTAGTAGAGAAAAAATTACTATAATTTACCAATGTAATGTTTATAAAATACAACTCTTTGTTTTCATGTAAAATAAAATAATATCCAAAATAGAAATATTTACAAATTTGATCATTCTGTTTCATAATTGAAACAAGAGTGGAACTGATTTTGATTTAATGATCATACTACCATCTGGCATTTGCAATTTTGTTATCTCCACAGATGCCCTATGATTTTGGAGGCTGGAACAGGAGAAACAGAAAGTGGATGCATAAAATTAACATATCACATAGCATAAAATCTTAAATTTTAAGTATGCAATTACTACAATAAGGACTATCTGAAGTTATAATAATCAGACAAATCAATGTTTAACAATATTTGAAAAGACATATTTCTGAAGGTTTTCTACTTTCTTTGTGCTTTAAAGGATGGGTTTTTAAATGTGTCTCAGAGAAAAGAAATATAGGTGCCATTTATATAAAATGTGTTTTCTCCTCTGTAAGATAGCTATAACTGTAGCCAAGGAAATAAGGATAGTAATTAACTTGCTCTTTTTATGTTAAATAAATGTTTTTAAATATGGAATTATGAAGAGAAAATATTCTAATGTCGAGGGTAAACTGATCATTTGAAATGGCATTTATTTTGGAAAAGAAGAGAAATTAGTTACTAAGGTAAGTGTTTTGATTTAATTTAATTTAACTTAATTTAGGAGAGCTAAGTAATTAAACATGAGGCCAAAGTACGTAAGAAAGTGGCAGTCTTTTATTGCAAATATGCACACAATCTCGGGCGAGGTTCTCTGGTCGTCAGGTGTGGGGGGCCAGGGAAGTCGCGCCGGCGCTCTCCGGTGACTCCGGTCCACAAATGCGGGGGTGAAGAAGTCACGCCGGCTCCTGCCGGCAGCAGACTTTTATGCATTGGTACTGGAAGGGGGAGGGCAGTGGGCGGGATAAGGGTGTGATAGGGGCGTCTCCGTAGGCGTGGCCGGGTAAGTTTCGATCTCTTCGGATTGACATCACCTGGCACATGCTCGGTTGATCTGCATCTTCCCGGGGTGGGCTGCATTTTCCCGCCCGCGGGAAAGTTGGTGAGGAAGAACCCGGAAGCAACATGGATTATGCCTTCTTGTTCACCTTCCTCCATCTTGTCCTTTCTCCTTCACCTAAACAGTAACGGGGCTTTTTTCTTGAATAAGGTCTTATTGTTTGCTCCTATTAGTCTTGAGTTAGCATTCATTATCAATTGTTCAAATTTCTCAATATCTGACATGTAATAAGCTATTAACAGAGTTTGGATGATTAACCCTGAAACTGTTAGACTAACACTTCTACTGACTCCATAAAGATGATAGGCATCTGTATCAGTCATGGTCTTGACACAGAACAGTAGCACCCAGAGTTTAATATGATATTTCAATGAAATAACTATTTATAGAAGTGTGAGCAGAGTGAGGAAACCTAAACAGAATGGTGAAATACCTCTTGCCTAGTAACAATGGGAATCCCTTACCACCCCTAAACCAAAGAGATAAGGGAAACCAAAAGGTCGATCCATGCAAAAGGAGATATGCAACAGAAGTTCTTTGGTTCCATAATCGACTTATAATGAGAGATTGTTTACATTACAAGGAAAGATTAAGAACATAACAAGTAGTTGAACAATAAATAGCATTCAATTAGAAGGCACTGAGAGCAGAGGACAGAGAGAAATGGTCATTATATAGAAAGAAGCCAAGCCTTCCATTGAAAGATGATAAAAGGAGAAACAGAAAGATGCAGGGTTAATCTTGTTGTATTTGTTCTAATTTCTCAGGTGAAAGAGTAGCATGTGGGTTACATGTTGGAAAACGATGATGAGGAGGAGGAGTCAGAGAGTCATGATGGAGACAATAAATCATTTTTATTAGGACTAACTATATGCTACCACAAGTATATGTTATAAACATTATTGTCATCATTTTACAGGAGAAAAAAAAACTAAGAGATGGAGAGTTTAACCCATTTTTTCCAGATCATGCCATTCCTGTGTGACAAAGCCATAGTTGACTCGCATACATCCAACTGTGCAGGTGTTAATAACTATTTGACACACAGTTTGTACATAATGATAGTAATGAGGGAAACAGCAGTTTACAGAAAAAAAGAAACGAGGTGGTCTTGCTATATTAAGGACTCATTTAGTGATGATGACCTTGGATTTAATGTGGCACTGATATGCTTAGCTCTTACATTTCTGGCCTGCAAATCATAGTTGTCTGTGTATAAGTGAAGAGAAGCTGACAGAAAGCTTTAAGAAGAGATCAGAGCAACCAGTGAGGGACAGTTGTTGACATCATGAAGGACAAAGCATTCTCTAATGATTGGTATTATTTTACTCTGATTCTAAGCTATACCTAATGTTTCTGGAGGGCCAAAGAGGCCAGAAACCCTACTACAGAAGGAAAATTTCAGTCTTTTATAATCCCTACTGTACAGAGAGTCTGATGCCTTTACATTGATTTAAGTGTTTTTATATGAATAAATCTTATGCCTCTAGAAAAGGCAGAGCTCCAAGTCAGATTCATTTTAGCATGACTGTATCATCTACTTTGTTTATATATGAGGATTCACCAATGAGTCCACACACACATTCATTGTCTGTAGTTCAGAAGCAGGTACCTTAAGAGCCTCTCTTTACTTTGCATGGGTCAAAAAAAATTTTATTGCAAAATGAGAGACCCTCCTATCTGCATGAATGATTATATACCAAGAAATTCATAATAAATGTACTTTAGATAAACATCATAACCATACATACTTAAATAAACATCATACATTTAAATTTTCTTAGAATTCATAGTTTATAACTGTGTAGGTACTAAGTCAACAGTCTGTGTGCTATAGCTATGGGCAACAAATTGCAAATCTTATTTCCAGGTGCAAAATTAGTTAGCAATGGCAGTAATTGCCCACCCTTTTAGTGAAACTAATCATTTTTTCAAAAGCTTAAAGCAGCATAATCTACTGATTTACACTGTGGTTTATTGGCTTCCTGCTAAATAAGGTAACTTGTCAATTAACAGTTTTATTAAGAAACTAGTGAAAATGAAGTAATGTCTGTTTGCCAATGTCTTCAATGTTTAAAGACTAATAAGAGATCTTGAAAGGTAAACTTTATATTGTATGGAAAGGGAGAGAGACAGATATGACTCAATAAAGCTGATGGAAGAAAATGATTTGAATTTTATATAGTTTTTAATCTCTATAAAACAGTGGTTTAAAGTAGGGACAAGGAAACTTTCTGATAAAGGGCAGATAATACATATTTTTTTTTGCTTTGTTGGCTGTACAGTCTCTGTTGCAGTGATCCTGTCATTGTAGAGTGAAAGGAATCATAGACACTAAATAAACAAATAGGTGTGGCTGTGATTCAATAAAATCATGTTTACAAAAACAGGTGGCCAGCTGGATTTAGTCCAGGAACCACAGTTAGGCAAGGTCCAATATAAAATAATAAGGTGCTAGGTTATTGCCTATTTAATGTGATAATGAAGTACAGTTGAAAGATACTTTAGAAAACAGGCTTTCACTTTAAATGAATTGATTTTAGGGTACTTTTAAATACATATGTGAAGAAGCATGTTAATTACAACAGTGATTTCTACTAATCATTGATTCAAGTAAGACTAAGATTCACATTGTAAAGACAACACTTAATTAGAAGACAGGAAGGAATATGATAGCCCAAAATAAAGTGGCCAAAGGGGATCGAAAGAAAGAGCCAAATACAAAACTTATGGAAGAGTTGGAGTGTAAACTATTTAGTGATGAATTGGCTATGTATATTACTTATACTTCTTCAATGGTGCATTTCCTGATATTTCTGTTCACACTTAATGTTTTTAGTGTGAACATTAATGTCACACTTAATGTTTTAATGTTTAAATTGCTGTTGTACAATACACATCAACCACTCACCCCATTACCATTGAATATCTTTTCCAACACTTTTTATTCCAAATTTATTGATAAAATTCTGTTTGAACATCAGCATTTTCATATTAGCATATCAGCAAGCTTCTCTTTTGATTTATATCATTTTATTCATTGATTACATGAATATGTATTGTGATACTGAAATTTAGGAAATATTTTTCTGGGTGGGAGAAATGTACCAGTGGAAAAAGCCAGCAAAATCCTTGGTCTCGAGGAGCTTGCAATCAAGAAGTAGGTGAATGAAAAGATAATTTCAGAGAACAATCATGTTAATATGCTACAAGACTAATGTGATTGACAATTAACAAAGGTATTGGTGATAAGGATGGAGTTTAAACAACAATTGATTTGGTAGTTGGGAAAGGCCTCTGAAAAGAGGCATCACTAAGTTAAGATCTGAATTATAAGAATATGGCAATGGTGCTAACATCTAGATCCGAAGCTTTCCAATCATAGGAAATGGCAAATACAAAGTGTTTCTGCTGGAAATAAACATAAATGTATTCCAGAAATAGAAAGTTATAGGTGAAGCCGAATAAGTGAGAAAGATGATGGTATGAATTTAAGTCAGAGCATTAGGCAAGGAACAGATTACATGAGTTTTGTAAACAAAGGTGAGGAATTTAGTTGTATTTTAAGCACAGTGGAAGAATTTGAAGAGTTTTAGCAAAACAGTCACATAATCAGTTTCATGTTTTACAAAAATTGCTCTGACTACTGTGGAAAAAATAGAATAAGTAAGAGCAAAAACAGAAGTAGAACAACAAATTAGGAGATAGGGCAGTAGTCAAAGCAAAAGATTAATTCTGTGTTTGCATTTTTAAAATCACTTTCAACAAATCTCTTAACAGGAAATTCTGATTTGTCAGTACGTATAACTTATCATTTCCAGGCATACGTCATACGTATTGATGGAATTTAACAATTCAAATCTTTTTTATTTTTTACATTAGGTGGCAATTTAGATTTATGTTTTTATTTTATATATATATTTTTATTTTTTACTTATTTTTAATTTTTGTTATTTTTATGTATTTTTCAAGGGTATTTATCCTTAATCTTTCTTAGCTTAATAAAATAAAACAAAAATAACAGATAAAGAACCTTTTTTATTCTATGATTCTAGAAGAAGATGTCTATAGGATGTCTATAGGATTCACATATGGTTTCTATAGTCTCATGAACCCAGCAACTCTATATTTTAGAATTTTTTAATATGTCAGAGAAAAGTCACAATTTAAATTCTCAAATATTATATTTAATCAATATCTGTAGAACACAATGAAGAATATTAATTTCTGTTAAAAATATTCTTAATATTCTATTAAGAATATTAGTATGGACAACCACAACTTACTATTTAGTACAACCACATAATATTTATTACCCGACAGGTACAAACTTTAGTTATGCTAACAATTACTACAGTCATTAGCAATTTAAATATGCTATATAAAGCATATGTATAAACTGAGACAAGAAATTTTTAGACTTGTTGGAGAACACAGCAAATAAGAAATGGAGATGGGAGTCAATACAGATTATTCTGGTTCCAAAGTCCCTGTTTTTAACTACTATTGCTTCTACATTACTATAAAATAGTAAGTAAATTTTGGCCAATGTGTCTATGGATATTTTATGAGAATAATGTTTGACATCCTATTATATAGCTTGGAGTAGTGATTTCTTACATTTTTACACACACATACTATTCCTTTTTGGCTTGGTGTGATGGAATCTTACCTATAGGGAAATGAAAATGACAACAATGACTTAGTTTTAAAGAAACATAAATCTAAATTACCACCCAATGTTAAAAAGAAAAAAAGATTTGAATTGTTAACATAAATTCCATCAATATGTATGCCTGGAGATGGTAAGTTCTATGTACTGACAAATCAGAACTTCCTTTGAAAACTGGAAAAAATATTACCATGTTTTGAATTGGAAATCATCAAGCACAAGAGAGAAGTTTGATACAAATAACTGGAGTGTATATGATTATGAAGAAATAACCCACACTATTATTGTTATTTGTATCTTAAAAAGAGAAAGTTTACAAAGTTTATCCATACTTCCATACTTATCTTATTTAGAGATTTATTTATCGTGGTTATGTAAATTTAGATCGGTAGTTATTTGTTTCAGTTAAAAAGTACAGATTCCAAAGTTTTGTTTCATTCTCTAAATCTTTTATACAAATCATAAAGATAAGAATGGAATATTATTTAAAAATCTATTAATTGCTCACTGGACACCTTTACACATTTTTACTACTATGTATTAGGAGACAGCATATTTACAAATATACACAATTTCATAATATAACATCAAGGATAGCTAAGTAGCATAGACTGAATATTTAGTACATGCCATGCATGATGTTAAGCAATGTTTCTGCTATAATTCTCATAAAACCTTGTGCCATTTTTAAGAAAATAATCTGACTTTACTGTGTAGGAATTCATAGTTTCCCACAGTTTATTGGCCATTTCTTGAGGGGTCACAGCTATTATGAAACAAAGATAAATTGAAACTCAGGCCTTTAGCTCCTTCATCTTAAGACCGAAGTTTAAGAGATAAATGAAGAAAGAAAGTATACTTCCTGGTGCAATTATGTGAGGGATTTAAGAACATCTTATAGCACACATAAGACTGCCTTTTCTATTCTTCAGTTCTCATACCTTAACTTCTTATGGATTTTTGATATTTGAAGTTAAGATATTATGACTTGTATGTCCCTAGTTAAAACTGAACTATAACCACAGACCTATTCCATTAATTTTAGATTGTAAAAATTTCTCTCAATGTCTCTATGAAGATTTCCCTTAAAGAAAGCTGATACCTAAGATCACACCACTGAAGGAGGAAATTGGGTATATTTGACTGCAGAAAAGGTTAGCCTGGATTATTAAGAGCTGTTTTCCTGATGGGCAGATCACAGAGACAGAATTGCCATGTCCCATCTTGTCACAGACCTTTTGCCATCTACTGGGATGAGAATATTGAAAACTGAAGGGACAAAACAGAAAGCGCAAATTCTTTTAACCTCAATATTTTGCCTATTAAATAGGTGATCTGATATCTTAGTTTGTCTAAGTTTTGCACCTGTTGTCACATCATAATTATTAAAAGGATCTCTGTTACTCCCTCTGAAAGAAATCATATGAAAACAAATTATTATCCTACCTAATTGTGAGCATATTAAAAATGAATAACTTCCCTAGGGTGAAATAATTTATAAGTGGAGAAATTTCATATTGAACCCAGAGAATCCTTCTCCTCTGCCCACTATCCTCTCTAGCAACTTTCTCATATATAATAAGTGCTTATTAATGTCATTGTCTTCTTTTCTCTATCAAATTATATTTCCCTCTGACTCCTCTCAGACAATACTTCTTTTGTAACTCCTCTCTTCAACTTTCTTTAATATGTTTGCTTTACTTAGCTCTCATATTAAAATATTCACAGCAGTAAAAATGCATTATCTGAAGTTATCCATGGGTTTTGTATGCTGGATTGATGTTCTTCTTTCCTTTACTCCCTTCATTTCCATAGCACTCCTTGAACCCCAATAATGCACATTCATCTCAGTCTGCCCTTTCTTCTGTGTGCATGGTGTGCTTTTGCCCATACCATTTGAGACTGAACCTTTGGTGAAGATTGCCACTTTCTGGTTCTTTTATTATTAGTAGTCTGTTTTTCTAATTTTGGTTGAAATATATACAAATTTATGGACTGGACGGTGGCTCATGCCCGTAATCCCAGCACTTTGGGAGGCCGAGGTGGGCGGATCATGAGGTCAGGAGATCGAGACCATGCTGGCTAACACGGTGAAACCCCGTCTCTACTAAAAATACAAAAAATTAGCTGGGTGTGCTGGCAGGCGCCTGTAGTCCCAGCTACCTGGGAGACTGAGGAAGGGGAATGGTGTGAACCCGGGAGGCGGAGCTTGCAGTGAGCTGAGATTGCGCCACTGCACTCCAGCCTGGGCGAGAGAGTGAGACTCCGTCTCAAAAAAATAAAATAAAAATAAAAATAAATAATAATAATAAATAAATAAATAGATAAATTATGATCTTATCTACTAATGATGTATCTACGTAAGTTTAACTTACTTTTGTACCATGATCCAAACCATGACAGATGCATTTCAAAGCTATCTTTCTGCCCACTTTGACCAATCAACCCATTTGGTTTCCCTGATGGCTCCAGTAAGGGTAAGTCCAAGATGGTATATTCTCATTATATTTGCTAATGACAATTCCTTTCTTTAAGTTTCTTTTCCTAGCTCTTGACTATATTTAGTTTTGCTAATTACCTGCCCCCACCCCCCCACCCCGGCCTTTTGGAAATGGGACTACAGCCTGATGAAACTCTACTCTTATTTTTCTATGGTGTCTCCTGTGGTCCTATTCAAATTCATGACTCTAACAATCTTTCTAAGGGTTTGACTCCTGAGTCATATACTCTTAGGACTGGTTTCTCTGCTGAGCAACATTTCCAGATCTCTTCCTGTTCTCTAGATACCTAAACATAGAGACACTTCTAAACTAGCATGAATTTTTAGAGTATCTAATCGCTGGAAAGAATATGCCTTCCTAACGTGAAATTGATAAACAATGGCAACTGTAGAGTGCATAAAAGAACATAAGAAACATTGGCCGGGCGCGGTGGCTCAAGCCTGTAATCCCAGCACTTTGGGAGGCCGAGACGGGCGGATCACGAGGTCAGGAGATCGAGACCATCCTGGCTAACACGGTGAAACCCCGTCTCTACTAAAAATCAAAAAACAAAACAAAACAAAACAAAACAAAACAAAACAAAACAAAAAAACTAGCCGGGCGAGGTGGTGGGCGCCTGTAGTCCCAGCTGCTTGGGAGGCTGAGGCAGGAGAATGGCGTAAACCTGGGAGGCGGAGCTTGCAGTGAGCTGAGATCCGGCCACTGCACTCCAGCCTGGGCGACAGAGCTAGACTCCGTCTCAAAAAAAAAAAAAAAAAAAAAAAAAAAAAAAAAAAAAGACACATTGTGATTATCCCAGTATGATTACTTTGCTGCTTCAAGAAAGAAGCTGCTGCTGCTTTGAGTTATCAAAAATAGTTTTAAAGTATTATTTTCAAATATGTTTCTGATATTTTAGGGGCCCTCCCTCTAAACCCTAACACATGCTTAGCCTAACCATCATTACATTTTAGAGTAGATTCATTTTTTTCTTATGTATCCCATTTTGAGTATTATAGTGCCAATATTCTAGTTTGCCAGAAGTAAAATTTTATTAAGTTGATCTAAATCATCACATTTTATAACAACCCTGACCAACTTCTTACTTTTCTTCCACCTTCCCTTTTATTTTTTCTCTATAATACTGTTTCGCATTCCAGATAATGCTAGCAGATATTAAAGATAAACCTTAAAATTTTAGTGTTTATAACAGAGCATGTAGCCATTTCAACACAGAGGTTCTTGACATGCTGCCTTCTTCAATACAAGGTTTCCACATCCACCCTGAGCACGGATTATTGAGCTGAAAGATGGGGCAAAAGATGTGGAGCACTCTTTTATTGAGGAGAAATTCCATTTACAAACAGTTTTATGGTAGATTAAAATAAAGCAAATACTAATTCCAACTGTATAAGTATGTAGCAATACAAAATAGATTGTTCTAAATTCTTTTGTTTTTTATTTAACATTGATGTCTCCCTTGCCTTTGAGAGAAAATATTGCATTGCAAAGCTGATGGATGTTTGAGTGACAAAATATATATCAAGCTCATCCTTAATGTAACCTGGTGATCATACTTTGGCTGATATGAGATTGGACATTAGCTTGGTGATGAGCCATTTTATTAAGTCACAGTGACCTCCTCTCTTCACTAAATTTGAGTGGAAGATAAACTTCTTCCAGAAATTAAGTGGTAAATTTTGGGAATGTTCAGAATCGGTACCTTTTATCTTTTTATTCTGTTGTTAGATGTGTATGATGGGTTTCAAATAATTTATTTACTTTTGTCTTTTTTTATCCTTAACCTTTACTTCAAGGAAGTCTAGAAATATGGTCCAATACTGTGACCAGGAAAAAAAAGTAAAATGAGTGTGGTGAATTTGCATCCAGTTTCTTCCCTACTGTCTCATCTCTGATGATTATTAACTTTTCATTAGCTGTAGCCTTTTAAGTAGCCTCCTTCTTGCCTCTCCATCCTTTCATTATGCTTCCATTCAAAACTAACACAGAAAGATCCTGTACACATAACTAGGAATTCAGAGTTTTATAAATCAGCCTAATATGCATTTTACAAGAGTAGCTGCCATTTTGTATTCTATTCTCTAACCAAACCAGACTGTGTATGGTTCCTTGTGCAGGCAAAGATTTTTACCATCTTCATACATTTGCTCATATAATTCCAAAACTGCTTGGAAGAAGTGGTACAAATGACCACTCATGAAATCATCCCAAAGTTCCAGGTAGGATTTGCCTTATCCTCCTTTCTGTTCACATAGCAATATGTCTGTAACTAAATTATGGAAATAGTGTATAATGCAATTCCTTTCTCTTCCACGAAAGTAAAAGCCAAGAATATCTTATTCATTCAAAATTTTATTATTATTGGAGCCTAAGTGACTTTATTTATGTTTATTATCATGAGCTAAGTGGGAAAATACTTTGTAAGTTATAAAGTTCTGTGAAAATATTTTAACATTGTAGCATAGCCTTGTGCAAATTTACTCTGTTTAAATTTATATAATCTTTTTAAGCCTCAGTTCCCTCAAGATGTGTATAATAATGGTCACTACCTGGAAGGGGTGTAGAACAAAGCAAAAACAAAACAAAAACAAACACCAAACAAAAAATTTCTTGCTTCTGATATAGCCTAGAAAAAGTTATCAAAAGATGCTTATTTTGTAATTAATATTTTTCTGTCTCATATATGGTGGTTATATCAACCTAAGTATCGTTCTCTGAAGGTGAGATACATTCCCTAGGTCTCAGAAAGGATCTAAACATTCCTTTGGTAGGGAAGATCATCTTTCCACTAATATCACTTTCTGAATACATTCTGGAAAGTGTTTAGGAGCTGCAGAAAAACAAATAAAAGACTACCTACTTATAGACCGAGTTATTTTGAGAATTTAGCATTTAAGCTCTGTAGACTGTATTTACAGCTATTTCAAGGTACAATTTGTATTATTAAATATCACTTTTATTATCATCATTATCATAATAATCATTGTTACACTAGTGCTACATAGTAGAGTATTAAAGCAATTACATAAGAGCAGTGTGTTACAAAGCAATAAAAGAAGGACACTATGAGTCCTAAGGTGCTTTCTAATTGACTTTTTCAATTTTGAAATATAATTACAGGTTTACAAAGCTTCATATGTGAATAAAATGAATTATCAAGAAATTAAGGTGATCACAGTACCAGAAACTTAATATATCAATTTTCCATAAACATTGCATACATCTGTTATTTCATGTTATATTCAAACATAATAGAATACTAAAAATATATAAATGTGTGTGAGTGTGTTTGTGTGAGTATACATATATTTCCCTTGCCATAGAAGAACATCTTTTTTTCCCAAAAATGTAGAATTCAGGAAATTACAGTACATATGGATATCTGTCTTTAGATGTTCAATTGTTTGTCCTTACAGGTTTCAAAAAGGCATTTAGTTATGTAAATTTAAGATTAAAATAAAGAGCCATGAAACACTTTTCCACTCCTCACCTATGACTAAGTGCTACATGAGGAATTGTCCCCTCATCATATTTCATTTATTTTAAGGTATATAAATTAAATAAATACAAGAGAAAAGCAGAAACTTAAAAGGAGAGATAGTACATGCAATGGTATACCAAAGAAGAGACAATAGTTTAAGATTATGGATTCATACTTAAAACAAGGGATCACTAAGTTACCAAAAGGAAAATAGTATTTATTCCCTAATTCTCACTACCCCTATGCAGGACCAGCTTCATGATTTTTTACATTTGCACAGGACTCAATGCTTAGAAGGTTCTTGCTGTTGGTTTCATGCTCTTTTGGTACCATTTTAAAATTCTGAATATTTTTTTTAATAAGCAGTCCTTTATCTTCATTTTGCACTATACCCTGCCATATATATAGCCAGTCCTGTCCCCAACTATAGTAGAAACCAGTTTATGTACTAGTCAGTTCACAAAAATTTCTCTAAACTCATGAACACCCTCCATACTTAGGGGTGGACGTTCAAGAGCTGTTATCTGCAATTCTGGCTTCTTGACTACAATAATTTGATTAGTCATAACCTTGTGTGAATTATTTTATTAACCACTTAAAAATGAAAGAAAACATACTCTTCATTGTATAGTAATGGAATTCTGTATATAGAATAATAATAATATTAATTAGTAAGTTCATAAAATTAGTAAATTTGTTTGAAAATTCTACTGTGTCTCAAAAAAAAAGAAAGAAAGAAATAGGAAGCATAGCAGCTAAGAAGACAGCAAAACATTTTTTCATAGTACATGAATTTAAGGATATTTATTATCTCCTATAAGTCAATATTTCCAGTTCTTCTAGTGATTCTTTTAACTTTTATCAGCTCAGATGTTTCTAAAAATTGACCAGGAACAGTATATATACACCAGTAGTGAATTCAACAACGTCATAAGTTTTATGAATCTTGATGGAAATCTGAGTTTGGTCTCAATCACTGAAATCACAAAAGGCAGAGATTTAACACAGGATTCCTTATTTTATATTCCAATATTTTACTTTCTAGTATATTTTCTTATAGTTTTCCTTCATAAAGTGCTTATTATGTGAGTGTCATGTAGTTGTATTTCAAATAAACTTGTATTGCCAGATAGTACTCCTGCACAATAAAAATTGTTGAAAACAAAGTTTCCTTTTGTTAATCCTGGAAAAAAATACTGAATATAATATATGTTGTATGTGGCAGAGCAAATAATAAAGGAAGTTAAAAAAAATATCTGCAATACTTTATTTCCTCCTTAAAAATAAAAATCTAAAGGAACATTTTCAAGTTGTTCCAGTATATTGATATGTAAGGCTATAAATTAAAGAAATCAAGAGAGATTTAAATTAACTACAAAAACAATAGGATCTAGATAAACTAAGAGTGAAATAAAGCTGCACCCATGTGATCTTCAAAAAGAGAAAAAGAAAAAGATTCTGGGGAGTATGAGAATAAAGCTAAACAAACTTCTAGACCTTTCATTAAAAAAAAAGAAAAAAAAAGGTTTAAAGAATTTTTATAATGCTTGCTATATGAGATACAATGTATTATTTTCTTTATCCCTATCCCAAGACAATATCTGTAAACACAATATGATTTGCCAATGTGCTTAGAGTTGGGTTAGTGTTGGAATTGTCAAGTAGGTAGGTGGAGATGCTCCATATTAAGTTAGGAAAGGCTGCAGTTCAATTCCATATACATTTCATGTGTATCATAATTTAAAATTTAACTTTACTCATTTACTTCTGGGCCATATTTTACTTTTAAGTATGTTTCCATTAAAGAAACATTAAATTCCAAATATATTGAATATCTGTGTAGATTGATCACTCAAAATATAATCATGTTAGTCATAGTTATCATTATTCATAGTTCTTAGGGAGTTTATTATTTTAACTATATTTTACTAATCTAAGTTTTTAAAAAATAAACTTTTCATTTTATAATAGTTTTAAGTTTATGGAAGAGTTGCTGGAATATTAGTCTTCTCTTAAATTTCACACCTAGTTTCCCCATGATACATCTGTTGCAACTAATGAACTGATATTGATACATTACTATTAACAAAAATCCATACAGTTTTCAGATTTTTATAGCTTTTATGTCATTTCATTTTTCCATTATAGGATCCTATATAGGACGTTATTTTGCATTTGGTGGTCATATCTCCTTGAGCTCACATATACTGTGATAGTTTCTCAGACTTTCCTTGGTTTTGATAATACAGGCGTATCTCATAGATATTGTGAGTTCAGTTCCAGACAATCTCAATAAAGTGAATCACACAAGCTATTTGGTTTCCTAACACATATAAAGATTATGCTTACACTATACTGTAATCTATTAAGTGTGCAATAACATTATGCCTAAGAAACAATGTGTATATCTTAAATTAAAACTACTTTATTGCTAAAAAATTCTAATGATCATCTGACTCTCCAGCAAGTTATGATGTTTGTGCTGGTGGAGGATCGTGCCTCAATATTGGCTTTTGCTGACTGATGAAGGAAGGTTGGGATATCTTTGACAATTTCTTAAAATAAGACATCAACAAAGTTTGATACATCAATTAACTTCCTTTCATGAAAGATTTTTCTGTAGCACAGAATGCTATTTGATAACATTTTACCCATGTAGAACTTCTTTCCAAATTAGAGTCAGTCCTCTCAAACCCTGCCACTGCTTTCTCAACTAAGTTTATGTAATATGCTAAATCCCTGTTATTTCAATGCTGTTCACAGCATCTTCACCAGGAATAGATTACATCTCAAGAAACCACGTTATTTGCTCGTCCATAAAAAGCAATTCTCATCTCTTCAAGTTTGATCATGAGATTACAGCAATTCAGTCACATCTTTCAGCTCCACTCCCACTTCTAGTTCTCTTGCTATTTCTACCACATCTGCAGTTACTCCCTGCACTCAGGTCTTGGATCCTCAATGTCATTTATGAAACTTGGAATCAACTTTTTCCAAACTCCTATTAATGTTGATATGTTGACCTCCTACCATGAAACACTAGTGTTCTTCATGGAATTTAGAATGGTGAATCTTTTCCAGAAGATTTTAAATTTGCTTTGCCCAGATCCCTCAGAGAAATCGCAATCTACTGCATCTGTAGCCTTATGAAATTTATTTCTTAAACAATAAGATTTGAAAGTAAAAATTACTCCTCACCATGGACTACAGAGGGGTATTTTGTTAGCAGGCATGAAAGCAACGTGAATCTCCATTGTATACCTCTATTAGAACCCTTGATTGACCAGGTGCATTATCTATTAGTAATATTTTGAAACAAATCTTTTTCTGAGCAGTATGTCTCAAGAGTGGGCTTAACATAGTCAGTAAATCATGCTGTAAACAGATGTGCTATCATTGAGGCTTTGTTCTTCCATTTCTAGAGGTCAGGCAGAGTAGATTGAACATTATTCTTACAGGGCCTAGAATGTTCAAAATAGTAAATGAGATTTGGTTTCAACTTCAAAGTCACCAGCTACATTAGCCTCTAACAGAAAGTCAGCCTGTCCTTTGAAGCTGTGAAACAAGACATTGACTTCTGCTCTCTAGCTATGAAATTCCTATTTGGATCTTCTTCTCATACACATAAAACTGTTTAGTTTCCATTGAAAATCCATTGTTCATCTTAGTCATCTTCATCAATTATCTTAGCTAGATCTTCTGAATAACTTGCTACAGCTTCTACATTAGCACTTGCTGCTCTACTTTGCAGTTTTATATTATAGGGATGACTCCTTTCCTTAAAGCTCATGAACAAACATCTGCTAGTTTCAAACTTTTCTTCTGTAACTTCCTCATCTCTCTGTCTTCACGGAATTGAAGAGAGTTAGGACCTTGCTGTGGATTAAACTTTGGCTGGGGCAAATGTTTTCGTTGGTTTTATCTTCTATCCAGGTCACTCAGAGTTTTCGCGTATCAGCCATAAGCCTGTTTTTATCATTCGTATGTTCACTGAAATAGCACTTGTAATTTTCCTCACAAACTTCCCCTTTGCATTCATAACTTGGTTAACTGTTTGGTGTAAGAGGCCTGGCTTTCAACCTGTCTCAGCTTTCAACGTGCTTTCCTCACTAAGCATAATCATTTCTAGCTTTTGATTTTAAATGAGAGATGTGCTACTCTTCCTTTCACTTGAAGATTTAAAGGCTATTGTAGAGTTTCTAATTGGCATAATTTCAATATTGTTGTTTCTCAAAGAATAAAGAGACTGAGGAGACGAGGAGGAAAGAGGTAATCGCCAATGGGTGGAGCAGTCAGAACACATACATTTGTTGATTAAGTTTGCGATCTTAAATGGGCACAGTTTGTGGTGCCCCAAAACAATTACAATGGTAACACTAAAGATCACTAATCACCTTAACAGATATAATAATGAAAAAGTCTGAAATATGGTGAGAATTACGAAAATGTGACCCAGAGACACGAAGTGAGAACATGGTGTTGGAAAAACGACACCAATGAACTTCTTTCAAAATTAGAGTCAGTCCTCTCAAACCCTGTGACTGCGTTCTTAACTAAGTTTATGTAATATGCTAAATCCCTGTTATTTCAAAGCTGTTCATAGCATCTTCGCCAGGAACAGATTACGTCTCAAGAAACCACGTTATTTGTTCATCCATAAAAAGCAACTCTCATCTCTCTAAGTGTGATCATGAGATTGCAGCAATTCAGTCACATCTTGCTGGACACAGTTACCACAACCCTTCAATTTGTTAAAAAAACAAACACACACACACACACACACACACACACACATATAAAACACAGCATCAGCAAAGCACAATAAAACAAAGTAGGCCTATTTTAAAAGTGTTGAGGAACATGATGAGATATTTTATGAAAAATCCTTAAGTCTGGGTTTTTCTGATGTTTTTCTCATGGCTAGACAGGGTTTATCTATTTCAAGGAAAATAAACAAAGAGGTAAAGTGCCATTTTCATTGTACTATTTCAAGGGGATACACTATCAGCATGTATTTATATACTATAAACACAACTTATTAATGATGTTAACCATGATTAACTCACTAAAGCAGTATTTTCCAGGTATCTTGATTGTACAGATGTTATTTTTCCCCTGATTTTCATACTATATTCTTTAGAAGGAAGTCACTATATGCATCTTATACTTAAGTGGTGAGCGGTTATGCTGTATCTACTTGATGGGGGAGTATTTAAATAAATTATTGAGAATTATCTATAAATTATTTGGAATTTTTCTAATAATGAGTTTTCAACATCATGCAGAAACTTATCTCTAAATCCAATTTCATTTGTATTACACAAAATTAATAATACATTTTAATTATAAAAAATACATTGAATTACTATAAATTCCTCTATGAATAGAAAATTAATTATCATGGAGATACTTTATTCCTGCTCTAAAATCTTGGACAAACACTTTTTTTTTTTTTTTAATGAATGGCCCAGACTCTTCAGGGAGACAAACACATTGTAATTTGGACATATTTCCATATGTGAAACTTTGACTTACCCGTTTTAGAATATCTTTTAAAAACAAATAACCATAGTTCTATATAGTAAACTTAATGAGCTGGTCTCTGGTGCTACTTTGTGTCTCTCTGTGATATGGTCCTAAATCATTTCTTTCGGCGATCTCATTTTTGTCAGGTGATTCTCAGGAAAAAAATTTAGTTCTTTTTCTCTTTTATTGAGCATTTCTCGACTCAATTCAGTGAACAATACTTGTGAGAACAGAACTGAGTGACCTTTTTCATGGACTCTCACCTGGTATAGAGATGTCTCTATAACCCTTTGACAGGCAGTACTATGTAGCTCAGATCCTTTAACACTTTTGATATAATTTCTGATATCTATCAGTTTTGAGGAAAACCAAATTTAAACCTTACAGTGGCAGGTCAAAAACTGGGAAGTCATTACCTCAGATGCTGGAAAAGAAGTTTCCTCAAGAGTAAATAAGATAATGGTCCATTTATTAACCATTTGGAAAAATCTTTGAGTTTTCAAAGAATAACATCCAAGCCCAAGAGTTGTGTTTTCCTCTCCTACAGGATTTCTTATATTCAATCTTATTTATTCCAAGTAATAAAATAAGCCAATTACAGAAGCTCAGGTCTATGAGTAACTATTACAGAAAAGCAAAGGAAAGTGACACATACACTGTGAATTCATAGACTATCTCTGGCTGAAATAGTTTCATGCTGCCTTTTTTAACAGAAACTTTCATACTTTGAGAAAATTGTTTTGAGAACTAATAAATAATGAAAGGAGTAAAGTCGAGGGGTTGTCTTGTTAATTTATGACTAACTCTGAAGTATTTAGTGGGCATGCTAAAAACAAAAATAAGTATAAATACTTCTAATAGTCCTGTAATTTTTTATATCAATGAAACTTAATTGTCTTCAGTCTGAAGGACTGTCAGATATCCATGGCAGGAAATGAAAATGGCAGCTCAGGTTGTGGTGGCTGTGTTGACCTAAAAAGTGAGAGCAGAAGGTACAGACATATTTTTGTTTCTGAAAGTTGCCCTCCTATGTCCTTATAGACGACACAAAGGATGTGAGCTGTAGAGGACACTTGGACTTTGCCAATGCATTAAACCTGCTAGTAACTGGTTATTTCCTAAAAAGCTCTTATAAGAGGAAATAGGGTTCTCTAAAGTCACCACTCTTCAGCTATGTCAAAAATCTGACTCTATTTGCCTCTCCTTGAGATACAGCGCTGAACATAAACAGATCCTGGAATGGGAGAGATGACAAAGCAGTGCCGTTCAACATGGTGTTGCTGTAAATCTAGAAGATTTATATAAGTCAGAATTAAAAGTTGGATTGCCCCCACATCAGTTTAAATGTTGTGAATATGGCAGTGACATGATATCGGACCTGAAGTGAGTGCCTGTATGAAATTAAATGGGTTCTGAAATTTAATTGTCTCAGTGGCACCAGTATCCTAATGGGGCTCTGAAATCAGTGTATATCAAAGCTAGTTCTAGGCACAATTGTTTGGTGGCAATTTTATCTTAATTGTTAGTTTATATCTCTAGATTCATTCTTTTTATCAAGTTATTTAATAATTCGGTCCCCCTTACATATAAACCATGCCCATCCTGGGTGTGTTTGGCCAATTATTTGTTCTTTTCTTGCTGTGCTCTGTGTAACAGGAGTGATAATCTTGTATTTTCTGGGCAACCCTGTCATCTGCTTCTGGGTGGTTTAGGACAAAGGTAGGCACAGATACAAATTAATTAAAGAAATAGAAAACACAGGGTATTTCTCTCTCCCTCTCCCTTTCTCTCTGAATTGGGTAGTGTCCAGAATCTGTGTATCCTTTGTGGCTCCCACTTTTTCAGGACATGTCCACAAGATTGTAGCTTCTGCCTGTTAACGCTATCTTCTGGCTTAGGTTAAACCTCCTCTTCGTTTATCCCTCCTAATTAGTGTTGGTAGTGGCTTCCTACTGTGAGATATTTGGCTTCTCCATCATCTGTGTAACCAAACCTCTGCATTACAGTCCTGTTATGGAAAATACTTGAAATGATTTATTATATCCTGAATAGTTATGACTGATTCAAAATATAGTTATTTCACATAAATACAATCTCATGATTCATTAAACTAAGCTCATGTTGATATAGATAACTCATATTTCATCTGTACCCTTCCTGCCTTAAAGATCTAGACAACATCAGCTCAAAATTTTACTGTACTTTCAGGGGAAAGTTCAATATTCTCCCTAGTATGTCTTTAGATTCCTGCGATTCTCTTTTTTTGTAGTGACATCTAGCTCAGAGTTCCATCTTCTTCTAAATTATTTAACCTTATTAATTTTCTTTTCACTGAGTAGGTACTCTCTGTATTTACACTAACCACACAGAAGTAGAATCAGTCCTTTCTGTGATTTGTACATACATTAAAATTTTTCAAAATATTTAAAAAGTGATACAAACAAGCCATCCAATGCCACTACCATTATACTTCTCTGGGATATTTTCTTTCTCTTTCTTTTTCTGTCTTCTCCTCCCTATCCTCCTTAACTTCAGCACATTTTTTCCTCCCATTGCCTCAGCAAATATCTAACTCTTTTCTTCTCTTTTCAAAACAATTTTCAAAGTCAACTACAAAGTTACTTCTGCATCTATAACTCCATCATAGTGTTCAGTGAGCAAAAAAATAAATTATTTCATAAGATGTATACCCTTTAGTAAGCAGTTTTGTTTGCAAAAAACATTTTTCTTTTATTTCACATGAATCAATTCTTTGATTTCATTTCCCATTTTCCTTCCTCGAGCCATTCCAGCTTCTCTCTAGTTTGAGCTACACATTTTTATAGTTGTTTTAATAATTGATGTTTTGCTTTTATTTATTTTAATTCTACATACATCAGAAAAATGGAGTTTCTATTTTGTCTAATACCATCAAAGTGAGGTGGAGTCTAGGGATTTAGTGTAAAACAAGGAATCTTTTATATATTTTTCTCTCTTTCCAGGAGTTCTCAATTTAGTGTATTAGTTATTTATTGCTGCATAACAAATTATCCCAAATAACAATGGTTAGTTTATTTTTTCAGTATGACTGCTAATATAGCACTGAAAATATACCTTGGATTAAAGAGATTGGTTACACAACTACAGCAAAAATTTTGACTGGATAATAGGACACTTAGGATTTTTTACAGAAAAAGAGAAAGAGAACTTAATAGCTTCAAAAGTAAATATGAAAATCAGGACATAATGAGATAAGATCTATCTTGCATCCTCTAGTGGTTGCTGTATTATTCATTCATTTACAAAGAAGGAAGAGCTTTGGAACTGGAGAGGGGAAATAATGTCTTATGCTTTTAAAAGTTTAAGTTTGAAATAGTTATAGGAGATATACATGAAGATATCATAAGATTAAATATAAACCTGAGACTCAAAGAAAGTTATAGAAGAGATAATGGCAGTCAATATCAGATATATATGTACAGAAACACTATTGTATTAATGTAAACATTGTCTCCAAAGAAACTGAAGTTTCTTTCTAAACTTGAAATTCAAGCTCTCTTAAAGCCTGTATTTTCTGACAGTAACATTAAATACTCACACACACACACACATATATATATACACACACACAGACATATTAGACCATTCTTCTGTTTTTTCATTTATTTTTCTAATCTAAAAATTTAAACAGTTCCTCTAGGTAAAAGCATAGAAGGTCATTCCCTGGAAAATGATCAGCTTCTATGATTCCCACCCATTTGGAGTAGCTTTCTCTAGTACAATTTGTAATTGATAATATTAACATGTCCCTGAATTCTCTAAGACTTTTGTCACTATATAATTTAATAGACAGTAGACATTTTATTATATGAATAAAGGTTTTCATATTTAAATTTGTTGGAAACTGCTACCTTGTTATCCAGCATTTTCATTTTCAAAACATAATTGAATTCAGTCCCCTTTTCTTGCAGCTCAACTCTCTGAAGCAAACTAATGTGGTAAAATAATCCCTGTTATGGTGTTGACGAATGATAATGAAGTCAGAGGCACTCCCATTTAGTTGTTTTATTTGCATTTTAAAAGGAACCTCCTAGATATATAGGATCTGTAAAAATAAGATAAAACATTAATAGAGATTAATAGATGGGCAAATGTGAGAATATAAGCAGGACACTCAGCAGCTAGCGCTGTTTTTGCTCTCTATTTACCCTCAGTCTGGACTGCTGTGAACGTTGTTTCCCCAGAAGAAAACATCCTCCCCAAACTCTTGTAAATTTGGACTTCAACAAAAATTGTCTCAAAATGCAAGAGTAGAGGAACAATAATTTATCATTCATCTTTGCCTTTGATGTCAATGATCGAACAGAGAATCCTGTTTACCTTTAACAAAAATGACAGTAAAGCCACACAAAACAATCATTGCAATATTTCCAACTCACTTGGGATCTGGCAATACACTGCAGGTTTAAAATCAAAATGAAATAAAGTAAGTATGTGGCTACTGTGCTATAACCCAGACTGGCATGCTAAATAGTATTAATCTCTTCAAGTCTAGACATTAGCTTAATTGTGAGACTGAGAATCCGTTATTAATATAGCCTTATAACCCTCATGCCTCAAAGATAGCATTGACTGCTGAGTTGGAAGAGCTGTGTTTGGGTCCTTATTCAGCCTGTAGATATGTAACAAGGGGCTAATGTTTTCTATTTAAAGTGTTATATGATATTGATTCTCAGTCTTTTCTCTGTATTTTGCCAGCCTTCATTCAGAAAAGGTTATATAGGCAATAAGAATGCTCAGATAACCCTGCGAATACTCAGATAAAAAGCTGATTTCCCTTCATTGACAGAAAGTTATGTAAACCATTACATAATTCAGATAAAACACTGAAAACGCAAGCATCCTATTCCTGTAAAATATATCCATTTTAATGTATTTAGTGCTAGTTTTAGATCATTCTTAAGTAGTGTATATTTAATATTTTAGAATTCATTTTTAATGAAATTTTGTTCATGAATTTTAACCCTTTTGATATTCTCTATGTTTCTATGTAAATTAAATGTGTTTTCTTTCACCCATTGTCATCTACGAGTGACTTTTGGTTCATCTTTTGTGTCATTTTACCACTCTAGTGACAGAAATGTGGGGCTCAATGAAACATCATTACATCAATGCTATTCACACCTATAAAAAAAAAAAATCCTTCATACTGAATTTGTAAAATAACAGTCTAAATAGTTCTGATCTGGAGAAAGGAGAGAACTCTGATATCAATGGTCTAATAAAAAAGAATGGGATATTACTTTAAAGAAATTACAAATGGAGTTCAATTTGCATGTATCAGCATTTCATGGATCAAACCAGTTTTGCCAAATACTGGTAAACAATCCTGTTTTCTGGCCTCAAACTTATCTTACAAAATTATTTATTTTATTTATAATTTAAATGGATATTTGATGATTATTATATGTTTGATGAAGAGGAAACAGTAAGGTTCATTAGATTCTTAGTAATCAGCTTCTTTTAGTTTCAGTTGTTACAAATGCACATGGGTGTGTGTGTGTTTATACGTGTGTGTGTGTAAGATTGGACACACTTTCAGAAAAGAACCTATACTATACACATTATGCACAAACACATGGGTTAAGGTATTTGAAAAGGTGTCAAATCTTAAAAACAAAACAAAACTCATACAAAACCCTTGCTAGAATAAAGGAAACCATAGAAAATCCTTGGATCTTGCAAGTACTGTCAATTTTTATTATTTAACCTTCCTTCCCTCCCTCCCTCCCTCCCTCCCTTCCTCCCTTCCTTCCCTCCCTCCCTCCCTCCCTTCCTTCCTATCTTGCTCTGTTGCCCAGGCTGGAGTGCAGTGGTGTGATCTCGGCTCACTGCAACCTCCACCTCCCGGGTTCAAGTGGTTCTCCTGCCTCAGTCTCCCGAGTAGCTGGGACTACAGGCACGTGCCACAAGGCCGGCTAATTTTTTTTGTATTTTTAGTAGAGATGGAGTGTCACCATTTTAGCCAGGTTGGTCTCTATCTCCTGACATTGTGATCCGCCCCCTCCTCAGCCTCCTAAAGTGCTGGGATTACAGGTATGAGCCACCATACCCAGCCTTTTTAAAAATCTTTTCTTCCCTTTCTTACATGTGTAAAAGCCTAGGTGGAATAGTGCATTGTTCAGCCAGCAATTTCAGTTAAATGTGAATGAGGGTTATTTCACTTTTTCTTCCCTTTTCTCTGTTTGTTTTATAAATATGATTTTTTTTTTTTTAATTTCAATAGGTGTTTGGGGAACAGGTGGTGCTTGGTTATATGAATAAGTACTCTAATGGTGATTTCTGAGATTTTGATGCACCCGTTACCCACGCAGTGTACAATTGTACAATGTACCCAATGTGTACTCTTATACTCCTCACCAACCTCCCACCCTTTCTCCCAAGTTCCCAAAGTCTATTGTATTATTCTTATGCCTTTGTGTCCTCATAGCTTTGTTACTACATGAGAACATACGATGTTTGGTTTTCCATTCCTGAGTTACTTCACATAGAATAATAGTCTCCAATACCATCCACGTTGCTGCAAATACTATTATTTCATTCCTTTTTATGGCTGTGTAGTATTCCATGGTGTGTGTGTGTATTTATAGCAGCAAATTGTGCTGCTATAAACATACACACATACACACACACACACACACACACACATATATATACACACATAGTTTTTTTTTTTTTTTTTTTTCTTTCTTTATCCACTCATTGATTGATGGACATTTGGGCTTATTCCTTTTTTTTTTTTTTTTTCAATTGCAAATTGTGCTGCTATAAACATGTGCATGCAAGTATCTTTTTGGTATAATGACTTATTTTCCTCTGGATAGTTACCAGTGCTGGATCAAATGGTAGATCTACTTTTAGTTCTTTAAGGAATCTCCACATTGTTTTCCATAGTGGTTGTATTAGTTTACATTCCTACCAACAATGTAAAAGTGTTTCCTTTTCACCACATACATGCCAACATCTATTATTTCTTATTTTTATTTTTTTTTTATTTTTGGCCATTCTTTCAGGAGTAAGATGGTAGCACATTGTGGTTTTGATTTATATTTTCCTGATAATTAGTGATGTTGAGCATTTTTCTATGTTTGCTGGCCATTTGTATATCTTATTTTGAGGATTGTCTATTCATGTCCTTAGCCCACGTTTTGATGAGTTTTTTTTGTTTGTTTTCTCACTGATTTGTTTGAATTATTTGTAGATTCTGCATATTAGTCCTTTGCTGTTAATCTAATAAGTTTTTCTTTACAGGTTACCTGATGCTTTTGCCTCAATGCTCTTAAGATTCTTTCCTTCGTCGTGACTTCAGATAACCTAATGACTATGTGCCTAGGCAATGATCTTTTTGTGATGAATTTTCCAGGTGTTCTTTGAGTGTTTTGTATTTGGATGTCTAGATCTCTAGCAAGGCTGGGGATGTTGTCTTTGATTATTCCCTCAAGTATGTTTTCCAAACTTTTTGATTTATCTTTTTCCACTGAAACACCAATTATTCTTAGGTTTGGATGCTTAACATAGTCCCAAACTTTTTGCAGGCTTTGTTCATTTATTTATTACTTTGTTGTCTTCGATGGTATGAGTAATTAAAAAGCCTTGTGTTCAAGCTCTGAAGTTCTTTCTTTTGCTTGTTCTATTCTATTGCTGAGGCTTTCCAGCACTCTTGGGATTTCTCTAAGTGTATCCTTCATTTCTATAAGTTGTGATTGTTTTTATTTATGCTATCTATTTCACTGAAGGTTTTTTCTTTAATAATCTGTATCATGTTTTTGATTTCAAGCTGGATTTCACTTTACTCTGATGCCTCATTGATTAGTTTAATAATCAACCTTCTGAATTTTTTTTACGGCACTTCAGAGATTTCATCTTAGTTTGGATCCATTGCTAGTGAGCTAGTGTGATCTTTTAAGGGTGTTAAAAAACCTTATTTTGTCATGTTACCAGAATTGTTTCTCTGTTTTCTTCTCGTTTGGTAGATTATATCAGAGGGAATATCTGGGACTCAAGAGCTGCTGTTCAGAATTTTTTGTCCCACCAGGTGCTCCCTTGTTGTGGTATTCTTCCCCTCCCCCTAGGGAAGAGCTTCTTGAGAGCTGAACTTCAGTGATTGTTTTTGCTCTTTTGCATCTAGCAACCAAGCAGAGGTACTGAGCTCTGGGCCGGTACTGGGGAGTCCTCTGATGTGATTCATCTTCACGTCTTTCAGCTGTGGATACCAGTACCTGCTCTGGTGAAGATAGTAGCAGAGTGAGGTGAACTCTGTGAGGGTCTTTGGTTGTATTTTTGTTCAGTGCGCTGGTTTTGTGTTGGTTGCCCTCCAGGCAGGAGATGGCACTTTCAAGAGTGCATCAGCTGTGGTACTATAGGGAGGATGCAAACTTGCCCTAGGAATGTCTGGTTAAATATTCACGTTTCTCAGTCAGTGGACAGGGCCATAGAGCTCCCAAGAGATTATGTCCTTTATCTTTGGCAACTACACTGATTAGAGAAAGATCACCAGGTGGTAGCAGGGATAGGCATGTTTTAGTTCAGGCTTTCCTGGGGTGGGGCTTGCTGCGGCTGCTGTGTGTGGAATGGGAATTTGGTTCCCAGGCCAATGGAGTTATATTCCCAGGTGTATTAGGTTGCCTCTGCTGAGTCATACAGGTCACCAGAGAAGTGGGGGAAAGTCAGCAGTCACAGGATTCACCCTGCTCCCACACAGCCCACAGTCCTAAAGGCCAGTCTTACTCCCACTGTGTCCCCCCAACAGCACTGAGTCCATTTTTAGGCAATTAGTGACCAGGGCTGAGAACTTGCCCCAGACCGCCAGCCTCCCTACTGAGAAAGCAAGTACACTCACAATTTTTTGGCATCTCAGGGAGCCTGCGGTAGCAATCCAATTCCTTCAAAAGGTCAGAGAATTCTCTCAGCTTTCCTGGTATTTTCTTGTGGTATTTCTTGGAGCAAAATTGTATGATGTGAGTCTCCACACACTGCTCTGTCTGTCCAAGCAGGAGCTGCAAGCTAGTCCTGCCTCCTGTCTGCATTCTTAATCAAAACTCTCTAAATTATTCTGAAAGTTATTTTCTGGAGGCTAGATGTTTCCCATAATGGCAGGATTGTTTGTACAAACACTTCTATTAAAAACTTCTAAAAATCTGCATAGCATATATTTAAAAGTATCTTCTTAAAATCACTGCAGGTCTTGTAAGAAAAGAAATAATTATTAGACTGAAATCAAAGGGAAAGCTAGAACCAGTAGAAGTATTTGTTAGTTACATAAATGTGAATATTTATATTGACATATGTATAGTTAAAAAATATAGAACAAAATGAAGAGTCTAACAGGTAAATGTCCCACAATATGTTGCTACCTAATACATTTTTGGGACAAAGGTGAATAAAAAAATAAAATGATTGGCTTTCTTGAAGAATTGTAGCCTAATTTTAAAAGTCTGGAGCCTTCAGTAATCTAAGGTATTCAAACTGTTGAATGTGACCGAGGACAAGTAATGCCCCCAATGACTGAAACAAACAGAAATCCTCTCTGGATGAAGGCTTTCCTTCATCTCAGTCCTCTAATTATTCCTACAGATAATCATGCAATGCTTAATTATGCTTAATTGTACAACTAATTATGTATAATGCTTAGCTCAATCAAAGATAGTCAGGTACATAAAGTAAAAACACACCAAAAGCATGTACCCACCGAAACACAAACAACAACAAAAATAGACCCAGAAGTACATCCTATTGAAATCATCAGGAAGACCACAAAACAATTCTATCCTTTTTTGGCCATGCTTTTATTCAACAAATATGTATTGAGTACCTCTCAGACACTCAGAGCTCCTCTAGGTCCTATATATTCAGTTATGGATAAAATAAGCAAATCTGTTTTTTATAAGGACTTTACAATCTAGTGTGATGTTAAACAAAGAGAACTTATTTATTACTTAGGAACTGATCTAAGCTGTGGTTTGAGCTCAGTTGTTTCTAAATCTTTTCATGGATCACTCTGTGAGATGACTAATTCCAGGCCAGAAAGACCACTAGAGCCCAGGAGTTCAGGGCAGAAGAAACTCTTACACTTTTTAAGTTAAAGAAATCAAACACAAAAGTAAAGGATATCAGCAGAAACAGGGAAATAAAATGTGATGTTACAGGTGTAAAAAAGGATACAAAGAACATAAAGGACTCCAAAATTTAATAAATTAAAAATTCACTGCATAGACCTCATAGCTAATTATATACAAGAATGTAAAGTTAGTGTTCTAAAACGAGTGCAGTGAAACAGTACACAGTACAGACAAAGTTCAACCACATGAGCACTACCACTGTAAGTAACGCAGAATAGGACTTGATTATAGCACTAACATTTTAGACAACTGCGCAAGACACTGGGTAAGTAAGGGTCAGAATGAATGAATTAGAGGAACAGAAAAATTTGCTCCCCTCCTCTCTGAAGAACCAGTAAGGGTGGAAAAATTAGAACTTGCCAGAGATATCAGAAACCAGGCATGGCTGACTTGCAGAATGGGACCATTACGGAAAGCTGGTGGAGACATCTGTGTCAGGGTATTGCCTTTCCGTCTGAGATGGAGTGGGCCTGAGGTCACTCTTGGTCAACAGGACTAGCAGGTCAATACTACAAATGCAGAGTTGGGGAGAGTATGGTTAATTTTGAATTTGCTTCTCTGAGAGTGGCTGCTTCTGGTTCTCACAGCCTAACACCAAAACAGCCAATAGAGGTTATGACTGTTGCTTCCTCTCCACTTTCTAAATCATTTACAAACTTCTATTTTGTCCCACTATAACCTGGAAGCATATAGGGAAGCACATATGGAAAACATATTTCTAGCTAAGCTAAGTTTACACTGTAAAAAAAAAAAACACCACAAGCATGGGAGACAAAGAAATAAAAGGAAAATACAGCAAGAGAATAAAGTATATACAGGACAGAGTGAGAAAATGTAACATAATTTCAACTGAAGTCCTAAGAGGAGAAAAAAAAAAAAAAAAAAAAGAAATAGGACACAAATAATAAATGTTACCAGCCAAGGGTAAAAAAAAAAAAATTGTGGCTGATAATTTTTCAGAAATGGTCAATAACAGAAATCCATAGAGTCAAGGATCCTAAGTAATTTCAGGAAAAAAAGAAATAAAAATAAATCCACAACTAGAAACATAATGAAACTGTACCTCATCAAATACACCGTAAAAACATTCTTAAAAATGGCCCAAGGGAAAATATTAAGTTGAAAGGTGACTCGTCAATAGCAGCAATAAAAGTCAGAAAACAGTAAAATGATATTCTCAACATGCTGAATAAAAACCCAAAACAACACAAAAAGAACAATAACAGCAACACTCCCAACCTTGAATTCTATATGCCTCAAAAATATCCTTCAAGAATGAAGATGAAGTAAAATACTTTTCAGAGAGAGGAGTAGCTGATCTTGCTTTCAACAGCAACTGAAGACATATACATATTTCATGGATAGCCTCTGTATTAAAAAATTGCCTAAAGGAAAAAAAAAACTTTTTAATGTAAGAATTATTTTTGAAATTCATTTAGAGATACTCTTATGAAAACTATCACTATGAAAATACAAATATGATCCTGCATATAATTTGAGAGGTATCCTGCTAAGTTGAAGCCCTTTCATGGACCCACTGAATTACTGCTGACATTTCCCTAACATTTCTTTCCAGTATGGCATTTGGGTTCATAGTTTTAAAATACAGTGGAATGGGAAAAGCATTAGTCTATAAATAATATACTATTTTATTATTTGAACTTACTTTTATTTGTAGAATTTTTGTATGTCAATTGCTTTCAAAGACTTTGTTACAGCTATACTCTCCGTTTTGAAAGTTATTTACCATCTTATTTCTCTCATTAATTACACAGACAATAAATGTAGGACTATAGCTAAAGGTAGGATACTGGCTAATTTGAAAAGAGGGGGTTATGTCCCTCCATGAGATGTGGGAGAGCTTAGGGATGATGAGAAGAAACTGAAAGATAAAATAACTTTTCTTATTTCTTTTTTTCCAGCTTTGTGTCTCACTCCTCTCTTACACCTGGGGAGTCAAGTCTGGATCCTCTGCTCCATATTTATTTAGCAAATAAAATACTGATCTCAAATCTCAAACAGAAAGGGAACCTGTGTACTTCAGGTAAGGATAAGAGTCCTGAGGAAAAAAATAAGTTCTGTGTTTTTATAATCTTGCCTCATTCCCTGCTTTCCATGGCAATTTTTGCTTCCATATTCAGATTCTTTCACCATTCATTAACATCCTACTCTAGAGAATTTCAGGTTTTATCGTTTTTGACTCTACTAAATGGTTCCTACCTCTTAAACTCACTTTAGATCCACTAAAAGTGGGCTGAAATATCTCAATTTTTATAGTTACAATTCTATGGGTTTTCACATTCTTGGTGTTACTTTGTCATAACATTATTGGGGCCTTGGGAAGAGAAAGAGATGCATTTAATAATGGATTATTTAAATGAATCTCTTTCTCTTTCAAGATGAAAGGGTTGACTTTTTTTTTTTTAGTTAATAGATAGACATGCATAGGTTTTTATATCTTCTAGAAATGACCCTTTATTACTTCCCTAATAACTTTTCTTATTTTTTCCGACTGGAAAATTCTTCCTGAAACTTGACTTAATAGAGTTGTATTCTCTTCCTTTCTCTACTCCTGCTTCTACTGACAACTAGTTTTAAATGTAGTATTTTCTCAAATTGATATTATATTAATCATACATTCTCAGCTTTTTTGTTCTCTGTATTTTATTATGAGCTTATTTACTTTTTCTCTTAGATATGACAACTAAGAGGATATTGTTCTGAAGTAGCTTGATATCTGCTTGTTCTAGTATCCTGCCAATCTCCATTTCAATCATGTTACTGTTTGTTTTGTCTGAACTTTGTTCTACAGAGTGGCTAGGAGGATATAGAGCATGGTAATTAAGAGGGTATTCTGTGACTTCGCAAAGTTAAAGTTAAAATCTTGGCGATACTACTGTCTTGAGTTCCTTAGGGTGTTGCTTTTCCATCCAGAAACCTCTGTGACCAGTGGCATGTTTGCCTGAGTTTTGCTTGGGCCCACTGGGCTCATTCTGCCCAGTCAGCCTGGCAGGCTGTGCTTGGCTTGCACTACTGGCTAGGATCCCACGCTGACCAAGGGTAAGCCAGGCACGGTGTGGCAAGGGGTATGTGAGAAAGTGAGCGTGGGGTCCACACACTGTGCACAACCAGGCATGCTGGCTGCTGCAGCAGAGTGGACAGCTCCAGTCACCGGCACAAGTGCCAGATCTGTGTAAGGCTGTGGCTGGATCAGATGTACCACAAGCAGCTTCCACTGTGGGCACCTGTGCCCGGATGAGGGGAATGTGGTGGCATCCAGAAGCTTCCAGACACAAGGAACCACAGAGCCCCAAAGAGGGTATCAAAACCCTGGCTCGGGGAGCCTCTAGGTCTGGCATCCCCAAAGGACCTCTTCAGCTCTTCTCTCCTTTCACTGCCCTCAGCATGGCGATCGGGGGGAGTTTCAGCCCTGTTTGTGTTACAGCTCTTTCATTCCCACCATTCAGTTGGTCCTGACTTCTTGTCCTGCCTCTTAAAAAAATGAGGTATGCGGACAGCTGGAGGGTGAGCAAGATGGAGAAGAGCTTTATTGAGCAACAGAACAGCTCAGAGGAGTCCCCTAGTGGGTCG
The DNA here is from genome assembly GCF_008728515.1 of Papio anubis. Lineage (NCBI taxonomy): Eukaryota > Metazoa > Chordata > Mammalia > Primates > Cercopithecidae > Papio > Papio anubis. The sequence goes on along the minus strand of NC_044981.1, from coordinate 61,035,132 downwards.
CTCCTTTCTGCAGACAGGTCATCCTTATGACACCAGGAGACCTGAAGTAGGTAGTTCCTTCCCATAGCTGGTAGTCCCGACATATGTCCGAGTCTGGCTGAGTGCAGGGTTTTAATGGGCTCAGAAGGGAGGAAATATGCTCTCATTTGTCCATGAACTGTTATTGACAGGCCCAAAAAAAGCACCGTAAGTTCTCACTCTGGGAAGTGGACTCCAGCTAGAACTGACAACTGATGGCTTCAGGCCATCCCTGCCTTGAAGGTGGGGTTTCACCTGGGATGCACCCCTTTCCACCAAAGGGCCTGTCTGCCACCTGCCACCTGCCACCATCAACATGCTGTCCACAGTGCCCACGCTGTTTGTGCTGAGGGGTGCCGCAGGCCCACGCTGAGCCACTCTCACCACCCACCCCTGGCCAGCCTCCCTCCTGGTGCCCGAAATCTGGAGGAGGTTGAGGCAGCAGGAAGCTGGTATGTCAGTGCTGCCCTAAGTGCCTGCACACTTGGTCGAGCTACAACAGCACCCAGGCTTGGTCACAACTTTGTCCCATGCTAGAGCGGGTGCTAGAAGTGGGGAGAGGCCAGGGAGCAGGAGCAGGTACCTTCAAACCTGCGATGGCGAGGAGCTTCCTGGGTCCCTGAGAGTGCAGCGATGCTGGAGTCCAGAGCCAAAGCTGGGTGGCTGCAGCTGTGCTAGGGAGCACGGGCTTCTGCCCCATCAACTAAGTAGGGGTCTTGGCTCTAGCCTGCTCCTAGCTCCTACCAGCACTGCAGAGCACACAACCCTGTCCATGTCTCACGCTCTGCAGCCAGCGTCCTTGCAGCAGCTGCTCCACACTGGTCATCACTATCATCACTACTCACTGGCAATATGATTAATGCCCATTATTTTAAATATAGTAAGTTTGAGTTTTTCCTTTTTTCTGTGGAGGAAATAATTCATTAACGTGAGGATTAAATGAGAAAATGCATGTTAAATTCTTCACCAGAAAGTTACTAAAAAAACCGTGGGTTCTCTACAAATAAAACAAACAAAATGTCTGCCCTTGTCATTTTTAAATTGAATTTAGGAAGATATATAGTAAATAAGTAAACAAATAAATATGACCAGGTGTGGTGACTCATGCCTTTAATCTTAGCACTTCGGGAGGCAGAGGTGGAGGATCGCTTGAGCCCAGGACTTAAAGACCAGCCTGCACAACATAGGGGGATGCCATCTCTACAATTTTTTTTTTAAACAACATATCCAACTGTGGTGGTGTAAACTGGTAGTCCCAGCTATTCAGGAGGCTGAGGTGGGAGGACTGCTTGAGCCTGGGAGGTTGAGGCTGCAGTGAGCTGTGATTAAACCACTGCACTGCAGCCTGGGTGACAGAATTGAGATCCTGCCTCAAAAAATAAATCACTAACTAAATAGAAGTAAAGTATATACTATTATAGAAGACATAAGAGCTAAGGAGAAAAAGCAAATACTTAAGAGTAGTGTATATTATAGTACATAAATTATATATCATAATAAAAAGTTAATGATAGAAATAAAGCATGGAAGATTAGAGAATATAGGAATGGGAAAGGAAAGTGGATAATCTTTTGTGCTTTTATTTATTTTCCTTTTTCCTTTCCTTATTCTTGCTGTCATCTTAAGGGAAGTGGTTAATAGTTGGCTGTTTTATACAGAATAGTTGAGGAAGAGCTCACTGAAGTAATCAAATTTGAACAGAAATCTGCAGGAAAAGAGATATCCATGTAGCTATTTGGGTGAAGAGGAATGTGAACAAAGAGAACAACCAGAGTAGACTTCCAGGCAGGAGAATGCTTGGCATGTTCAGGAAGACAAGTAAGCAAGAAAATGTAGCCAGAGGACAATGAATGAAAGAGGCTATAATATGAGATGAGGTCATGAAAATAACAAGGTAGGGTTGGGGTGGAAGTGGGACTGATTGCAAAGCATTTTGTAGGTTGTCAAATATTTTGGCTTCTATTTAAGAAAAATAGCAAATCATTGAAAAATTTTGAGCAGAGAAATGACTTTGTCTTCTTTTCAGTTTTACTGGGTCATTCTGACTAAGGTATAGAGAATAGACCAAATAAGACAAGAGTAGAAGTATAATTGCTTGATCAGTTCTTCCTTCCCACTGCATAAATAAAGACCATAGCATTGCGCTAAAGAAAAGTTTAATTCACACAAGGCGCGCCATACTACACAGAAGATGGGGTTGTTACTCAAATCAATCTCATCTCAGGCTTTTACGTTAACATTTTTTCAAAGACAGTTTGAGGGAAGGGATGGGGTGGCCAGGTAATGGCTACTTGCTGCTGATTGGTTCAGGCAGAGATAAAATTGTAGGAGGGCAAAGCTATCCTCTTAAGCTGAGTCCTCCCATGTGGAACCACAGCAGCAATCAGGTCCACGTTTTGGACAGGCAAAAACCTGAACAAATATCTCAAAAGGGCAATCTATAGTAGTGATGTTGTGATCAGACCATACCTTAGCTCCTCCCCCTAGCCTGATAATATTTCATTAGATTTACAAAGGTGGTTGAGTCTTTGGGGAGGCCTATTATCATTTAAAACTAAATGTCATATAGACTGGGTACATTCTCATTCCTGTAATCCTTGAGGTTTGGGAGGCCAAGGTGGGAGGATTGCTTGAATCCAGGAGTTTGATACAAACCTGGGAAATTTATGGATACCTCATCTCTATAAAAATAACAAAATAAAATAAGATAAAAGTCATATAAACTAAATGTCTCTCAAAGTTAGCTTAGCCTAAGCTCAGGAATGTTGAAGGGAAATGCAAGATTGGGGGGAGCAGGTAAATTAGATCTCTTTTACTGTCATAATTTTTTCCCTGATATAATTTGCAAAGGTAGTTTTAAACCCTGCTTTGGGTTCCATAGCACCTTACTCTTAAGGTGTTGGCTATAAAGATGGGAAAAGGCTGATGATCACTCTAGCTTCTTCCTGTTGACAAGAGGCATAGTTGGGGGTTGAGATGGGTTATTCACAAGGGAAATAAAAATAAAACCACTTTGCAGCTGTTTGCATGTACTCATGGGGTTCCCAGTTAGTATTCCTAGGCTTATGTGACAAAGATGTTAATATCCTTATCAACAGTTTTAGCACAGCACTTAAATGAACTGCAGACTAGTCCTGAAACTAGATCAGCTCAGTTAAACAGCTGTTTCCCATATCAGGAGATAGCATCTCAGATGGTCTTGACTTCTGTCTGTGATGAAGGCAAATTGATTTTTAATAAGAGGTATTTCTATAGAGACAGAAGAAAAATGAAGTTTTATGTTGGGCACAATTTATCCAGATGTTAGACTCAAAGAACCTTTAGTTATAGAGAAGGAAGGCACTGGCGACCTGACATATTCTTCTCACCTGTATAACAAGGAATAAGTTCAGCTTGCAGGGCCTCAGGAAACAGGTAGTAGCAGTTTCATTGAGTCTAAGTCATAAAAAATGGAAGAAAAATTTGAAAGCAATAATTTGGGACTTGTAGCCTAGAAAGATTCAGAATTCAGTTCAAATTTCAGAAAATTATGTAAACTCAGGAATGATGAACAAGACTAGAATCTAACAACAGGTGTATTATAGTTTTTTTCTGAAACCTAATTTTTCTCCCTCCAGTCACTGGTTTTACTGAACACAAATCATAGTAGGACAAAATAACTTGCAAAATAAGTGTTAGTCTTATTATACTTGACCTGAATATTTGCTTAAAGTCATAAAAGCAAGTATTTGCCATGTAAGCTCTTTTTTAAAAATGGCTTTGCTGGAGCTTTATTACATAAGGAATCTCAGATTAGACTTTCTAAAGTCATGAGCCCAGCCATGAATTTAACTGTGCTTACAAATATCTGTACAAATTGGGAGTATTCCTCACCTCGAGGTCTCAAGATAACTTAGGGCTCATGGGCCTGTCAGAAAGTTACATTCCTTACTTACCACAGGTCAGGAACCCTCTACAGGAATTGCATGGACAAGATATGATGTCAGTTTTTCCAGGGGCATTTTATTGGCTCCATAAATCAACTTTTATTCCTTAAAGCAGTCTGATAGTATGCCATTCCAGTCAAAGCCTTGGTAAAATTAACCAGTGTCTCCAATGGTGTCCTGTTACAAAAGAAAACAGATTCTTAATGAAGTTATGCAAATATCTATACTTTCATAAATAAGTATACTTACAAATAGTTTTCAAATTCTGGAGAAATCATTTAGAAAGAAGTATGCTCCATATTTTGATCACAGAAATGTATTTTACCCAATTTTTTATATTTATATATAACTCAAAAGAGAAAAGGTTTTCTGGACTTTGAAAAACAAACAAACAAAAAAAAATTAGCAATGTTTCAAACAAAAGGTTATGAAGGGATTATGTTAGTTTTCCATTAGTTCAATCCAGATAATTAACTCCTGTTCTGCTTAATGTTTATAAACATTTCAGCTCCCATGAGAGTCCTGGGAGTTTTTTTTTTTAATTATATTATAATGTTGCAATCTCTAAAGTCATCAGAAACCTGCCTGCAAGAGCACCTGTCAGAGTCCTATAGCTGATTATAAAAGTCCCTTTTGGAAAGGACAAATGTAAAACAATTGTGGATGACGAAAGTCTGAGAACAGCCACAGTTAAGGTCTGGACATCTATGTGGCACACAGTAATTTAACATAACAATCTTAATTATTACTGTTAACATGTATTGAGACCTATCAGAATTATAGGAACCTTATACAATTTTGGAACACACACCAATGACATATTTATTCAAATATAGCCCAAAGAAAGTCAAACATTATTTTATACGCTACATTGCTTCCTGTGTGATTTTTATATACCAAATAATCCAAATACATCTCTTTTGAACTTTAGGATATCTAATAGCTAAAAGGCTAACCAGATTATTTTTTAAAGCTTAATTTAGAATTTGACTTTGGAAAGTTTGTCAGATATCAAAGTTTTAAACACATTATATTACAAAATAAAATCCCAGGTCACTTTACTCACTGGTAGAGGGGAGACTCAGCATTTCAAACAGGACCAATAAAGACAGCGTAAGGCAAACAGAATCTGCCTCCTCTCTCTGTTCTCCTTTATTTCCTGTCATTTATTTAAAAGGTAAACAAAAGTCTTTTATTATCTTTTAATATTACAAAAAGATCTTGTTCAAAAGAGAAAGTCAAAATTTACCTTGACATTAGTGGTACTATTAACATTAAACAAAATTCTTAATAAAACTTCATAAACAAATACATCATATCTTAGTTTGAATATGAGGTAAAATTTCCATAAGCATTTTTATAATATTTTATAATTTTCTGTTAAACAGCAGATCAACTGTCTAAGAAAACCTTGTTAATCAGACACATGAGCCCATATTTGAGGCTTGCATCAGTGTGCTTTTATTTCAATATTCAACCTATGATAAAACTAGATCATTTCCTTTAAATCTTAGCCAACTAGCTCATACTCACAGAACTTTCTTTATAAGATCCTCTTTCACAAATCGTTTACAACTTGCCTAAACCTTCAGTTTTGTCCCATTCCTTTTTTTTTTTTTTTTTTGGACAGGACAATCTTTAAAATCCTCAGAACTAAACAAAGTTATCTTCTCTTTAACAATATTTTCATGCTTTCTTATTTCCTTTTACCAAAAACATTCTACTTTCCTTACACACCTTGCATGTATAATTGTTTCTTCAGTAGTCTCAAGTACGTGTTACAATGCCAACTTTCAGCAACTTTTATTTTGGTTGAGGAACCTTGTAAATAAGCAATTTTTAACCATGTATCAGCTTGCAGAGCCCAGTACAAGAACAGAGTTGTAATGTCTGACTCTTCCCAAGCTAGTTTAGCAAACCTGGCTAACTCTGCATGTCCCCAGACCTTACCTAGAATATATGACTCTGCAACAGACAAGTCAAACAATTAGAAAAAAGTGATAGAAGTAGTTTATGGCCTTAAAATTCTAACAAAGACAGTATTCAACCTGCCTAATTTGGACCAAATGTCTAAATGTTGAAGACATTTTTATTTTACTTTACCAATAGTCTTTAAACTGTCTTTATTGTCTAAAGATTATTAGAGTCACATGACCTAAAGGCATGAAAGTTTATATTTTTTCTGGCAATATATTTGTTTTAAGTTCTTATTTTTCTTTAAGCCAATTAATTATAGTTGTTTCATATAAACATCACACACACAACACATAAACATACAGAGAAACACATCTGGTAGTGTGATAAAAAAATATTAGTTATAAGAGAAAAGAGGAATAGACAGGAGAAAACTGAGAATCAAGGTAGAATTTCATCAAATGGGAAGTTTGCAGAGGGAGAGCAGGGGCTTTAAAACAATAGCTGTAAAGGCAACCTCCTGCGTGAAATAAGAAAGCCTTAACTGATGGTATTGAGAAGTGACAATGTGCTGATGGCCCTCACTCTCAGCGCCTCCTTGGCCTGGCGTCCACTCTGGCCATGCTTGAGGAGTCTTTCAGCCCGCCAGGGCACTGTGGGAGCCCCTCTCTGGGCTGGCTGAGGCTGGAGCTGGCTCCCTCTGCTTGTGGAGAGGTGTGGAGGGAGAGGCATGGGCGGGAATCGGGGCTGCCGCCAGGCTCATGGACCAGCACGAGTTCTGAGTGGGCGTGGGCTCGGCAGGCCCTGCACTCGGAGCTGCCCGCAGGCGCTGCTGGCCCTGGGCAGTGAGGGGCTTAGCACCCGGGCCAGCAGCTGCAGAGGGTGCGCAGGGTTCCCTAGCACTGCCAGCCCACCGGTGCTGTGCTTGAATTCTCACAGGGCATCAGCTGCCTCTCCAGGGGGCAGGGCTTGGGACCTGCAGTCCACCATGCCTGACCCTCCTCCCACCCTGCTCTGGGCTCCTGCATGGCCTGAGCCTCCCGAAGGAGCGCTGCCCCCTGTGCCGTGGCGCCCGGTCCCATCCACCACCCAAGGGCTGAGGAGTAGGGGCGCACAGCCTGGTACTGGCGGGCAGCTCTGCCTGTGGCCCTGGTGCAGGATCCACTAGGTGAAGCCAACTGGGCTCCTGGGTCTAGTGGGGAATTGGAGAAACTTTATGTCTAGCTAAGGGAATGTAAATACACCAATCAGTACCCTGTGTCTAGCTCAAGGTTTGTAAATACACCAATCAGTACTCTGTATCTAGCTAACCTAGTGGAGACTTGGAGAACTTTTCTGTCTAGCACTCTGTGTCTAGCGAAAGGATTGCAAATGCACCAATCAGCACTGTGTGTAGCTCAGGGTTTGTAAATACACCAATCCGTACTCTTTATCTAGCTAACCTAGTGGAGACTTGGAGAACTTTTCTGTCTAGCACTCTGTGTCTAGCTAAAGGATTGTAAAGCACCAATCAGCACTCTGTGTCTAGCTTAGGGATTGTAAATGCACCAATCAGCACTCTGTCAAAATGGACCAATCATCTCTCTTTAAAACAGACCAATAAGCTCTCTGTAAAATGGACCAATCAGCTCTCTGTAAAATGGACCAATCAGCAGGATGTGGTGGGATCAGATAAGGGAATAAAAGCAGGCTGTCCCAGCCAGCAGCAACCCTGGTGGCTTTCCACATGGTAGAAGGTGTGTTCTTAGCTTTTTAGGGTAAATCTTGCTGCTGTTCACTGTTGGTCCACGTGGCGTTAAGAGCTGTAACACTCACTGCTAAGGTGTGCAGCTTTGCTCCTGAAGCCAGGGAGACCATGAACCCACCGGGAGGAATGAAGAACTCCAGATGCACCACCTTTAAGAGCTGTAACAGTCACTGCAAATGTCTGCAGCTTCACTCCTGAAGTCAGCCAGACCACAAACCCAGCAGAAGGAAAAAACTGTGGACACATCTGAACATCTGAAGGAAGAAAATTGCGGACACACCAACTTTAAGAACTGTAACACTCACCGCGAGGGTCCCGGACTTCATTCTTGAAGTCAGCGAGACCAAGAACCCACCAATTCTGGACACAGTATCACTTAACCACAGATGCATAAGATATCTTCAAAAGGATTATAAGCAATGTTTAGAAGATCTAGAATCTCCGCAAATGTTGCAAACTCAGAGGCTATTCGTGAAAGGGAAAATAATCAAGAAATGACAAATGTCCCAAAAGTATCAATCCACAAAGGATTGCTTCCAAAGCCAAGAATTGAGTCCAGGCCACCATTGTGAATGGGCAAAGCCTTAGCAACTGATCTATAGCATACAGTGCCTGCAATTCCTTTTCCCAGAAGCAGTCTAGAACATTTTCAAGCTTGCAAAGGATTTACCCTGCTCAAGAGGACTTTCTAAGTCCAGCCATGTTGTTATTACACATCCCTTTTTTAATTTAACCTTTTTTAATTGTTAAGAATTAGAGATCTCTAAAATCCCTTTTCTTTCACTGATGTACTTAGTCCAATAGCGACTCAATCCAAAAGCCTATAAAAGTCTGGATAGTAATTTCTCAGGTTTTTAGCATATAAACATATAAGGTATTTCTAGAAAGGCGACAGAGGAGGCATCTCTATGATCTCCCAGAATTCACTATTGCAAATGGGCTTAAGATAGCAAAAGATGACAAAGGCCCCATGGGGCAATACTCACTCAATATCTTAATGTGTTTGGGATGAAGAGTGTGCTGACTCCTCTCAGACTCCCAGTCCTCTCAGACTGACTTCCTGAAATGAACCCCCAAATCTCTGCCTTCTGAATGATGGAGACCAAAAGATCGTACCCCCATGCAGTCACAAAGTCATGCTCTCAAGAGCATAAAGGAAGATGAGAGGGGAACCCTCATTTGGTTTTCGTTTTAGAGATGCACAGCAAAGTTTGTAACCAGTCTGCCAGAATGGCTTGAATAGCCGGCTTAGAGGGGTCCTAAGCCCACATTTTATACTGTGTTAACCCTCTTTATGACAGAACAACACAAAAAGACAAATTTATAGTGCAAAGTACACCAAATTTGCTACAGCCTAAGACTAGCCTCACAAATCCTTTTTCCTGTTAATCAAAACCCTGCAGAGGAGACAGCAAATTTTATCATTTATTCAAGTAGTTCATACAGAGAGAAAGAGAAGCCAGAAGCCTGACTGATTAAATAAAAGTTCTTACTCTTTTGCCAGCATGCCAGGTTTATGGTGTCCCTTTCCCTGCGTGGCCCTGGGGATCCTGTTTGCCTTAACATAGCTTTAGGGGCAAAGCTGCAATACAAAGGAAAATCACCTTATTCTATCTCATGAAACCATATGCAAAAGCCTTTTAATTTTGCAAGATACCACCCAATGGGCTGCTTATGGGAACCGAATTAATGTTATCCATTCCAGCTGAAGAACATAATGTAACAAAACAGACACAGAGGTTCTCTGAGTTAGTCCTGCTGAACTTAATCAGCAATTCTTTCAGAGATCCCCTCCACATATAAAAACACACACAACAAAGATAAGACAAAAAAGGGGGAGGGGGCTTCCAAAGCTAGTTCCCTAACCAATAATTTCCAAGAGTATTCCTCCAAACTAACTTCCTGTTCTCCATCTGAGTAATCTTCTCAAGGTCTCCCCAGTTGAGGAGAAATCTCCTGAAGCAAGGTGCCTCCTACTATTCAGGGAGAGCTAATCAAGACCCCTAAAGGAGTTGAATGCATCAGGAGAAAGAAAATGTTGGCAGCTCCTAGAATACCTGCCAGACCAGTCTAAAGTTGTCTTAGATGGCGTTTAGTTAAATGTGCAGCTGTGAGAGCTCATCTCCAGGTCTGTCACACTGGCAGGGGACTGAAAAACCACAAGCAACTGTGATGGTGGGTCCCTGACAAGACTCCAAATTTAAGTGCTTACTTTTCACTTATAAATAGTGAAAATTTTACTTTCACTTTTAAATGATGGTTTCAGGAAGAGCCACCCGACAGGTTCTTTCTGACTGCTGCATAAATAAAGACCATAACCTTGCAGTAAAGAAAGATTTTCATTGATGCAAAGCCAGCCATACCACATGGGCAATAGAGTTATTACTCAAATTAGTCTTATCTCAAGCTCATAGGTTAAGGGTTTTTCAAAGGCAGTTGTGGGGAAGGGATGGGTGATGGATGCTTAGCTCCAATAAGGACTCAATTCAAAAGTCAGATAATGGGTGATTGCTGCTAACTGGTAGGGGTAGAAATGAAATCATAGGGGATGGAAGCTGTCCTCTTGAGCTAAGTCCCTCCCAGGTGGAGTCACGGGAACAATCGGTCCAGGTGGATCCATGGGGGTCAGGCTTGCAAAAAACCTGAAAAGATACCTCAAAAGGCCAATCTACAGTAGTGAAGTTGCACAGGTAGTGACCAATCTATACGTTAGCTCCTGCTAGCCTGATGACCTTTCATTAGCTTTCCAAAGGTTACTCAGTTTTGGGGGAGGTCTATTATCATTTAAACTATAAACTAAATGTTTTCCAAAGTTAGCTTAGCCTAAGCTCAGGAATGATTAAGGGAAAGGCAAGATGGAGGGTGGGTTATATCATATCTCTTTTACTGTCATAATTTTCTCACTGATATAATTTGCAAACACAGTTTTAGGAGCAAAGGGAAGAGTTAAGAAGCTGTTGCAATAATCTGTGCAAGAAATGACGGTGGCTCGGATAAGAGTGGTAGAGTAGGAGGTGCTGAGAAGTGCTGAGATTTTTGGATATATTTTGATAGGGTTACGACTAGATTTGCTTAAATATATAATGTAGGTGGCAGACAGAAATCAAGGATGACTCCACAGTTGTTGGCTTAAGCCTTGAAACATTAAATTACTACTAACTGGAATGGGGAAATCTTCAAGAGGACCAGGTTTTGCAGATGTCAAGTTTGAAATGCGGATAAACTTCCATGTAGAGTTGCTGAGTAGCTAGCTGAATACATGACTGGCCTTGTGATAGAATTAAGATTAATCATCACATAAACACAGTGTATATTCATGAGATTATATAAGATCACTAAGGGAGTGGGTGTAGATAAAGAAGTAAAATGCTGAATCCTAAACTGATTCAATATTTAGTGGCCTTAACATGGAAGCTAACACGATTGTTATGACTCAGTAAATGACAGGATTTTGAATGCATCCATTATATTTTATTGTTTATTTATTTATTTTTTATTTTGTTTTTGAGACAGAGTATCTCTTTCACCCAGGCTGGAGTGCAGTGGCGCGATCTCAGCTCACTGCAAGCTCCACCTCCCGTGTTCACGCCATTCTCCTGCCTCAGCCTCCCCGGTAGCTGGGACTACAGGTGCCTGCCACCATGCCCAGCTAATTTTTTGGTTGCTGTTTGTTTGTTTTAGTATAGACGGGGTTTCACCGTGTTGGCCAGGATGGTCTCGATCTCCTGACTTCGTGATCTGCCCGCCTCAGCCTCTCAAAGTGCTGGAATTACAGGTGTGAGCCACCGCACCCAGCCAATTTTTAAAAAATTATAATCAAGTAACACTACTATCAGTGTGTTTAATAAGTAGATAATTCTTTATAGATCCACAAAGTCCAGGGCTGAAGAGGTTGCTCAGAAATGTAATTCGGCACCCTGACTCTTTTTTTCCTTCTGTCCATCATCATTTGTTCATATGTTTGTCTCTTCATCGATACAAAGTGACTACTGCAATCTCAGGTGTTGTTCACAATAGAGGTTAGAAGAAGCAAATATAGGAAAAGGACAAAGAAAAGAAGAGCCAAGCCAGTCAAGTCTGTTTATTTTAAAAACATTTCCTGGAAACATTACTCAGAGATTTCTGTAGTTTCTGAAAGAATAGCTGCAAGAGTCTGGAAATGTACGTTAGCTGTTCATAACAGGGGTCAGCACACATTCAAGGCAAAGGCCAAAGAGTACTGAAGACTTTGGGACCATATGACCTTTCTCCCAACTACTTACCTTTGCCATTGTAGTGGGGAAACAGCCATAGACAATATGTAAATGAATGACTGTGGTTGTGTTTTAATAAATCTTATCTACACAAATAGGAAGGACTCTAATTTGATCTGTGGGTTTTGGTTTGCTGACCCCTGCTCTATAGAAGTGTGATAAATGGGAAAAGGGCTAGTGTGTGGCTTTGAGGGTAGGTATTTTATAATTATAGTAGGTATGTTCTAGGCAGCTACTATTAAGTAACACTGATTATCTCAGAAAACTGTAGAGGGAGAAGCATAATGGACAGCTTCACCATTTAATACCACTGTGAACTCGGGCAAGTCAGTTATTCTTCCGATGCCAAGTTTTCTCATGTATAAAACAGAGACATTAAAACCTACCTCACCTACCTCTACAGATGAGTGGGAGAATTAAATGAAATAATGTGAAATACAGTGAAAATGCTTTGAAAACTCTCTGGTATTCGCAAGTAATGTGGTACTTCAGATTTGGCACAAAATACATTCTGTAAAATACATTGAGCTTTTCTTTCCTCTTTTTTAAAGTGTCTTTTGATATAATTACAAAATGAAATATAGCACACTGCAAGAAGGTAAAGTGTTACCTTTGTAGCCTAACCCTGCTGAGACAAGTGATGGGAGGAAAGTGAACTCCCAGATGTGAATTACTAGAAGATCTAAGTGAGATAGGATTAGTTATACAAAAGTTAGAAAAAAAAAAAAAAAACTCACGATGGATAGTTCAGAGAAAACACAACTCTAACAATGCAATGATTACATTAAGAAAAATACTTTACATAATGTCTTTATGTAAGCCAACCTTTTTGACTCCTCATTTACTATTAAAAATACTATTTAATAAATTTCTGTAGATAGACATATTTGCGGTGTAACATTGAGACTTTTATTAATTACATAAGCTATGTGGAACATAGATCCAAGGGCCCTCAGTTATGGTCCTCAATTTATCCCTATATACTAGTATACTCTGAAATTCAGGGCAAGTTATTTAACTTACGTGGGACTCAATTTCTTCATCTATGGAACATGGAAATTAAACTAGGTATCAAAAGATAATCTAGTTTTTCAATTCTTTCTTTCTACTTGAGAAAATATAACTTACCTAGTGGTATATATTACATTCTTATATTCATCCAAGTAGCATAATAAGTTATTAAGGAATAACTAATAGATGTATAACACTGTTCGGAGTGCATATTTCTTCTGCTCAAAAACCACACAAACAGCAACACTGACCTTCAATGTCGAGTATGCTTGATGCTTAACCAATAGCAAAATTGAATGGAATTATGAGCATGAATGTAAATATACTTACCTATGCCAGTGAGCCCTTTTATTATAGGAAAAAAAAAAAAAAAAAAAGAAAATTTAATATATATTTTATCTTTATAGAGTTAGTAAGTACAAGTGCACATTTCTTTTCTTTTTTTTTTTTTTTTTTTGTCTTTGTTTAGAGTCTCATTTGTTGCCCAGGCTGGAGTGCGGCGGGCCCCGACCTCGCTCACTGCAAGCTCCGCCTCCCGGGTTCGTGCCATTCTCCTGCCTCAGCCTCCTGAGTAGCTGGGACTATAGGCGCCCGCCACCACACCTGGGTATTTGTTTGTTTGTTTGTTTTGTATTTTTAGTAGAGGTGGGATTTCACTGTGTTAGCCAGGATGGTCTCCATCTCCTGACCTCGTGATCCGCCCACGTCGGCCTCTCAAAGTGCTGGGATTACAGGCATGAGCCACCGCTCCTGGTCCTAAGAGCAGATTTCTTACATGCGTATGTTGTCTAGTGGTGGAGTCCAGGCTCAGAAAAAAATTTATTAGACATTGATTTTGAATTGTATTCTAGTATTTACACTTCCAAAATGTATTAACTTGTCAAGTGGAAATCAGGAACATTTATCTGCCTACTGATGAATGAGCAGAGAAAATCTGGTACCTATAAAGCATCCAGATAAGAAAATAGGTAGAAAGCATGAAGTTGCTTTGCATTCAGCATTGTAACAGGTACTTTCTTAAACTCCTCATGAGCTCACTTTGCCTGCTTCTTATTGGTTCTGTCCATACAACTTTCAGGACTTTATTATTATTATTATTTTTAATCTTTTTATTTATTTATTTATTTATTTTTTGGTAGTTGAAAGTGTTGGGCTCTGTGGCAAGTTTGAATCCCACCTCTATTACATTGACAATTGTGTTACCTAAGACATATTGTTTACCATAATCTTTCTGTAACTGAATTTCCTCATATATAAAGTAGGGAGAAGTTGTAAGAGAATAATGGGTGTGATGTGAGACATAAAGAGTGTCTTCCACATTGTAAATATTCAGTGATTTTAGTCACTAACTTAATTATAACCTTCCTTTCCATTAATTATCTTCTTTTATGCTTGGGAACTCTAACATCCACAATGATGGACTTTCGAAAATTTGGCCTCACATTTCCTTGAACATCTACTAGTAAATTTTACTTATACTCTACTCAAATTATCCATAGGCACATTAGAACTGCTGACACAATCTTATTTGCATGTTAAAAAATTTATTCTCCCTCGATGGAAAGAAGACTTGCAGATTATGGACATGAAAGAGAAAAATCAATTTTAAGTCTGTTATAGTATATCAGAGATGACAGTTTTTACGCTTGTTCAGTCATAATGAAGTTGTAGAGAAATAGTAGAGATCAGACTAGATTTTTCAAGTAAAACTCACCTCCCACTTGCCCCAAAGAGGGAAAACAGCACAGGATTTTTTTGTTTTGTTTTGTTTTCCATTCATGTTAGGTGTCCATTATAGCCCAGTAGTTCTGGTGTATAGGCCATCCTTATTCAAGGACCAAAGCTAATATTACTTTTCACAGTAGCTGGAGGAAGTACGACACTGGAGGATATCATAGTGGATTAAGTACTTTGGTCCAGAAATGATGTGCATTCTTCCACCTACACCTCACAGACTGAAACTCACCACCCAGCCCCATCCTCCAGACAGAATTCAGGAAGTGCAGCTACCTTGTGTCCAGAAGTTGGGCTGAAGAATGAGGATATTTTTCAACAGCACAAATAATGGTCACATATGTCTTCATTATCACCAAAAACTTGGTTGATCTTCTTTTTTTACAGGGATGTCCCATTAATCACAGTAATTTACTCCTGCAAATTAGAGGTTTGTGTGTGAAAATACTAACAGGTAGCCTATTTCTTAATAATTTAAATGAAAAGAATTCCTAATGAGTTACATATCGGTCAAATATTTACAACCAATATATTACTCTTAAAAATGCAGTAAAGAATACACATTATGAAATATTGCCTCAGTATGTAAATTGCTTACGTTTTTGGTTCTTAACTACCAAGCAATTAATATGGTTGTTAACAAGTAGTTCTTTTGCATTCAGTAAGTTTTCTTCCATTAATATAGCTTTTCTCAATAATTTTATAACCTTTTATACAAATTTCTTTATTGTTTGGAGGAATTATTTTACTATTTTAGACAAGTACTGTGGAAATATAAAAAGTAATGTGGCAAGATGTTCAACACAAGTACAAAGTCACAGAATATTTTAATTGACAATGACACTGTGATGTGCTTCATATAAGAATGGTATTTCTTTTGTTGATACTCTATAAGTTTTCAAAATATCTACATATGATTTAGAAGTTCTGTCAAATGTATTTGTTATGCAACCTGAGACTTTCACATATACCATTTTTGCTAAAATATTGCTATTGAGTTTTTGAATTGTTTAGATGAATATTGGTCAAAAATTTACATTAAGAAATATATAAGTTCTACTAAGTTTAGATATAAAAAGCAGAAATATGCTCTATCAAGAAAATATTAATGGAGAAGATGTTCCGTAAGGTGTAACTGTTTACTTCTTCTGTTTCCCCGGGAGGGGGAACACAAAGTCCCAAGCAATCTTAGTATCTAACTAAAATCTAGGAATCTAGGTAAAGTGATAGTCTCTAAATGAAGTTTGGATGTGATTCCTATTGACTTAAGTGTCATGATCCCCTTCCCCTACCAAATATTCCATAATGAAGCAGACACAAGACAACCACAATGACCATTTTGATATGGGAAGAACAGGAAATATAATGGTCATTGTTCAGCAGCAATTGTGAAATCCAGCTGTGTTGAATTTATGAGGTGCTTTTAAACTGTATGTGTATTCCTTGATTAGACCCTAATTTCACTTTCTGGGATTAGCAATCCAGTACTGTACCTTGTTCTCCCTCATCCATGGGATTGACCTTTGGGAGTTCTTTAACTTTCTATTATCCTTCTTGTTTTCACTTAAAGAGGGAATTTGAGAATTTGTCTTCTCTGGAGGCTGTGCAGGATTTTTTTTATAGCCTTGTTTTACATCTTTAGAATATTGAGGTCATTTTATGTTTTTTAGTCCAGAGAGATGGATTACTTTGTGGCATTATAGCCTCAAAAGGTTCATTGCCCATTGCCCTACGTACAAGATAAATCAATACACCAAGACATCAGGTTGCAGCAGAGAAAGAGGTTTAATTGTAGGGCTGCCAAACAAAGAGACAGAAGGAAACGTGAAGGCTGTCTTCTCCAGGAGTTTGGGGTAGGATTTTTAAAGGTTTTGGAGTGGGCTGATGTGTGGAGATTGTTGATTGGTTGAAGAGTGCAGGGTGCAGTCATGAGACATGGAGAAGAAGAAACTGCATCCTCATGCTGATTTGATTCTCATGTGAGTTTTTTCGGTTGGCATCAGCTGTTCTGCTGGAATTCAGGATTCTTAAAAGTCTTAGGATTCTAACTTCAGAGATCCTACCTATAAGAACAATGGACATGCAAATGGTAGATATCTAGTGACTTTGACTTTGGTTACAAGGAAGTGGGTCAAATTGCAGCCTGAGTAATGTGTACTTGTAACTATATTTCTGTGCAGAATTCTTGTTTACCCTGCGATGACAGCTTCAGAACAACCCCTTAAAGATTCAGGTCTTTGTGTGTGTGTGTGTGTGTGTGTGTGTGTGTGTGTGAGAGTGTGTGAGATAACTTCTGGTCATCAAACCTACTCTTTTTAATGATAAGATTCTCCCTTTAGATTTAATTTTGGGTACCTTAATCCTGCCAGGTTTCTGTAGAACAGTCTCACCTTCAGTCTCATTTCTTTGCACTATTTGTTCAACTGAAAGGATTGACTGAGTTTCATCTTAAACTACAATATAGTATTAACAGGGAGTGTGATAGTCACACCCTTGACTTTACTGTGAATCTGAGTTTTGATTGACCTTTGCTGATCAAATCATTTCTCAATTTTGTTTTTTAATGTTTGTGGTTAAAAATGTGTTTCAACCCTACACACCCCTAAAATTCTAAACAATGCCATCATATTGTTGCATGAAAACCATTGAATTATTTTCCAAGCTCATCTCTTTCCTATAGTACCATTACAAATGTAACCATCACACATTCACTTTGTGAAACTTGTTCAACTTTTGACCTAAAGCTACAGGTTCACTGGGATATTTTCTCTCTTTCGTGGTATCACAAGTGACAGTTTTATGTTTCACTGTTGCATAATACAAATTGCCATTCTTACAGCCTCCAGTAAGAGTTCCCTTGCTGTTTACTGCCCAGACTTAAAGTAAATGTTATGCATTTTATTGCCATTGTTACAGTAGTACCAATTTCAGGTAATCAATATTTATATTAAAGATAAACTGGGAAAGGAAAGAGAAAGAGAGAGAGAGAGAGGAAGGGAGGAAGGAAGGAAGGAAGGGAGGAAGGAAGGAAGGAAGGAAGGAAGGGAGGAAGGAAGGAAGGAAGGAAGGAAGGAAGGGAGGAAAGAAGAAAGGAAGGAAGGAGGGAAGGAAGGAAGGAAGGAAGGAAAACCTGAAATATATTGGTTTTTAACAAGAAAGGTTTCTTTGTTTGTTTTGTTTTGTTTTGTTTACATAATATGCCCATTTCCATTGAGCCAGGGGCTCTCTGTTCTCATGAGTCCATACAATACATAAAACACTGCCCGGCACACACATAGTCAATATGTATCTATTATTATTATTATTACTAATTACAACTTTGAGGCTGAGATATTTGTTACTATGTTTATATTTGTTATTTTGTAAATTAGTCATTCCTTACTTTTGACTTCCTTACTCCATCCCTATTCTGTATTCTAATCTACTCCTTACTAGGGTCCATGGCTTATTTTAGGTGTACAAAAAAAATGATTTCAATGGTCAGAGGAGTTTTAATTTAAAAATTAGGGTTTGTTTGACATAGATTCAATTATACAAGGAGTGGATTAAGGTTTAGTTTATTCATTGTATCTATCCCTATATACACTCTCACCCTTATCAAAGGGATCATGTGAGTTCCACAGTACATCACCTAGGCTTTTGAACATTCTAGACTTCCTAATGATATGAGATTACTAAATGCATATAGAAGATAACAACAGCAACAGGAAAACAAAGACTCTGATCGTGGCCTTAGAATTCAGTCAAACTCGGCCGGGCGTGGTGGCTCAAGCCTGTAATCCCAGCACTTTGGGAGGCCGAGACGGGTGGATCACGAGGTCAGGAGATCGAGACCATCCTGGATAACACGGTGAAACCCCGTCTCTACTAAAAAATACAAAAAACTAGCCGGGCGAGGTGGCGGGCGCCTGTAGTCCCAGCTGCTCGGGAGACTGAGGCAGGAGAATGGCGTGAACCCGGGAGGCGGAGCTTGCAGTGAGCTGAGATCCGGCCACTGCACTCCAGCCTGGGCGACAGAGCGAGACTCTGTCTCTAAATTCAGTCAACCTCTAGGTAGTGGCTCTGTTTCAGCCCCTAAATATGGCAAGGTCTGAGCCAGAAATGAATTTGATGAACTGTGTGACTTAATGAACAACAAATACAAGAACCAAATAATCACTGTGAGACTTTAGACCTCAAACATCTCCCGGGACTGAATAGTCTGACTATAAGTGCTTTGTGTCATAGTCTGGGAGGCTCAAAACGTGTACAGGAGATGGTATTTATGGAACATCTTAGGGACTAATAGACTATACATCACTACACAGGCTCCAGTGATTTAGACCATGATTGCTACCTGGAAGCTGCTATCTGGAAGCTACATTTGAAAAATCTGCAATTAAAGGAAGAGAAGGAATAATTTCAGTACATCCACAGGAAAGTTCAATAAATGTAAAATAGTTTTGGTAACTGAAAAATATTACATTTGCAAATGATTATTGCAATGTAGAATTCTAAGAGCAATTTTAGATAGACAATTGTTACATTTAACTTCAGGGACTACATTAGGAACCTTTTCTTGAGGAATTTGTCTTGCTTAATGGCTTTAGAGCTAAATGGAAATCATTGTCAGTGTAATTTCAAATTTAAAACAAAACAAAATAGTTAGATTTCAACTAATGATGCAAGTTCTCAATTTGCATATAAGCAATTGTGTTTAATTTTCAGAAACTTAACTCAAACTCTTTAACTTTCATTTATTCAGTAAACATAAAAATAGAAAATATGTATGTTATAATTATATGAGAATATTTCACAACCTCTTTTTGCCTAAAATATGTGGTATTATATTAACATTTTCACATCAGAGCTTTCCTTTTGTTAACTGAGGAAAGTCACAAAATTAACATGTTTTTGTTGTTCATATTGGAAAGATCTAAAAGGAAGCAAATGAAAGGTGGATAAATTTGTAATTGTCTGAATCCCCCATTATGCCTGCATTAGTTTTCTATTGCTATAACAAATTGCCATAACCTTAGTGAAATAAAACAACCAAATAGATTATCTCACAGTTTCAAGAGGTCAGAAATTTGTGATTTCAGCTAGTTTCTCTGCTCTAAGTCTCCCCAAAGAAGTTGAGGTGTTGACAGAGTACCATGGCTTTTCGGGTAATATAAGATAATCTGTTTCCTTGCTCACTCAGATTGCTGGCAGAATTCAGCGCATTCTGATTTTGAGATTGAGGTCCCTGTTTTCCTACTGAAAATTGGCTTGAGGTCTTCTCAGCCTCTAGAGGTGGCCCACTTTCCTTGTCTAATACCCCACTTCCTCTAGGTTGAAATTTTCTCAGGCTTTGAATTTCTCCTCTCCCTCCCTTTTTCATATTATCTATATTATTCAGGGCTCACTAGAGGAACAACACTAATAGGATAGATGTATATATAAAGGGGAGTTTATTGAGGGGAATTGACTCACGTGATCACAAGGTGAAGTCCCACAATAGGCTGTCTGCAAGCCGAGGAGCAAGGAAGCCAGTTCAAGTCCCAAAACTTGAAAAGTAGGGAAGCCAACAGTGCAATCTTTAGTCTGTGGCCAAAGGCCTAAGAGCCCCTGACATACCACTAGTGTAAGTCCAAGAGGTCAAAAGCTGAAGAACTTGCAGTTCAATGTTAGAAAGCAGGAACCATCCAGCACAGAAAAAAGATGAAGGTGGAAAGACTCAACAAGTCTGCTCTTCCACCTTCTCCTCCCTGCTTTATTCTAGCCGCACTGGCAGCTGATTAGATGATGCCCACCCAGATTGAGGGTGGGTCTGCCTTTCCCTATATACACTGACTCAAATGTTAATCTCCTTTGGCAACACCCTCACAAACACTCCCAGGAACAATACTTTGCATCCTTTGCTGCAATTAAGCTGACACTCAATATTAACTATCACAGCATCTTTCTTAATTCAGCTGAAAAAGGCTCTCCTCTTTTAAGGGCTAGAGTGATTAGACTGAAACTGTGGAGATAAGCCAGGATCGTCTCTTCATCATACCTTTCATCACCTTTGCCAAGTTTCTTTTAGCATGTAAGCTGACATATTCATAGGTGCAATATCAAGGGTTTGAAGATTAAAGAGACAAAACTGCCAACCACAATACTAAGTCATTTTAAAATGCAGGGTTTAATGTAAACATAACATTCCCATACTGATAACTATCAGGGGAACTTTCATTGCTTTTGTGTAAGTTTGAGATTTCTATATAGCCACTGTGTGTGTCTCTTCTATGCCTAATATCATTATTTTAGAAAAGATTTTCTCAAATTCTTGAACTGTAATATGAGATATTGAATTAATTTGTAATGTTTAATTAAATTGCTGTTTGAGAATATCTGCCTGTCTGCTTGTCTATCTATCCATCCATCTACCATATACTTACCTATAGTTAATTATTTAGGAATAGGATACATTAATTCCTGAAAGCAGAAATTCTTCCATGTGATTACTCCCTTGCTTCCCACTCAACATGAGCATATGTTCAAGGAAGGTGAGTTATGCTAGGTTATATGAGAGAGAGAGAGAAAATACCAATTCTCTTCTGTCTCACTCTGTTCCAAAAGTAAACATTATGCACCATTTATGACTCATTGGATGTCTACTGCATGTTAGACATCATCTAAGAAATGTACATACATTACTTTTAATTCACAAAATAATTACATGTTTATTTAACAATGATTCAAATTTACATACTCAAGACCCTGAACTGAACTGATTAAATGGCAAATCCAGGCTAACCTATTATCTCTTCAATTATTATTATTATTTTTTTAAGTTTTTACTGAATACCTATTATGTGTTAAAGTTTCTCCTAGGCACACCAATACTATACTAACAATTTGCAAGTATAAATTCATAAAAATTATGCCTCTCAGCTGTCCTTTAAAGATAAATTGATTTATTATAAACAATTGTTAAAAATTATCCAAATTATTTTGAGCTGAAGGCACCTGAAATATCTGCATTAAATTTTAATGTAGTTCATTTCAAGGCATAAACATTCATTTTATATAAGCAGTTTAAAAATTAAGGCAAATGATTTTAAAATAATAGTATATCTGCAAAGTGTTTTTCATGTTAGTACCTCCTGGATGATGACTTTGCTGTCCCTTGCTTTCTACCAAGTTCCTACGAAAAAGGGAAATTGAGAAAATTACAACCATGTCTTTGGAGGTTATCCAACAGGACATTGTACCTCAGCTGCATCAGCTTGTGTGCCCAGAGCTCGGACTCTTTCTTCCCTCCCAATTCTGTAATTAGAAGTAAGGTCTACTGCTTTCCTGGCCACATCTCAAATTAAGGTATTTAAAAAGGAGGATGGCCAAGTGCAGTGGCTCAGGCCTACAATTTTAGTACCTTGGGAGTCTGAGGTGGGAGAATCACATGAGCCCAGGATTTTGAGACCAGCCTGGGCAACATAGACAGATCTCACCTGTACGAATAATTTGAAAATTAGTCGGGTAGTGTTGTGCATGCTTATAGTTCCAGCTACTTGGGAGGGTGATGTGGGAGGACCACTGGACCTGGGAGGTTCAGGCTGCAGTGAGCTGTAGCTGCCCCACTGCACTCCTGCCTGGGTGACAGAGAGATACTGTTTCAAAACCAGAAAAAAAGAAAGAAAGAGAGAGAGAGAAGGAAGGAAGGAAGGAAGGAAGGAAGGAAGGAAGGAAGGAAGGAAGGAAGGTAGGTTGGTTATTCCTATATAGTAAGAGATATTCATTAAAAATATGGTCTTACGCTTGATTAACTCAAGAAATGCAACAATCTTAACAATGATAGTCTGCTTTGAAGTACATTTTTCTCCAATGCAATAATCCAAACCAGGTGTCCTAAATACTTATTATTCCAAGAAAAAATAATTTTAACATCACCATTCCTTAAACTGTTATATAGATCTTAAACCAGAAAAGATATGCAAAGTGCTTACCATAATTAAATAATGTGTAAAAGAATGTAGCTACTACTATTATTTTACTACTAATAATATTATAATAATAATGGAAAACATGTCTAAGGAAAATTTGATTAATAACAGAAGTAATTTTGAAATCTCTAAACCAGAAAAGTTATAAAAAGTTGATGTATTTCAAGGTAATTTAAGTTGGTGCTCTGACTTACGGGTAACCTGATACAGAGCAAGTGTTCAGTGTAGCCTGTAGAAATAAAGAAGAAAAATATAAAAGTTCAAATTTCTCATCTCCAGTGGTTCTCCTCTGTTTCTAACCTGTATGAAGAAAACAATGGATTAACCAACTGGGGAGAAGAGTGAGCCCCAGAGAGAGTCAGCTGAGAAGGACAAACGATTCTGCCTCATTCTGGTCTCAGTTTAGATATTCTTTTATTGCTGACATAAACTATAAAAGTTGTTCAGTTAAATTTATAGGCATCTCTCTCTTGTGCTTGGAGACTTGGGAACTGCTTGTTTTTAGTTTTGTTTAGTTTTATTATTTTTTTCTATAATGTGCCACAATGTTTGCCACAAGGAAAGATTAGTGACAGCATAACACCACAGTTTTATAAACATCTGTTGATTAACTCACTTAACTTCTCTTCATTGAATGCTATGATTATCTGTATTTGGTGATTCATCATATTAGAACTCAGTAAA
Source organism: Papio anubis (assembly GCF_008728515.1). Classification (NCBI taxonomy): domain Eukaryota; kingdom Metazoa; phylum Chordata; class Mammalia; order Primates; family Cercopithecidae; genus Papio; species Papio anubis. Next base: position 61,011,896 of record NC_044981.1, on the reverse strand, counting down.
AGAGACACATCAAGGAAACATTTAAAATAAAAATTACAAATAATACCATATGAACTTATTTTGGTAATTTTATATAATTTTAATTCAGGTATCATTAAACATTTACCAATAGATACGTGATAGGATAGTTTTTAAAGTAGTAACAAGTGTTTCTTTTTCTCTGTTAATTTGCATTCTGAATGTCACTAGTAAACTAGATATTTTAAGTCCCTCATAAGTAAATTAATAGCTTCATTCACAAGCTCTTGTTATATTATCAACCTGCTCAATTAATATCAAATATAGATCAGAGGTGAAACAATCTTTTTTTCTCCAAGTCAACATTTCTTAGTTATACATTGGTTTCTAACACTCTTTATGTTTAATGAATATCTGCAGAAACAAGCACATTAAAGTTATTTAAAATCATCTGAACTAAAAATCAAAGAATGTATAAAAATATTTCTCCTTTTCCATAAAAACCCATATCCTAATGTTAGAAATAATTTGTTGTAACTGCATATGATGTTTAATTTTTATTTGTTTTAATGTTTATATACATGTTCAATACTTAATTAGTATAAATAAGCCAGGGAAATAATAACATTTTTAGAAGCTTCAATGTATTAATTAGTCATAGTGATCAGTCACCAACTGAATTAAAAATATTGAACAAAGATATATACATATTTATTTTTTCTTAGTTTTATTAGAAAATAAAGGTTTCCTTTTTTTTTTTTTTTTTTTAGAGACAGAGTCTCACTCTGTCTCCAGGCTGGAGTGCAGTGGCGTGATCTCGGCTCACTGCAACCTTTGCCTCCCAGGTTAAAGTGATTCTCCTGCCTCAGCCTTCCGAGTAGCTGGGAGTACAGGCGTGCGCCACCACGCCCAGCTAATTTTTGTACTTTTAGTAGGCATGGGGGTTTCACCATTTTGGCCAGGACGGTCTCAATCTCTTGACCTCATGATCCACCCACCTTGGCCTCCCAAAGTGCTGGGATTACAGGCGTGATCCACTGTGCCTGGCCTAAAGATTTACTTCTTAAAACATATAGGAAAATAATGCCATATTAAATTCGCTGGTTCAATAAAATTAGTCTTAAAATTGGTCTAACTTATAGGTTTACTATTTGAAGCAAACAAGGCTGATTAACACATCAGTTGTCTTAAACAGTGATTTATTTGCAAGAGTAATGAATTTCTAGAAAGTGCACAAATAATTCTGAATGAATTAAAACAAACTCAGAGAAGACTTAAACACAAGAATTAGTGAAGAAACTCAGAGCAGAAACATTTTATATGACTATTAACACCAGAAAAATGTCATTACGTCAGAAAAAAATGAGTAAAACATGTAGAATAAACTCTGGCTTTAAAAAAATGGATGTCAGCCTTCCATTATCCTAAAATATATAATTTAATAAAACTACTTAAAACTGAAAAACTGTAAATGTTTAATACTTGGCGCTACTGCATTAGCATGTTCTTCTAACTCTTGATACAATTTTGTGTCAAGAAGTTCACATCGAATTAATTTGTGTTCATACTATTTGCGAATTTTTCTTTTCTTTTTTCTTTTTTTTTCCTTTTTTTTCTTTTTTGAGACGGAGCCTCGCTCTGTCACCCAGGCTGGAGTGCCGTGGTGCAATCTCGGCTCACTGCTACCTCCACCTCCCGGGTTCACGCCATTCTCCTGCCTCAGCCTCCTGAGTAGCTGGGACTACAGGCGCCTGCTACCACGCCTGGCTAATTTTTTGTATTATTAGTAGAGACGGGGTTTCACCGTGTTAGCCAGGTTGGTCTTGTTCTCCTGACCTCACGATCCGCCCGCCTTGGCCTTCCAAAGTGCTGGGATTACAGGCGTGAGCCACCGCGCCTGGCCTAGAACTTTTTTTTTTTTTTTCTAAGTAACCATATCTGAGAAGTATTTGTATAGATGCCCTGGGGAAAAACATACTTTAAAAATCAAATAGATATATCTGATCTCAAGAAAACATAATATTTGAAAATTTAAAAATCATATTATCCAAAAGACAGTAAAAATGTGGCAGAGTAAACATCATTTAGCTTTGTGTCTACATAGATAATATATAGTATACATATATATGTATTAAATACACCCACACACACACACATATATATATAATGAACTCGGATTTGAATACTGGGATAACTGAGATGAATTATTTTCCTCAGATTATTCATTTAAATCAGCCAGTGCTCATTTAATACCCACTACTTGCCAGTCTTGTTTAAAAGATGAAAACTGCGAAGTATTCTAGACTTTGTCTCAAGCAAGATATTGATCAATAGTAATATAGATATAAAATTAAAAATGAAAGGACAAAGTAATTTGCAAAGAATTTAAAAATAATTATTCGAATTAAATTAAGCAACCTACCTGCAGACAAGTCACTAAGCAACATTTTTCAGATTTTTAAAATAGCAAATAAGATGATTGAATTTCACCTTTTGGTATATTCTAGAAAGTTTTGTTTGATTCTGCACAGTGTCGCGGTAAGCTAGTGGTTTTGAATAGATAATGAATAATGAGAACATACCTCTCATCTTTTGCAAGGACTAGCCTTTGTAGTGTGTGTACATGCACACACAAACATGCATGTATGTATTTATAGCTACAGTCTTTATTGATAATCTTTAAAGATTACTACAGAATATGCATAATTGTATTTGAATATTTACAGATTTTATTTAAAAGGCTGGCATATAAATACAGGCTGAGAAGTATTTCATTAACCATTTTGCCACTAGAGGATTTAAGAATAATGACAACTAAAAAACAAATACTGTCATTTATTTGCTATAATTGGTGCAACACCTTTCTCTATCTAATAATGTAAATGTTTTTCTTGCCAAGTATAGTAAACCTTATGTAGATCCATTTTAAATATACCTAGTTCATTTTTCTGCATTTCATAACAAATGTACATTTTATAGAGACAACTGGTCATCTATGGGGAACATGGTTTATTGTACTTTCTTCTGAGTCATGACACTCATTGGACTACATCCAACATATATATGTTATTAATACAAGATATTCTGGATCATTTCACAGGCATAGATATTGCTAGGTGGCTAACTTTTCTGGAGATATCCATAGATATTACCATTTTTACCAAATATACAGACATTAAGTGAATTAAAGCTTTGACCCCAGACAACAAGATTCTTTCATTAGACTGTAATCATTAGCTAGTCCCATGTATTTTGGTGAAGCACAGTGTACCAGGAGTAATTTTTATATTGTAGTCTAAATTTTCAGCATCTCACCATCTGTTTGGGGGTCCATATCTCCAAAAATACTCATAATGTGCATTTATATGGGATTTCAGATTTAGTTATGAAATGTGTAGTTATTATCTGTAAAATAACATAAACCTAAAGTTAATGGAAAATGAAATAAGTAAAATTTGAAGACATGTCCTATTGTATATCCCATGTGCCTGGCACTTTCTGAATAATTAAATTTTGTACTAATCATGGACATCATGTTGCTTGTAGTTACTAAATTGCTTTTTTTTTTTTTCCAGTTGTTTAAGTATGCAAACGTTTCCAACTTTATTAATTTAGGCTCTTTTATTTCATAATCTAAATAAATAATTTTGCCTAATAACCATAAACCATCCATATTGAAGTTATCAAAGTAGGAAATCATATTACAAGTGAAAACATATATTATGTGAAGACTGAGGTAGTGTGTTTTTAATCACTTTATCATAATTCATCATAATTGAAAAAGGTCAATACTCAGTTAAATGAATTGCCTGGATCCTTACATTCTGTTGTACACATGGCTTACAGTCAAGACAAAGTTATCTGCTAACTTTTAGTACCTGTAAAATACTACCCTAAATCATGTAAACCCAATCAGATCATGTATTTGAATTCCTGCTAATGCTCACACACAGTATATTTCAGGGTTCATTTATTTCTTTCTTTTCCACTTAAAAATGATCTTACCCAGTGTACCAGACTTAAAATTGTACTTCAAATTCAGGTTTCCCACACTCCAGATATTTTTCCTTTTTATGTTTATAATTACTATGATGAACAGTGAATTATTGACAAGATTGCTTGAAGAATATTCATAGAAAGGGTTCAACTAGGTCTCTCACCTTATCCATAGAGAAGTCACCACCATATTAAACAATAAAATTAATTTAGTCAACAAATATACCAATATTCTGAACATCTATTGTATGCCAGACACAGCTAATTTAATATGTTGATTTCTCCAATAGTAAATAATGTGATTTTGCATGTACTGTTATATTCATAAGAAAAACAAGAAAATTAAAGTTATAAGACAGATGTATATATCTGTGCAGTGGAAATAGTTGAAGCAAAAACCATCTATAAACTGAGATGCCTGTAGATGTTTCATTTACAGAGACTTCTGGGGTGGTTAGAAAAAAGTTAATTTAACTTTTAAGATTGTTGTTTTCTTTATATATTTATCTTGTTTACACAATAATGCTCAAGAAAAATTCATACCTAAACAGCTTTGATATTTTTGATAAAACTGATGAAATTCTAATAAGAAAAAGTAAAATAAGTACAGAAAAAATACTTAAAAGGAGGGAAAATATGATGAGCAATTCTATGTTTCCCCTAATCAACTGACATAAACTATCTTAATTTATATTAAACCTCTTGCTTTTTAAAGTTATAATAAATTACACACCAGAATAAAGATTAATACTATTCTATAAAATATATGAAAAGGGCCAGGCGCGGTGGCTCAAGCCTGTAATCCCAGCACTTTGGGAGGCTGAGACGGTGGATCAGGCTGTCAGGAGATCGAGACCATCCTGGCTAACACGGTGAAACCCCGCCTCTACTAAAATACAAAAAACTAGCCGGCATGGTGGCAGCACCCAGTCCCAGCTACTCGGGAGGCTGAGGCAGGCGAGAATGGCGGAACTCCAGCAGGGGAGCTTGCAGTGAGCTGAGATCTACACTGCACTCCAGCCTAACTTTTAATAGAGCCAGACTACGCCCCAAAAAATATATATATATATATATATATATGGTGCTGAAAAACTTCTGTGATTAATACTATAGAATGAGTGATTATGTAATACTAATATCCACAATATATTTTAATTAAGTGATATTAACATTTCATATTGTAGAATGTTTAGTTGTTGCTTAGTTAACTCAGAAATATAAATATTTAAAATAAAGTGTTATTTTTCCAGAGGGTTAGGAATTTGTTTATGAGAATATTTTTATTTGATAACACAGTTAATAAATACAATTTAGTTTATAGCTAGCAAGAATTATTTTAGTCAGTGCATAATAAATTTAGTATTACCTAATTTAGTCAGTTCATAGTAAATTTAGTGTCTGTGTTTTTCTTTAAGCAGTAATCAGATAGATGGACCAAACAACAATCTGAATCAGTATCAAGGAAATTCAATTGATCATATTTCATGAACTCTGGATTATATTTTGATTAAAGTAGTAATGAACCAGATTATATGTCATGCACAATAAATATATATATATGACATATACATATACACATATATATCATATGTATGCATATATATATACATGGTTTATATTCAAAGACGCATGCCAGTACAAGCGGTTATATTATTTTAACATCTTGTTAGTGGTTTAAAATGCTGGCTATGTCTCAATAATTTAATATATTTTTATACCATTATGAATGTTCCTTTTGGAGTTTGCTAGTGAAATTGTTAAGATAATAAGTATTGTCAGAGCCATTTTAAATGGTTTATATATGCAAATAATGTTTTCTGTATTACTAGATGAATTTTGAGAAATGTGACAAATTTAAAGGGAATGTCTAGTTTGCACTTTAGACTTTATTCTTCTGTTGATACACCTTTTCAGGAATGTTTCCTAAGCTTGGCTCAAAATGGAAGTTCTTGGGGAACTTTTAACAATCCTATTGATCGGGCAGCATCCTAGGCCAATTAAGCCAGAAGTAGTGGGTTTGAATCCCGTTTATTAGTATTTTTTTAAAGCTCTATGGGAAATTACCGTGTTTAGCCAATGTCAGAGAACCATACTGTAAAGGTCTAGAAATCTTGAGATAAATCACAAATGCCATACTATTACAACTTTATGTGTATGAATAGGACATTTAAACAGATTGGAATTTGTAAATATAATATTTAACTGTCTCCAATCAATATAATTTTTACAATAAAATAATTTTAATTCTGGATCTTTTCAGTCTTTCTGCTGATCATGACTTAGGGCTTTAAGGAATTTATCTATAAAAAGAAAACTAAACATAAAACTAAGAAAATTAAGATTTCATGAGAAAATAAGAAATAGTCTTCCTTACTCTTATTATATTCAAACTGAATGTATGCTTTATACTGATTTTCAAATAATTTGCTTATGTTATCTTAGAGTTTCACCAAATGAAACTCTAACGTGTTATCTTAGAGTTTCACCAAAACCAGTTGGAAGCATGCTGCTTAAAGTTTTAAATTGCAATTATACAGAAAATGAACTTATGTAGGTTGATTTCTCTCAATTCTTCATCATAATCAGTGAAGAAGACATGTATATACCAAGAAAGGGTAGCCAAGAAGAAAGGAAGCTTTCTTTTTTTTCTTCAATATTCTGATTATACCCACATGATTATTTGATTCAAGAAATAAAAGAGAAAAGTCTGCAATAAAAAGTATGCATTATTTCCTGGGCATTAATATATTAAATTATCAAGCCAGAGACTAATAGTGCCATTTGGGTCAACAGGCCATTTAAGCATTTAGTTAAATTTATATGAGTACATTGCTTGAAAGATAATTGTAATCACATAAAATGATTCAGTTCAATGATTCCAGTGTGGCATAAAGATAATGAATCTTTTGTATCATTCATCCTGGGAATATTAACATTATTGAGTCCTATGACTACTAATGAGCTTTTTGCTGGGAGAAAGAATAAGTTACACAGAAAGATATTTTGATTATTATAAACATGATATTTTAAAAAGTAATTAGTATGCTTGTGAGTAAATAGAATTAGCTTTGATCATAAGGAAGCTGAATATTGCAAGCATCATAATCATCCTGTGAAAATTAATCCCTTAATAAAACTAGAAAAGTTATAGAAGTTTTAAATAAAGTACAGTTAGGAAGACTTAGAAATACTGCCAGAAACAGAGGACATATGTCAAATTTGAATAATTCGCTTTATATATAGGATGCCCCCCTGTAGTTATGGCACATAGTTTAGAACATTTACAATGAAAAAATGGACCTCTTGACAAAGAGAAGTAGAAAGTCTGGAATTTATGGCTCCAGAAACTTAAAAGTATCATAATAGGAAAATATAAACATAAAAATGTATCTAAATGATTGAACAAAATGTATCTACATATGCTTCTCTGCTCTCACCAATTTAGATTTCGTTGTTAGCAATCAATGACTAATGAAGGTAAATAATCCCTGTACATCTATGAGTTTGGAAAAATGAAGTCATGCAAATCTGAGTAGACAAACTCTGATATGCTAAGAATAGTTGAAAAAGAAAAAAGAAAAAGAACAACAGAACACAAACAAACAAACAAAAAACACCAACAAAAAAGGAATAGTTTAATAGGCCGGGCATGGCAGCTTATATTTGTAATCCCAGTGTTTTGGGAGTCTAAGGGGAAAGGTTCACTTGTGGCCTGAGTTTGCTTCAAGTCTGGACAACTTAGTGAGATACTGTCTCTACAAAAAATAAAAATAAGAAATAAAAATAAAAACAAACAAACAAAACAAAACAAAACAAAAAAAACTAGCCAGGCATGGTGGCATGCACATGTAGTCCCAACTGCTAGGGAGTCTGATTCGAAAGGATACTTGAGCCCAGGACTTCAAGGCTGCATTGACCTCAAATTGCACCATTGCACTCCAGCCTGAGCTGGATATTTTTATATCCAGTTGTAGGAACTATATCTCAAAAGGTGAAACACAATGCATTCAAAAAGATAAATTTAGATACATGAAATGTGGCTTATATATTTTTTAGTGGCATAACAATTTAGTTTTATATAACTTGTTTATGAACATGATACATATTTATATTATGCATTTGATTCAGAGGATTAAATGTATTTAGAATACCTTTATAGAAACGGATTGCTTAAAGAACTTTTTGTCATTGGTTTTGCCTGCAAAGAAATATGAACTTGAATTTCCATGTTAGATATCTGATAAAGAGTGAATGTAAAATATGATATTATAATACACTGCCAGGTGGCAATTTAAAGCTCTCCAAGTGTGTGAGATAATGCAATAAATGAAATAAAAAGTGATATTTAGTATAAGTGAGATTATATTATACTGAATGAGAATGTCCTTTTAAGATGATTTGAAATTGTGATTATATTTTTCTCATCTAGAAAAAGGAGAGTCAGCTAAGTGTTAAGAGTAACAAGTGTATATTCTCTATTTTAAAAGACTCATATAATTTTTAAATTAAATTGTTTACAGTTCTTATGATGTTAATGCTAGATTTTTTTTTTTTTTTTTCTATCTTAGATACATACAGTTGTACACCAGATAAAGTTGTTTCAGTCAAGGATGGACCACATATGCTAAGGTGTTCCCATAAGATAATAATAGAGCTGAAAAATTCCTATCTCTTAGTGATGGTAGTCATGGTAATGTAGTAGTGCAATGAATTACTCGCGTGCTTGTGGTGATGATGGTGAAAACAAACCTACTGCTCTGCCAGTCATACAAAAATATAAGGAAATACAATTATGTGCTACTTTATAATAAAAGATTACATTATCAATTTATGTATTTACTATGCTATGTTTTTAATCATTATTTTAGAGTGTATTCTTCTAATTATTAAAAAACACTTAACTGTGAAACAGCCTGAGGTAGGCCCTTCAGGAGGTATTTCAGGGGAAGGCATTATTATCATAGGAGATAACAGCTCATGTGTGTTATTTCCTCTGAAGACCTTTCAGTGGGACAAAACGTGGAGGTGAAAGTCAGTGATATTGACGATCTTAAACTGTGTAAGCATAGACTAATATGTGTGTTTGTATCATAGTTTTTAACAAAAAAAGTTTAGAAACTACAAACTAAATGATTTTTTAAAAAATTGTATTAAAAACCTGTATAGTAAGGATATAAAGGAAAAAGCTTCTACAGTAAGGATATAAAGCAAGAAAATATTTTTGTATCGTTGTGGAATATTTTTGTATTTTAACCTAAGTGTTATTATAGAAAAGTCAAAGAGTTGGCCGTGTGCAGTGGCTCATGCCTGTAATCCCAGTGTGTCCAGAATTGGTGGGTTCTTGGTCTCACTGACTTCAAGAATGAAGCTGCGGCACTTGCTGTGAGTGTTACAGTTCTTAAAGATGATATGTCCGGAGTTTGTTTCATCTGATGTTCAGACATGTTTGGAGTTTCTTCCTTCTGGTGGGTTTGTGGTCTTGCTGGCTTCAGGAGTGAAGCTGCAGACCATTGCGGTTAGTGTTACAGCTCATGAAGGCGACATGGACCCAAAGAGTGAGCAGCAGCAAGATTTATTGTAAAGAGCCAAAGAACAAACCTTCCACAGTGTGGTAGGGGACCTGAGCTTGTTGCCACTGCTGGCTTGGTCGGCCTGCTTTTATTCCCTTTTATGACCCCACCCACATCCTGCTGATTGCTCCATTTTACAGAGAGCCTATTGGTCTATTTTACAGAGTGCTGATTGGTGTATTTACAATCCCTTAGCTAGACATAAAGGTTCTCCAAGTCCCCACTAAACTCAGGAGCCCAGCTGACTGACTTCCCTAATGGATCCTGCACCGGGAGGCAGGCAGAGCTGCCGGCAAGTCCTGTGCCCTGTGCCTGCACTCATCAGCCCTTGGGTGGTTGGTGGGACTGGGCACCACAGAGCAGGGGCTGGTGCCTGTAGGGAGGCTCCGGTGGCACAGGAGCCCATGGCGGGGCGGGGCTTGGGCATGGTGGGCTGCAGGTCCTGGGCCCTGCCTCGCCTGGAGGCAGCTGAGGCCCGGTGAGAATTTGAGCGTGGCGGGGGTGGGCCGGCAGTGCTGGGGGACCCGGTGTACCCTCCGCAGCTGCTGGCCTGGGTGCTAAGCCCTTCATGGCCTGGGGCCGTCACGCAGGCTAGCGGCTCCGAGTGTGGGGCCGGCAGAGCCCACGCTGGCCTGGAACTCACGCTGGCCTGTGAGCGCCTTGCCAGCCCAGGTTCCTGCCCACACCTTTCCCTCCACACCTCCCCACAAGCAGAGGGAGCTGGCTCAGGCCTTGGCCAGCCCAGGGAGGGGAATCCCACAATGCAGGGGCAGGCTGAAGGGCTCCTCGAGTGCCACCACAGGGGACGCTGAGGCCGAGGAGGTGCTGAGAGCGAGGGCTGCTAGCACGTTGTCACCTTTCAATCCCCCCTCTAAACAGGACACCCAAACTGCTGTTGGGAATATGGCCGATGACTGCTCTAACTACTTCCTGCTGGATCAGGGCAATGTAGGGGCCCTGCAGTTGTAGTGTCCTCCAGAGGGGAGCTCTCTAGGCCAGTGAAAATGCCAGCGGGTTGGTCCGGGGTCCTCAGTAGAAGTTGTTAGTTGAGCTCATTTGGGGTTGCATTTGGAAGATCATCTATAGCTTGATGGCCTTGCTTCTAGAGGAAACCAATTTGACAAGAAGGTTAAAGATACAGGGCCCAAAGGCAAGTAACAGCAACATGGCTGCCACGGGACCTAGAAAGAAAAGAAGCCATGTTGCCCAGCTACAGAGGTTGGTATAAGAGTTTGAAAGGTGTCTGATTTCAGAAGGCTTTTCCTGTAAACACCGGGTGGCATCTCGTACTGTACCTGACTGGTTAGTGTAAAAGCAACACTCTTCCCCTAAGACGTTGCATAGTCCTCTTTCTCAGCAGTGAGGAGGTCTAGCCCTTGGCAGTTTTGGAGAGTCACTGCTGCCAAAGAGTCTGTTTGGGATTGTAGAGTAAGGATCAATTTTGTTATTTCTTGCAAACTGTCTGAGAGGCAGATATTGGTTGAAGTTCCATATAAGAAGAATGTGCCTTGGCTGGGTAGACTGAAATTTACCCTAGCTTTTAAAGGAATAGGGTACACTGTTTCTTTACTACTTCCATCTCTCTTTCTTTTTGACTTCTTCATCTTTCTCTTTCTGACTCTCTCTTTGTGTCTCTCTTCCTCTCTTTCCTTCTGACTCCCTCTTTGTCTCTCTCTGTTTCCTTCTTTGACTTTCTGTCTGTCTCTTCCTCTCTCTCTTTGACTCCTTCTCTTTGTCTCTCTGTTTCTTCCTCTCTCTGTCTCTCTCTTTGACTCTCTGTTGCTTCCTCTCTCTCTTTCTCTGACTTACTGTCTCTTTCTCTTTGTCCTTTCTGCTGTGCTGGTCTTTCCCTGCCTCTGCCAGCTGTTTATGCTGTTCTCCCTTCTCCTTCCCCTTTTTGATGGCTTTGGCAGTGTAAGACTGCCACCTCCTTGGGTTTTTGCACTGCATGTAGTAACTCCATAATTTCCTTGTGGCATTTAATGGGGTTTTCCCCAGAGGATAGGAATGCCCTTTCTTTCCATATTGCAGCATGGGCATGTAGGATTAGATAACCATATTTGCTATCTGTATGCACATTTATTCTTTTTCCCTTTCCCAGCTTTCCCAGTTCTAAGGCTCGGGTAAGTGCCACTAGTTCTGCTAACTGGGCACTGGTCCCTGGGGAAAGAGGTTTACTTTCAAGTACGGTTACATCACTAACTATGGCATAACCTGCCCTTCATATCCTGATATCCACAAATGAACTTCCATCAGTGTATAAGTTAAGGTCAAGATTAGCTAAGGGGACTTCTAAGAGATCATCTCAAGTGACATAAATCTGGACTATAATTTGTTGGCAGTCGATTGGTTCCCCATTCTCTGGGAGAAAAGTGGCAGGATTGAGGGCCACGCATGTGCATATTTGAAGCACCGGTCCCTCAAAGAGTAGCGCCTGGTATCTAAGTAGGCAGTTGTCTGATAACCATAAACTTCCTTTGGCACCTAGTATGCCATTTACATCATGAGTAGTCCAGACAGTGATATCCTTTCCTTGTATTATTTTGATAGCCTCTGGCGCTAAGATGGCCACCACTGCAACTACCCATAAACAGTGAGGCCACCCTTTTGCTACTACATCAGTTTCCTTACTTGGGTATGACACTGGTTGTGAGGTTGTCCCACGAGTCTGAGTAAGGACTACAAGAGCTATCCCTGCTCTCTCTGTGACGTATAAAAAGAATTTTTGTCCTGTTGGAAGGCTTAAAGCTGGAGCTTGTACTAGGGCCTGCTTTAAGGTTTTGAAGGCTGTTTCTGCCTCTGGTTCCCATTCTACTAGATGAGTATTTGCTCTCTTGGTTTCTTTGTTTAGAGTATAAAGGGTCCTTGCTATCTCACTGTATCCGGGGATCCATAGTCGGCAAAAACTGGTCATTCCAAGGAACCCCCACAACTGTTTTAATGTCTTAGGGTGAGGGCAAGCCAGTATAGGCTGTATTCATTCCTTGCTGAGAGTCCTGGTCCCTCTGGCTAAGATTAGGCCTAGATATTTGACCTGCTGTAGGCAAAGCTGGGTCTTCTACCTAGACACCTTGTACCCTTGATTAGCTAGAAAGTTAAAGAGATCTAGAGTAGCCTGCTGGCTTGAGGTTTCCGAACTGGTAGCCAAAAGTAAATCATCCACATACTGAAGGACCAGAGTGCCTGGACTTGAGAAGTGGCCTAGATCTTGGGCCAGTTCCTGACCAAACAGATGAGGACTATCCCTAAACCCATGGAGCAACACCGTCCACATAAGTTGGGACGTGTGGTCTGTGGGATCCTCAAAGGCAAAGAGAAACTGGGAGTCAGAGTGTCAGGGAATACAGAAGAAGGCATCCTCGAGGTCCAGAACCATGAACCATTCTGCTTCCTCTGGTATTTGAGAGAGCAGGACATAGGGATTGGATACAACTGGATATAGAGGAATTACTGCCTCATTGATGAGTCTAAGATCTTGCACTTATCTCCACTGACCATTCGGTTTTTGTACTCCTAGAATTGGGGTGTTGCAGGGACTGCTGCATTTCCTTAGTAAGCCTTGAGCTTTTAAATGTTTAACAATATTCTGTAATCCTTTATGAGCTTCAGGCCTTAAGGGTTATTGCCTTTGATAAGGAAAAGTGGTGGTGTCTTTTAACTTGATTTTGACTGGGTGGGCATTTTTTGCCCTTCCAAATTGTCTTTCCAATGTCCAGAATTCAGGGTTGATTCCCTCCTCAAGTAGGGGGCAACGAATGGGTAACTTGTTCCCCATATTCTTGTAGATAATAGCTCCAGCCTTGGCTAATATATCCCTCCCTAATAAGGGTATAGGATTTTCAGGCATAAAAAGAAAGGCATGTGAAAAGAGTAAATTCTCACAATTACAGCTGAGGAGGTGGGATAAATATCTGGTTACAGGCTGTCCCAGGATTCCTCAGATGGCAACGGACCTTGAGGACAATCATCCAAGACAGGAGATTAACATTGAGAAGGCTGTGCCGGTGTCCAGGAGGAAGTCAATTTCCTGGCCCTTAGTGGTTAAACATACCCGGGGCTCAGTGAGGGTGATGACATGAGCTGGTGCTTGCCCTGGGAACCCTCCGTCCCGTGATTGGATCATCTGGTTGGGGGCTTTTGACCCAGAGAACCTTTGCCCTCTGGGACAGTGTACCTTCCAGCGATTGCCTTGGCATAGTGGACATGGACGAAGGGAGAGCTTGTTTCTCATTGGACAATCTTTTTTAAAGTGTCTTCATAAACCACACTGATAACAAGCCCTACTGGGTGATTGGCCTGCTCCATTTTCTGTCCTCTTTGAACCAGCAAAGTTTGTTTGTCTGAGTGCCATGACTAAGGCTGCGGCCCTTCTCTGATCTCACTTTTCCCTTTGGACCTGTTCCTCTTGGTCCCTATTATAGAACACCGAGGTTGCCACGTTTAATAATACCTCCAAATTTTGTTCAGGGCCCAGGGCTTGCTTTTGGAGCTTTCTCTTTATATCTATGCCTGATTGGGTAATAAACTTATCTTTTAGAATCAATTAACCCTCAAGTGATTTGGGTGATAGGGGAGTATATTTTCTTAGGGCCTCCCATAGCTGCTTGAGGAAGGCAGAAGGATTTTCTTCCTTTCCCTGAGTTATGGTGGACATCAATGAATAATTCATGGGCTTTTTCCTAATTCTCCTTAGTCCTTCTAGAACACAGGTCAACAGATATTTATGACTCCAGTCCCCGTGATCTGAGTCAAGGTCCCAGTGGGGATCCATACTGGGGATGGCTTGGTGACCAGTAGGGAATTTGTCCCTTTCTTCGGCTGTCATTCTATCATTTACTTGACTAAGATACCATGTATCTCCAAACTCTCAGGCTGCAGCTAAAGCTGCATTCTTTTCATTAAAGGTCAGGGTTTGATCTAACAGTAGCATGACATCTCTCCAAGTGAGGTTGAAGGTTTGCTCTAGGCCCTGTAGACATCTATGTAGTTATCAGGATCATCTGAAAACTTCCCCAGGTCTGCCTTGATCTGTTTTAAATCAGAGAGAGAGAAGGGGATATGTACCCGGGTTGGGCCACATTCCCCTCCCACTACAGCTTGAAGGAGACATAACCGATAGCCTGGGGTTTTTTGTGGTCCTTTAGAGATTTCTTTGCTTATTTCCTTTTGGACAGGGGAGATTGGAGGATTATCATTACTAGGAAGGGGAGCTATAGGGAGTCTAGGATATGGGGGTAAGCTGAGAGGTCTTCCTGTGGGATGTAAATTGTAAGCTTTGAATAGTTGTGTATTCTCCCTCAATGAAAAGAAACCTTGGGCATAAGGTGTTTCACTCCATTTGCCTTCCCTCTTACAGAAAAGGTCAAGCTGCAGCATAGTATTGTAATTTGTACTTCCCTTAGGTGGCCATTTTTCCCTATCAGAGAGAATATTGGGGCCAAGCCATAGTGCAGAAAAAAATGAGCCACCTTTATTTTCAGGGGTTGTGGGTCAAATTGGTCCCAATGGCATGCATTCCAAGGGTGAGCCTGTTGATGCCTGAGTGTTTCCCATCTGAAAGACAAAACCACCTGTGATTTTGGTTTGTTTTCTTTCTCCCCCTGCCTAAGAACTCGCAATGGTCCCTGGACCCTGCTGATTGGAATGGTTGCACTCACTGTCACAGCAGCAGAAACACTAGTTTTTCTCCCAGACCACAAGGATGACCGAGGAAGGTCAGATTTAGCAGCCCTCAAAAACCTGCACCCTTGCCTGTCCTCCTAGACCACAAGGAAAACCGAGAAAAATCACATTTAGTGGCCCTTACTGACACATTCTCAAAAATCTGTTAGAGTCCTAAGCATTCTCCTGTTAGTATTGGGACTTTACCCCTGTCCTATAAAGATGTTATGCCCCCAAAATGAAGTGGAGGGCCATATCTTGAGGGAGGGAAGGGATCTCCAGAGTTGGAAGAGTGACACCTTTTGTCTACACTTACATGAATAGGAAGGATACAATTGCTGAGGCTCCCCATATCCTAGCTTCAGAAATAGCTTTTCTTAGGCCTGCTAGTCTGAGAAGTGATCCTAAAATTCCAGATAGTACCGCCTACAACAGCGCTTTGGGCAAAAATTATGTCTTTCTGATTGGTGAGCCTGGGTGCCTAAAGAAGGTAACAGAGTCCTGGAGTTTATACTAGAAGTCATTCTTATAGGAGAAACTAGAAAAGCACCAGAGACAGGGAGTGATTTTTAGAAGCAGGACTAACCTCGTAGAAGAGAGGCATGAGGAAGTTTGTCTGAGAGGCATTAGGACCCAGAGGACAAGGGTCAGGTTAGATAGGATAGATGGGTGAGTCTCGCTTGGGCGACATGCCGTTGAGAGTTCCACTCATGGCCACAGGGTCAACCAACTTGTTGTCAGGACCCCAGAGCTCAATGGCTTTCCTCCCTATTGATCCTCAGCTCAGCCCAGAAGTACAGGAAAAGTGGAAGCTAGTTCAGGCCAACCAATGTTCCCAACGCCAATGAGTTGAGGGTTGTTAGAGAGCCCTTTGCCAGAAAGCCTGACACCTGCCAGAAAGTCTTTAGTCCAGCGGCCACGCTAGTCACTTTTAACTAGTCGACAGGTGCCTGATATTTAGCCCCCAAATTCTAAGGAAAAATAGGATAGAATAGCAAGCAAAAGGGGTCCGTTGGTGCTCACTGCTCGGAGATAGTCAATGTCCCACCACTTGGCTAAAGGCAAAAGTCTCACCGCATGGTGATAGGTGAAAGTCCCATCTGCGTCGCCAGAATGTGTCTGGAATTGGTGGGTTCTTGTTCTCGCTGACTTAAAGAATGAAGCTGTGGGCATCTGCAGTGAGTATTAGTTCTTAGAGATGGTGTGTCCGGAGTTTGTTCCTTCTGATGTTCAGACGTATTCGTAGGTTATTCTTTCTGGTGGGTTCGCAGTCTCACTGGCTTCAGGAGTGAAGCTGCAGACCTTCGTGGTGAGTGTCACAGCTGTTAAAGGTGGCGCGTCTGGAGTCGTTCGTTCCTTCTATCCGGAGTTGTTTGTCCCTCCTGGTGAGTTTATGGTCTTGCTAGCTTCAGGAGTGAAGCTCCATACCTTCACAGTGAGTGTTACAGCTCATGAAGGCGGTGTGGACCCAAAGAGTGAGCAGCAGCAATAATTATTGTAAAGAGTGAAAGAACAAACCTTCCACAGTGTGGAAGGGGACCTGAGCAGGTTGCCACTGCTTACTTGGGTAGCCTGCTTTTATTCCCTTATCTGACCCCACCCACATCCTCCTGATTGGTCCCTTTTACAGAGAGTTGATTGGTCTATTTTACAGAGAGCTGATTGGTGCATTTACAATCCCTGAGCTAGACACAGAGTGCTGATTGGTGTGTTTAAAATCCTTTAGCTAGACACAGAGTGTTAGAAAAGTTCTCCAAGTCCCCACTAGGTTAGTTAGATACAGAGCACTGATTGGTGCAGTTACAAACCTTGAGCTAGACATAGGATGCTGATTGGTGTGTTTACAAACCTTGAGCTAGACACAGAGTGCTGATTGGTGTATTTATAATCCCTTAGCTAGACATAAAGGTTCTCCAAGCCCCTACTAGACTCAGGGACCCAGCTGGCTTCCCCTGGTGGATCCCACCCTGCTGCCGCAGGCAGAGCTGCCCTCCAGTCCTACACCATGTGCCTGCACTCCTTAGCCCTTGGGTGGTCAATGGGACCAGGCACCTGGGAGCAGGGAGTGGCCCTGTCAGGGAGTCTTGGGCCACGCAGAGTCCATGGGTGGGGCGGGGCGGCGGACCTAGGGCATGGCGGGCTGCAGGTCCCGAGCCCTGGCTTGCTGGGAGGTGGCTGAGGCCCAGCAAGAACTCAAGTGTGGCACGGGTGAGCTGGCAGTGCTGGGGGAACTGGTGCACCCTCCGCAGCTGCTGGCCTGGGTGCTAAGCCCCTTGATGCCTGGGGCCTACTGCCTAGGCCAGCGGCTCCTACTGCTCGGAACTCATGCTGGACCGTGAGCCCACGCGCAGCCCCAGTTCCCGCCTGCACCTCTCCCTCCACACCTCCCCACAAGCAGAGGGAGCCGGCTCCAGCCTGGGCCAGCCCAGGGAGGGGCTCCCACTGTGCTGTGGCGGGCTGAAGGGCTCCTCATGTGCTGCTGGAGTGGACACCGAGGCCAAGGAGGTGCCAAGAGGAAGGGCTGCTAGCACGTTGTCACCTCTCACCAGCATTTTGGGAGGCCAAGGCAGGTGGATCATGAGGTCAGGAGATCGAGACCATCCTTGCTAACGTGAAACACCATCTCTAATAAAAAAGAAAAAAAAAAAAAAATAGCCGAGCATGATGGCAGGCGCCTGTAGTTCCAGCTATTTGGGAGGCTAAGGCAGAAGAATGATGTGAACTCGGGAGGCGGAGCTTGCAGTGAGCCCAGTTGGCACTACTATGCTACAGCCAGACAGAGCGAGGTTCCATCTCACAAAAAAAGAAAAAAAGTTAAAAACCTTAAAAAGTAAATAAACCTAATATGTTATGGTGAGTTAATTTATCATTGAAGAAATAAAATATGTTTTTAATGAATGCAGTGTAGCCTAAGTGTACAGTGTTTATAAAGTGTAAAGTGTTTATAAAGTGTAGTGTTTATAAAGTGTACAGTGTTTATGAAGTATACAGTAGTGTAACGTCCTAGGCCTCCACATTCACTCAGCACTCACTCATTGACTCACCCAGAGCAACTTCCAGTCTTGCAAACTCTATCTGTGGCAAGTGCCCTATACAGTGTACCATTTAAGATCTTTTAAACCGTATTTTTACTGTACCTTTTCCTGTTTAAATATATTAAAATACTTACCTTGTGATACATTTGTCTCCAGTATTCAGTACAGTAGTAGTATCCCATACAGGTTTGTAGCCTAGGAGCAATAGGCTATAGCATGTAGTCTAGGTGTGTAGGAGGCTATCCCATTTAGGTTTGTGTAAGTACACTCTGTGATGTTCACACAATAACAAAATTGCCTAATGATACATTTCTCTGAATGTATCCTCATAATTAAGTGACACTTAACTATATCATTCTAAAACTTGCTGAATGTGCTTCCTCCACAAAATCAAGAATTTTTAAGAAGATTAGAATATATTCTTATTCTTTAGCAAGGTAAAGATAAAAATATAAAATATGAATTTGAAATTACAATTTTAAAGTGTTTTGCTTTTGCTGCTTTCTCACATTCCAGAGAAAGCTAATTTGCTTCTCTGTGCAGAGATTGACCCATAAGATGAAATATAATTTTCTAACAACTGCATTTTCCAACTAAACAGTAAGAGTGACATTTTATTTCTGTGAATATCAATTCTGAAAGGAGAAAATTCTGCATAATGTATTTATGTGGTTTTACATATAATTGATTTTTCACTCCATTCTTTTCGCTGAGATAATGAACTTTAAAGCACAAATTTTTTTCGACCACATTCAAGCAGATTAATTATCTCAGATAACAACGCATATTTGAAGGAATGTAAAGTAAATGTAAGAAGAGTTTGATTAAACATACCTCTTAAAAATAAAAGTATTTATTTTTCAAAAAGCAATTAAAAGAAGCAATAATATCATAGGGTGACTCTGTTATAAAAAGTACTGTTTTAATAAACAGACAAAAACTAATAGAAGACGTGAGGAAAGTTACAGCAGGAGTCTTATTAGTTGTATTGGTTCTGTTACAATGAAATTTGCAGAAAAGTTGTCAAGAGCACAAAGGGTAAAAAAGTTGAGAAAGAAATAACTTTAGAGAGAAGTTACTATGGTTTCTGTCAGATGTGACAGTATTTTATTTTAAAAGTGAATACAGAGGAAAATAAATGTAAAGCAACTGTTTTGCCTTGCCAATTTTGTGCAGAGTGCCAACTTTTATGACAAACTAAAAATGTGATCCAGGGTGAAATCTCATAAATGAGATTCTGGAAGGAAGTTTGAATATCACTGATGCCTGATAGCTAATTAATTAAATTGCAAGTGGTGGAGAGAGAATTTAAAGTTCCCTCAAAACATTAACTTCAAAAGTTTCACAAGAAATTATGTCACAATATCTAAATTAAGCATATCTGCTGAAAACATTTTTATTAGTTATTCGATTTTCGCAAATAAATATCTGATATTTCATTCCTGTTCTTAGATTAGAGTTTTATATACTCTCCTTATTCCTGCTTAAGACATTATATCCCATTATTATTTCTTCATTCATTAAAATAACAAGTAAATTCAAAATTGCAAAAAAAAAAAATACTTTGAAAGAAACTAATTTAACTCAGATATTAGAAAAAAGTAAACTGGTAAACTTCTCTTTTTTACTTATATGTGTCTATGGTTAGATTTCTAACTTTAAACTTGTTTAATTCATGTTTAGATACAGAAGGATAGTCAAGCTGATTAAAATTTTGAGTCAATAACTTCAAATTTTACTTTTCATTTAAGCAATTTTAAATGTATTAAATGGTTCAGATGTTGTAAAGCCAGTTGTATCTGTTTTAGAATTTCAGTTTTCCATATTTTGAGTTGCGCATCATCTTGAAGGCTAAGAGTAATTAATCATGATGGTCAATGTCCAAAATTTATCTAATTGGGGCAGAATGGTGCTACATTCAAAGGAGATTTCATTTCTTCTTCAAACTCATAAATGATGATGCAATCTAAATGTTATTTATAATCCTTTTCAAAAAAACAAAATTCGGCAAATGTATCTTAGAATTTCATTTTACGAAAATGGTATTTTATTTATACAAATTCATATGCTTTAGGCAATTAGAATTATATTTTAAATACATTTTAATATAGCTTGGACTATGTAGTAAGTAAACATAAAGCAATAAATAGTTTTACTTTGCTCTGATCATTTCACACTTGTGTGTATAGAATATTAATGTACATTTAGAGTGGTTAAACAAATTTTTAAAACTATTTTTGAATACTGATTCTAAATATGTGGAAGATAAGAAATATGTATTCTCTATATTTCTTATTCTCTGTATTTCCTAGAGCCTACCATTTTGTCATGTAAATAAATATCGTTTTTAAAAATTTGCTGATGTTGGTAGTTTTTTAACTGTAAGAACTCAGCACATTAAGAATATTAATTATTTGTTATATCTGATGTGAGATATTTCCTCAGGTTTTGATCTGTAAATGTTTATTTTTACTTTTCAAAATACTGAAATGTGTAATAGGAAATATATAAAAGGAAAGTACACATCGACCACAATACGACATTTCCAGAGATAGCAAATTTTATTTTATTCTACATTTTCATTTATTCTTTTATGCATACAAACATATATATACACACACACACACATACACACATATATATTCAACATAATTTTTCATAGCTTGCCTTTTTCACTCAAAAAAGTGTGGCTATATTTTTGTGTTTATAAATATAAATCTATATCAGTGCTTACAATACAATAAAAAATTTTAATCATATTATTTATGCCAAATGTATTTAATCAAATAATTTTGCTAAATATGTAGGTCATATACTTTCAATTTAATAAATATAAACTTTTGGATGTATATCTTTGCATTCAATATTTCAATGTTTTATGAAAATACATTCCTAAAATTTGAACTGCTGCATCAAAGGTAATGTCATTAAATTTATTTGACACATATTCAAAAGGAGTACTTCTAAAAGACTGTACAAATTTACATTGTATATAATTCTCAACACCGTCACCCTCAAAAACCTTGTGTATTATAATTTATTTTATTATTTAAAGACATAAGAGAATAAATATCAATTTAATTTTACTTATTTGATTGACAATGAAGTTATGCATTTTTTCATATATGTTTTGTTCACCTGTGTGATTCTTTTAAATTTTTTGTTGATAGCATTCATGTCAATGCAAATTTTAATTGGTATTCAGTTGCATTATATTATTTATTAGAGATCATCATATGGAAGTTTTTCAACATTTTATTATGAAAATTTCAAATGTGCAGTGAAAGCCTGTGTGGTGACCCATGCCTGTAATCTCAGCAATTTGGGAGGCCAAGGCAGGAGGATTGCTTGAGTTCAGGATATCAAGACCAGCCTGGGAAAAATAGTGAGATCCCCGTCTCTCTAAAAAATATTAAAAAGCTGGGCATGGTGGGGCACACGTTTAATCCCAGCTACTCAGGAAACTAAGATGGGAGAATAGCTTAATCCTGGGAAATTGAGGCTGCAGTGAGTCATGATTGTGTCACTGCACTCCAGCCTGTGTGACAGAGCAAGACTCTCACTGAAAAAACAAAAAAACGAAAAACAAAACAAACAAAAAAAAAGTGGAGTGAAGTTAAAGGTCTTTTACGATGAACATCATTGATCTACCATCTGCATTCTAGCACTAATATTTGTTTAAACTTGTGGCATAAATCAATCCATATTTCCTTCATCCTATCCATACATTATTCTACCTTATTTTTGGATGCAATTTAATATACTTTGCAGGGATCAGTATACTTTCCCTTAAATACCTTATTATTAATATCATTAACTAGAGTTCAAATTTACTGATTTTAACGTAAAATTTACATATAATAAAATGCACAAACCTTAAGTGTACATTCCAAATTTTGACAAATATATACACATGGATAACTCAAACCTTGATATTTTAGTACTCATATGGATAGTTTGTATTTCATGGCTTTACTTTTCCCTTTTCTCTTTTGAACTCTTTAATGTGTTTCCGTATGACTTTTTAAATGTAATTAGTTGACTGAATTTCCCCTTTTATGTTTTCTGTGTTTTGAGTGTTCCCTAGAATGGCCCATACATCAACATTTTAAAATTACTTATTATTAGTCTTCTGGTATCTAATCCAAGTGTGATCGGAAGCTGAATGAAATTATTCCTGTTTTATAGCAAAGCTGAGAGAAATAATAAATAATTACCAACATTTACTGATAATAAATAATTACCAACACCAACTCCCTCCCATATTTAAAAAAGAGGGGAGAGCAAACACTTTGTTCATGGCTATTAATCAAAACAGAATTAATTCCAACCAAACTGTGTAAGAGAAAACTGGAAATCTCCTGGTGTTTGTTGAGAGGAGACTTTGAGGACATAATAAGTCAGTAATCCTATTTTTTCCGCTTCTGTTGCTTAAAAAATACAATTTGAAAATAATTCACCTATAAGTACTTCAAAAGAAAAAAAAAAAAGTCATTCAAATCAAGGAAAAAAATCTAAAACCTGAACGAAGATAAAGTTTGCAGGTAACATTCTGTATGACAATTTTTCAACTTGCTGTTTGAAACAAACAAACAAACAAAAAACATAAGCAGTTTTATTTTTAAAAGTGAAAAATCAAGAAAGTACCCCAAACAATCATAACCTGCTAGTATAATTTTATACAACAGGTTATGCTCAGAAATTTTTTTGAAAGCACTGAGGGAAATAAAAGGAATAGAAACCTAAAATGTATTTGTCTTATTTAAAAGATTTTTCATAATGCTCATTAAGAAAGCTCTGGGGTTTACAAAAAACAGGTAATAAAGCTCAAGTTTAAAATGAACAGAAGAATATTTATTTAAGAACTCTTCAATGTGGTATGTATTATAAAGTGTTTCCAGGTTAACATATTAAACCTCTATTATTTTCATTTTAAAATAGATTGCCTTCTCAGGTAACAGGGGTTCAAAGAAATATTAATAGATGGAATTATAAAAATATATTTCTATAGAAGAAATGTAAGCAATTTTTGAAAGAAATTATAGTTTTCATTCATCAAAGTTAGGACCTCATAAACCTCCAGAGATATTATCCCAACTGAGAAATGACCATCATTCACTTCTAAGTCTCATGTCCGGAGTCCTTTACTCTGTGAATCTTTTTTGTTTTTGTATATAGTTGAAATTCACCTCTCTTTCCTTGGTAATCCACTTACCCATTGCCAATTACACTAGGATTCCTGTAGCCCTAAGTTATATGCATGTGTTTATTTGTCTGTCTCTTTCAAATGGGCTGTGAGCCTCTAAAGCAGGAAGTGGTATATCATTCTGTTATTTGAACTTCTGAGTCTTGAATGCCACTTATTCTGTGAATAGATAAGTGACTTAAATACATGAATGGAAAAGATTATTTAGATTATTTGTATCAAATATATCCACATTTCTGGATCTCAGTTACTATCTTACCAAACCTGCTTCAATGCTTACAATCAGTCTCCTACTTTACCTTAGTCATTCTCCTAAATATTTGAGTGGAGCAAAGGCTACTCTGACAGACTGTTAGGACAACTGTAAATTAAAACTGTCTTAGGCAAACTTAAAAGTGTGTCACACCATGGAGTTATCACTTCAAAAAGGCTTCCCTGTCTTTTCTCTACAATGGGCCTTCACACATTATTCTGTATCACATCACTTTCATTCAGATCTTTACAACCTGTTCTTCCCCTGTTGACTTGTGTGAATAGTTTGCTGCCTGCTTAACCACAAACTGCAAATGTCACAAAAATAGTTTTTGTCTTTCTTTTTTTTTTTTTTTTTGAGACGGAGTCTAGCTCTGTCGCCCAGGCTGGAGTGCAGTGGCCAGATCTCAGCTCACTGCAAGCTCCGCCTCCCGGGTTTACACCATTCTCCTGGCTCAGCCTCCCGAGTAGCTGGGACTACAGGCGCCTGCCACCTCACCCGGCTAGTTTTTTTGTATTTTTTAGTAGAGACGGGGTTTCACCGTGTTAACCAGGATGGTCTCGATCTCCTGACCTTGTGATCCGCCCGTCTCGGCCTCCCAAAGTGCTGGGATTACAGGCTTGAGCCACCGCGCCCGGCCAAGTTTTTGTCTTTCTTATTTAATATATAAAACATGAGCATAAGTACCACAAAGGCCAACATTTAGAATGTTTTTATTTATTCATGTGTTCTTGCTTCCAAGAACAGTGTCTGGCATATTTCAAAGCTCAATAAATATTTCTGGAAATAATGGATAAGTATTTTTCCATAGCATAAGGTGCATGTGGAGAAGACATTTATTGAATTATACATTATTTAATTCATTAATGTTTATGTTTATTTAAAAACTTCAACTAATCAAATTTAGTAAAAAAAAATAAATTTCATGAGCAAAACATGTTTTTATAACTCAACTTGAGCTTGTGTTATACATTTTTACATGTATTACATGTGTTTCTATTATAATCCAATAACTATAATGGAGAGAGTTCTAAACTATAGTTTCACATTTATAATTTATACTAGTAGACATATTTTGTGTACATTTTGTTGAATCAGTGACTCACTACTTAATTTTAAGTTTTGGAGGAATGGAAAAAATAAAACATTGACAAGATATTTTAAATTGTTGAACTTCCCCAAGAAACATGTAATTATATCCTTTAAAATATCCATTCAGTTTGATAACAAAATTATGCATCCACACTGCAGAAGACCCAGACCAATGAGAGATTAGATATCTGGATGTTTTTGTCATGCTTTGTTACATAGGCTGTAACAACAAAGCTATTTTTATTTTCTTCATATCAACATTATAAGTCCACTATGAAAGCAAAATACAACAGATAAATAGATATTTGTGTTTAATTAACCAAAAATTTGAAATTAATTATATGTTTTGATATTTCTATTTAGAAAGTTTAAAAACTGCCACTATTTCCCACACTATTATTCTCAAAGTTGACATGTTATTACTTTTAATTGGTCGAGAAAGAAAAATATCTCACACTTGACATTTTCCCACATATTCACTTCTTAAAACAGCTGCAGTTTTACTAATCTGTGTTTCAAGAAAGATTAACAATCAGTTCTATTTTTATTTCATGGAGAAATTCATTTCAAGCTATTATTCCATCTTAGATCTCTAGTATTTGATAGGCTCACAGTGAAAAAGGTTAATATTGTCTCCTGGAAAGAATTAGCATCCTTCAGATGCATTGATTGGACCCATTTCTTATTATCAGTATTTTGAGATATTCATAAAAATCACTGCAAGAGACAGAATAAACTGTTCTCTTATTGGTGCTGGTATCTGTGTGGGGGAAAGAAGCATAATTGACTGTAGCCATGGGGATTCAGACAATTGTATGGGTACTGATAAGAGAGATTTATACAAGGTTTCGTATTTCTATTCTCATATGGTTTCTTTGCAGATATTATCAGACTTATTGTGTAGCTACTGTTACAGTTTTTGTTTGTTTGTTTGTTTGTTTCCAAATGAAAAGATATGGCTAATGTATGTACCAACGGAATTAAAACTACTCTCAAATTAACCTTAATGTGTTTAATCTTAATGTATTTAGTCTATGCTTGAAAGGAAAGCACTAATAAACTTTCTTCCATGAAACAATATAAATGTCCCTATATAAACTACCTAATTTTAAACTGGAGTATTAATCTATGAATTCTGCATTACTTAACTTTAGTATTCGTAATAAACAACTTGTATTTAGATATATATATATATATATATTTATTTATTTATTTATTTATTTATTTATTTATTTATTTTTGAGACGGAGTCTCACTCTGTCCCTCAGGCTCGAGTGCAGTGGCGCGATCTCAGCTCACTGGAAGCGCTGCCTCCTGGGTTCAGGCCATTCTCCTGCCTCAGCCTCAGGCTTAGCTGGAACTACAGGCGCCCGCCACCACGCCCACCCGGGTAATTTTTTTGTATTTTTTGTAGAGATGGGGTTTCACCATGTTAGCCAGGATGGTCTCGATCTCCTAACCTCGTGATCCGCCCACCTCGGCCTCCCAAAGTGCTGGGATTACAGGCGTGAGCCACCGCGCCCGGCGTATTTAGATATGTTTTTAATCTATCATTATACATAAATAATAGTTTTAAAGGAAAATAATAATTCACATATACAAATAGACATGGAAACTAAGTGACATGAGTTGTATTAAAATCCCAGTATCATTGTTTTCTTTGCAAAACAGATAACTTGATGACTTACCTAAAAAAATAGGGAAAGAAATTCCACAGAATTTCTTTCTGCCCATGAAAGTAGATAGTGCTACTGATAAAATTGCCACTGTTGTTTTGATTACTATGTGTCCTATATTTATCTTGGTCAAAGTCATATTTTAGAAACAAATTTCATACAACATAATTATATAACTACTAAAAATTTTTATGTTTTAATTTTGAAATCAGAGGTACAATTTCAATGCACAATATTTATTCTCCTGACTGGGATTTGGCTTTACCACAAAACACATGTAAATTACCAGGAGCTTGTTTTCATGTACATGAGGGAACAATATGCTTTCATCATTTGCATTTCTAAGTACCTCCCTATTTTTTTTTTTTTTTTTTTTTTTTTTTTTTTTTTGAGACGGAGTCTCGCTCTGCCTCCCAGGCTGGAGGGCAGTGGTGGGATCTCGGCTCACTGAAGCTCCGCCTCCTGGGTTCACGCCATTCTCCTGCCTCAGCCTCCGGAGTAGCTGGGACTACAGGCGCCCCGCAACGGCACCCGGCTAATTTTTTGTATTTTTAGTAGAGACGGGGTTTCACCGTGTTAGCCAGGATGGTCTCGATCTCCTGACCTTGTAATCCACCCGCCTCGGCCTCCCAAAGTGCTGGGATTACAGGCGTGAGCCACCCCGCCCGGCCTATTGTATAGCTTTCATTTACTTGAGAATAAGGATGGAGATGATGTCAGACTTAATAGTTGACTTTGAATTTAGGATTATATAAGAATATGAGAGCCATCCTTACCCATGAGGTATGTTACATATTATATTGAAGGAATAACAATGAGGAGAAAACTCTTGCCCATAGTCCAGGAGTCTGGGATGAGGTTCTTCTTGAAGGTTTACTTGAACGACTAGGGGCTCAGCTATAATTACTTAGTAATGCAACAGGTCAGGGAGAAAAGGCCCTATGTTGTAGCCTTTTGGAACCACCCTTGGTTCCAGAGTTAAACAGGATTCAGAATTTACCAAGAGGCTGATGGGAGCACTGTATAGAGTCAGAGATCTTTGCACAAAGAGTTAGGAATCACTACCTCCTATCCCCCAGATGAAGAAAAATGAAATTATAGCGAGACTTCGTAAGTGACAGGTGCAGTGGAAGCTGAGATGAAGCTTCCACTTGATCAAGATCATTTTTTTTTTTTTTTTTTTTTTTGAGACGGAGTCTCGCTCTGTAGCCCAGGCTAGAGTGCAGTGGCCGGATCTCAGCTCACTGCAAGCTCCGCCTCCCGGGTTCACGCCATTCTCCGGCCTCAGCCTCCCGAGTAGCTGGGACTACAGGCGCCCGCCACCTCGCCCGGCTAGTTTTTTGTATTTCTTAGTAGAGACGGGGTTTCACCGTGTTAGCCAGGATGGTCTCGATCTCCTGACCTCGTGATCCACCCGTCTCGGCCTCCCAAAGTGCTGGGATTACAGGCTTGAGCCACCGCGCCCGGCCGTAGATCACTTGATCACATGATCACTTTTACATTCTTTCTAAGCTGAGAGACTCACTTGATACAGAATCAGCAGTGATCACTAGCAGATGTCAATAGCACATAACCAATTCTATGTCAACAGCACATAACAAATTCGTTGGAAACCATAGAAGTCTGAGGACATAGCACTGAAGGTCTTTATTTGTCATGAAACCTTATAAAATAAGTTCCATTTATCCCCCCAACCCCTTCCCTATGAATAGGCACTATCTTAAAGAGACAAAAACTGAGAAGGAAAGGTGTCTGAGAGACTAAACATTTTTACCCAGAAGACACTGAAAACCTACATTGGACTACATTTTTATCTGAATAAACATTTCATATGTTTTAATGCTAAAAAAGATGGGTAGGATCCTCTAAATTTAATAGAAACAAAAAAAAATATTTTTCTGAACATCTAGTAATAAGAGCTGTTTTTTTAAACCTGCTATAAACAAGAGAGTTTGAATCATTAAATTCACAAAGATGGATCAAGGACCAGGGACATCTACAAGTCAGTGAAGTAAGAGACAAAGGTAATACAAAGTCTTGAACCTGACGGTTGGGATAGCAAGATGAAGAACATAACCTCTGTGAATCTTCTAGATCAGCCAATAGAGGTAAATGTGGGCCCACACTCACATAAAAATAAACAAGCAAAGGAAGAAATCCTCTGCGTCCATGTCTTTCCAAATGGAGAGTCCAAAAGAGATATACAGTTTACCCTTGAACAACATGGTTTGAACTGGGCAGATCTATTTATATGCAGATTCTTTTCAATAATTACAGTAGGCCATTATTATTGCTGGATTCCTCATTCACATTCATCTGCCAAAAGCAGATAGAAAAATAGTATTTGTGGGAAGCTAAATCTGCATATACGGAGGGCCAACATTTTGTATCCATGATTTCCATAAAGCTGACTGCGGAACTTGAGTATGCATGGATTTTGGTATTTGTGGTCAGTCCTTAACCTAATCCCCTAAGGATACTGAGGGATGATTGTATAAATATAGATATATAAATATAGATATAGATATATACACCACACAGCTGTTCTAAGTGATGCATATATTAACACATTCAATTTAATTGACAACCTTAACACATACTATTACTACTCCCTTTGATGACAGTTGTGGAAAATAAGGCAAAAAGGGTAAATGATGCATTCAAGGATAGAGTTAGTAAGTGACAGAGCGAAAATTTGAACCTAGATAGTTTGGCTCCAGCTACTGTGTCCTAACTGCCATAATACTATTTCTCTTGCTCCAGATTTTGGTCAATGGACATTGTACTGGAAAGTCTATAGTTTACTCAAGTATGGAACAGAAACTAGGATGTAATTTCCACAAAGGAGCTCTAAGAAACAGCTGAGATATAATTTAAAATTTCTCTGAAATAAAGTATATTGGCAAATGGAGTAAACAAGATATATGTGAATTATGTTTTTGATGAGTTATTCAGATCAGTCTGCTTCATGTAGGCAACACATCAATGCAGATATTGTGTGATTACTTGGTTCATACACTTTATTTGATTGACTGTAATCCAGGTGATGCTGGATAGTATAAATATTGGTTAAAATCATTGAATTATATCTTCAAGAAGCAGTCTAAAGTTCTTATCTCTGTGTGTGCCCTTTGAAAATCCAAAACTCATTGAAAATAGTATATCAGTTTTCCTCATAAAAGAGAAAGAAAGAAGGGATTACTAAATACCTGGAGAGAAAAGAATTTTTGTTTTTTCTTTTTTTTCGGGGGAGGGTGGGTGGGTGGGGAGGAGGATCTTCTCAATAGCAGGAATCTATTACTACTACCCTGTGGTAGAAAAATTTGTAAATTTAGCAATGAGGACTTAAAAATAGAGTGTTTTTTATTTGTTTGTTTTGTTTTGTTTTTGTTTTTGTTTTTGTTTTGACAAGGTTTCATTCTGTTGCCAGGTTTAGAGTACAGTGGCCAGATCACAGCTCACTGAAGCCTTGAATTCCCAGGGTCAAGCGTTCCTCCCACCTCAACTTCCTGAGTAGCTGGGACTACAGGTGCATGCCACCATGCCCAGTTAACTTTTTTATTTCAGTTGATACAGGGTTTTCCCATGTTGCCCACACTGGTCTCGAACTACTTGAGCTCAAGTGATCTGCCTGCCTTGACCTCCCAAAGTATTGTGATTACAGGTGTGAACCACTGCGCTTTGCCATTTTTGCCAGTCTATGATGATTTCAGTACCTTCCATCTGAATAGAAGCTGCACAGATGCCAGCTTTCAAGGAACCTAAATAAGGTCTTGGATAATGTTGATATTCTCCGCAATCATGACAGATTATTCTTGAGTGGAGGGTCCTTCCTTTGATCCTGTGTGCTGTTACACAAGCCTCCAGATTTCTGAAGTGACCTTGGATTGAGATGCTGGTGGAAAGATGAAGAGAAATAAATCATTATTTGATGCAAGACTACAATTGAAAATACTATATGCATATAGCTAATACTTTCAAACTTACAGTTTGGGGGTATCTATCCATTCATTCATCAGTAATTTCTTAGCAAAAGTCTGCAATGTCAGTACTGTACCTAGTACTGGGAATACACTGAGAGTGGCTAAAGGTGGTTCCTGCTTTCTTGTAGCTTATTGTGAACTCTTTGAATTATGATACTTAAGAGTGTTCCTCATTTATTGTTCCATGGAACATTACTCTGGGCAAGGCTAATTGTTTAGCCTTTACAAAAATTCTCAATGCTCAAATGAAGGTAGGAAATGCTGTTTCTTGGCTCACTCTTAGAGATTAATCGTGCATATTAGTAATTTAAAGCACAGGAGAGCCCTACAATTAACAAGACTCTCTAACCAGCATTTTTTTTCTCAAATGTATTTGAGCATGAATCATTTTTTAAAATATTATAACTGCTTATATATTATTAGGTAAAATACCAGTTTGGGATGCAATGGTCTCTAATATAATGTTCATATGCATTACTATGTTTTGAACTTCTGATCCTTTGTGAATCTGTATCAAATTTGAGTTACTTCAGTTCTCTGGCTTCTGTCTTTGTTGAAAGCAGAAGTGCGTCATTCTAATGATGTTCTTGAAGGACTATCATTTCCCTAATTAATGACTTTGTTCTATTAAAACTGCTGAAACAAAAATCTTATCATCCCATTAAATAGTTAGAATAAGATATTAACAATGCTTTTTCATCCATATCAATTTTAAATGCTTTGTTATCCAAACCAATTTTTATAATTGTAATGAATATTTCTAGTTTTATAAATAAAAAGTTTGAAAATGATGTACCATTCCTTATTTTTTATGGAAAACCTACTGACATATTTGGCATTAATAAGGAGAATTATCAAGCACCTTTATTTAAAAAAAAAAAATTCTTCCTACATTTAACCTAGAATATGCTGTGGAGAGTTGTTCTGTGTGAGAAGCATCCCTGTACATGAAAACATGTAATTCATAGTGCCTGCTACTGTCTTTCATTTCAGGATTCATATTGCTCACATTTTTGTTATCTGTACATATGGTGCATTTACATAAAAATCACATCTTTCCCAATATTCAGTAATGTAGGCTTTTGTTTTTATTTGGTTCTATCTGCATACATTTCTGATTGAAGTTTATGTGAGGATTCGAAAATGGATTTTACGTATATGACATAAACAAAATATAAATTATTAGTTATCTATTGCTGCATAAAAATGTATCCCCAAATGAAATGCCTTAACAAAAATCTTATCTCACAATTGTGAATGTAGTTCAGTTGTGCTCCTCTGGCTCAAGGTCTCTAAAGAGACTGAAGTGAATCAGCTGGCCACAGTGATCTTAAAGCTGAAGTGGGAGACAATCCACCTCCAAACTTGTCAAAGGGACTGACAGCAGGCTTCAAAAGACACTCTTTCACACTCACTCACTTACCTATAGGCAGGCCTCAGAATTTTACTGGCTGTTGACGAGAGATATCAGTTCCTCTTCAGATAGACCGCTCTCCTCACAGGGCTGCTCACAATAGACTGCTTTTTCCACTGAGATAGGGGGTTGGAGAGAGAAATAGCAACACTCAGAGCTCAAGGCTAAAGATACTTTATTTTTATACCTTAATCTCAAAAGTGATATCCCATTATTTCTGATATTTTCCATTCATTAAAAACAAGTCTTTAAATCCAACCCAGACTCAACAGTAGGAATACCAAGAGGCAGAGATCATTGGCCGCCACCTTAGAAGCTGCCTACCACACCTATATTCTGTATTTGGTGAAAAGACAGTAATGTTGCAATTCTGGATGTTTTCTCCCTTACATTTCCCAAAGAGATAAACTGTTATTTAACTAAACTGATATTTTTTTTTAAGAATATCAGGCTAAGAGATATTAAATAAGACAGACACAAACATATATATATGTGTGTGTGTGTATATATATATATGTATATATATGTGTATATATATGTATATATGTGTATATATATGTATATATATGTGTATATATATATATACACACACACACATATATATAGTGGCTCTAAATACTGTACAAATTCAATTCCATTCAATTAAATAAATAATAGTTTACTACTGTTTGAGAAAACTATTATTAAATCCTGTACAAGATACAAAATGAAAAAGAAAAAGGCCATTGTTTTAACTATGGGGTTTAGTTCAGGCTCATCTGCTTATTGATTGGGTGACTGAAACAAGTTGCTTACAACAATAAATGTTCTCATCTCACAGGGATATTGTGAGGTGAAAATGAAATAAAGCATATACAACCATGTAACTATGTAAAGTTCTTAGCATTATGCCTAGTACATGGTAATCACACAGTAAATAATAATACAAATGATCATAATGATAATAGTAAGGTAAGCAATTACTTAACACTTGCCAGAGCTGTTCTAATTGTTATATGACTATTAACTCATTATTTTGTTATTATTAGTCAAGCACCATGCTGCTCTGGGGTTGTATCATGTCCATGCTACCTAATAGCTGACTGATTTTTAGTCAAGTTATTTCACCTTCTCTATGCTCCAAGTTCCTTGTTTGTGAAATGAAGATAGTAATAGTGCTGTAGACTTAGTATTGGAAAAGTTTTTTGGAACACTACCTGGTACATTCTAAGTGTTTATTAATTTTTAATGCAAAATATTATTGTATTATAATTAGAAAGTAAAATAATTACAATATCTGACAGAAACAGTTTCCAAAGAGAAGGACAAAATATAATTAGAGTACTAATGACCTCTTTGTAATGTATATGTATGGGGAGAATCAAGAATTAGTATCATGGGAAATACATGAAATTTGCTATGGAAGAGTATGTAGAAAAATGGGATTTTAAAAATAGACTTTATTTATTTAGGTTTCTTACCTCTTAAGAGTAGTTTCCAATAGCATATGCTTATGAGAAACACCTTGAAACTTTTCAAACTCTAAACATTTTGGTACCATCCAATTATAACTTAAATGTTCTGAGGTGTGCTGTCAGCTTTCATGTAGTTACTATTTCCAAGGTGATTCTAATATGTAGCAGTATTAAAAACCCATGCCCCAAGGTATTGATTTTCAACTCTTAGCTTGCACTAGATTCACCTGAAGTGTCAGAAAGAAAAAAAACAGAGAAGTAATAAAATATTATGGAGAAGCAAAAGGTCTCGATTTGATCTTCTATTATGAATAATATTTTGTTTCTGAAGAATATGGATTTTTTTCCATTTATGTTTAACAAATATCGTATACTACTCAACTATGTAAAGATAACTGAATAGGAGTTTGTTTAAAAGACAGTTTTTGGAAAAATAGAAGACATTTATGTCTAGAAATGTTACCTAAGTATTTCTTAATAAGGTACATCTTTAATGGTTACGCATCAGAGACCAAAAACAAACAAAGGATTTACTGAACTGTATGTTAGAATAATTTATGCTCTTTCCTAGCCGACTTAGGGGTAATGTTGAATTATTAGTGATTTATTTGCATATTATCTTCAACATTGACTCCTATTGCTGGAGTTACTGGAAACAGGAGGCAGAATTAAAGATGATTCTCATGCTGTTGTCCATAATGTTGTGCTATGTGGTAGAGAAGGATGCCACCTGCAGGAATCATAGAAGGATAAAGCCAATGTTAAGTTTCATTAATTTTAATTATAAACCTGTCGTACTGCTCAGTGGCATTAGGAAAGGGAGTTTAATAAAACCAACCATTCTTCTTAGTTTTATTTCTCCTGCTTCCACAGATAAATTTTAAGGATCTGTGTAGTTTAACTTTAAACTGTGTTTAATGCAATGAAGTCATGGTGCATCATGGTAGGGCCTCAAGCATTTGAATTAAGCTCATTTTTTTAGAAATGGATACCTAGGTATGACTATTGTTTCCTCATGTCTAAATGAGAATAGTAGCATTTACCCCTCTGGGTAGTTGTGAGGGTTACATAAGATAGCATATGTCAATCACTTATCTTATACCTGCTCATGATAAATGTTAGCTGTGAGTTCTGTTGTTATTATCTGCATCCTGTATTTCACTTATTTATTTAAACTAAATAAAATGCAATAAAATAGGAAACTTTGAAATATAGCAACAAAATATCTGTTTTGTAAAAGTTACCAGATGTTAAATATTAAAACTTGAATTCAATGCATAACTTGTAAATATCTAACATACATAAAATTCAGTTATATACTATAATTTGGCAATTTCTAACTTAACTAAATCCAAAATTAATCAAATTAAGTTGCCTTTTATGCTGAATGCTGTTAGAATAATTGATAGTGCCTTTTTTAAAGTTATGAAAATGTTCGTCTTTTAGAAAACTTTAATTCAGAAAAGTGAAAGCTATAGAATAGCAGTGTGTTTTGAAAAAATGATCAAAATTAGCTAATACTAAGATGAACATACAAATTGGTACAATGATGCTAAGTATGATTAGCCTAGAAATACCACTTTAAAAATATTTGATTATGAGGTACTGCAGTTATCCATCACATGCTTTTGTGTATCTATTATGTTCTCATCATAGCACTGTGCTTTCCTGTGACAAGATATGTCGGAGACAATGACACATGGTGCTTGTTTTTAGATAGCATATGGCTTAATGGTGGATACAGAAATGCCTTATTAAATATAAAATAATACTTTAATTTTCAATTTTTGTTAAGAATGAAAAGAGTTAAGAATGCAAATTATGAGAGAGTATTTAAGTCCAGGACCCAACTCAGATGGGATACAAAGAGATTTTCCAATGCAAAGTCATGTCAGTCGATAGCTGAAAAATCGGTAGTACATAACCAGGCAAAAATCAGGGGAAGGATTATTCCAGACAGAGAGAATGGTGATCTGCATATAATGTGTGGGTGAATATAACAAAAGAAGTTAAATTAGTAAATTCAGAAGAAATTTTTGCATTTTTGGAGCTTAAAAAAGTGAGTCAAAGATTTAGTCTAAAAAGGCAAGAAAATGAAACAAGAACTAGAAAGAGAAAGAAAAAAGATAATATCTAGGACTATGAAATGGATTGTTTTCTTTTAAATGTATTGTGTTTACTGTAATTCCGGGGACCTTTCCAATATGTTCCTCACATTATGGAAAGGCATTATGAGAAACACACACAGGCACACACATACACACACACACACAGAGATTAAGTATCTAGTAAGTGGCTACTTAGGAGGCTGAGATGGGAGGATTGATTGAGATGGAGGGGTCAGGGCTGCAATAAGCTGTGATGGCACCACTGTATT
The DNA here is from genome assembly GCF_008728515.1 of Papio anubis. Lineage (NCBI taxonomy): Eukaryota > Metazoa > Chordata > Mammalia > Primates > Cercopithecidae > Papio > Papio anubis. The sequence goes on along the minus strand of NC_044981.1, from coordinate 60,976,221 downwards.
CTAGCCTGGGTGACAGAGTGAGACCCTGTCTCAAAACAAACAAACAAACCACTGTAAAATATCATCTCACCTCACCTGCAATGGCTATTATCAAAAGACAAAAATTAACAAATGTTGGAGAGGCCGTGTGACGAGAAGGGGGATCCTTAACACACTGTTGGTGGGAATGTAAATTAGTGCAGCCATTATGGAAAAAAAGTATGGAGATCCCTCAAATAATTAAAAATTGAACTTTAATATGGTACAGCAATCCCAGTACTGGGTATATATTCACAGGAAATGAAATAAATATGATGAAGAAATATCTGAACTCTAATATTTATTGTAGCTCTATTCACAATAGCCAACTTATGGAATCTAAGTGTCCATCAACTGAAGAATAGGTAAAAAAAAAAAAAAAAAAGTGGTATATTTACCCAATGTAATATTATTCAGCCATTAAAAATAATAATAATAATAATAATAATAATAATAAAATAAAATAAAATAAAATAAAATAAAATTCTGTGTTTTGAGGAAACATGAAATTGCCTGAAGGACAATATGTTAAGTGAAACGAGCCAGGCACAGAAAGACAAATACCACATGATCTCATAAGTGGAATCTTAAAAAGTTGATCTCCTAGAATTAAAGAGTAGAATAGCTGCTAGCAGAGGCCTAAAGGGATTTGGAAGTGGAGGAATAAGAAGAGGTTGTCCAGTGGCTACAAAGTTACAATGAGATAGCAAGAATAATGTTTAGTGTTCTGTTGTACAGTTAGGTGACTTTAGTTAACAATAATATATTGTATATTTTTAAATAGGTAGAAAAGAAAATTTAGAATGTTTGACCATAAAGAAATGTTAAATGTTTAAGGTTATAGATATGCGAATTACCCTAATCATTACATATTTTATACTTGTATTAAAACATCACACTGTATCCCGTAAATATGTATAAATATTATGTGTCAGTTAAAAATTTAAAAAGGAAAAATTTTGTGTTAATATGTTTATGTGTATTGTAGGCAGCAGGATATTCTGCTTCAGGTTGATGGAGGCTCTACTATCTGTAGCACATTGTTTCATTGGTTACTGTGGTAGTGGAAGAAATAACTAGAAGATTCCATGCTACCTCTTCCTTGCTTTTGCCTAGAATTGACATTCATCTTGCTACATATTCAGAATCATTTTACAATTGCACTTAATAGTAAAGTGGAATTGTGGGAAAACACATAGAATTGTATTAAGCACTAAGGTCTCTACTATGATGCTATAATCCTTTCTTTCTTTCTTATATGTTTTAAAAATATCCAACATGTTCATTTTGCCAATGGTTTTGCTTTCAGCATATGATTTTTTTAATTATAAAGATATATTTAACGATTGTAAACATTATAAAGACATATTTAACAATTATGGAAATAATTGATTTCAGAAGTAACACATATTAATAAACATTGAGACAAAGTTAAAACATAGGCCATTATTACCCCCCAAAACCTTTAACATTTATTTCTAATACATTAGAAAATTGAAATGTTGGCTAATGGTAAAATGCTACATTTATAGAAAGTATTTTTTCTTAGTTTTGAATTATTAGAAATATTCATATGTACTTTTAAGATATAATTTAATTTTTTAAGCATACAATCTAGTTTGGTTTTCTAGGCATTCTAGAATGTAGCCAATTTCTTTTAAAAAAATAATGATCTGGGCCTTCAATACAGCGATAAGTCCAATTGCAGTTTATATATTGGCTGTTTGAAAAATTTTGCTACATAAGAGTATAAGCAGAATTCAAGACAAGAATCAACCATTTCTACCTAGAGAGTGAGTGTGTGTACAAGTGTGTGCACTTAAGTGTGTGTGAGTATAATCATTAAAAGGAGAGAGTATTTAAAATAGATATTGAAATAGAAGTAAAATTTCAACTGGAGGTAAAGAAGAAAGAGATAATTGCAGACTGATGAAACAGGCTGAAGTAGGGCACTGAATAAGGATAGTCAAAGAGTCACATGAGAGGAATTAAAAGCAGTGTACTCTGGCCAGAATGCAACATGGAGAGTGCCTGGTGCTTTCAAGGGTTGGTTAGAAGTAGAGTACAACGTGTGTACAATGCTCTGCTTAGGGTCTTGGGATCAGAGAAAAATAGTTTCCACTCAGGGATAGTGACTGTAAGCAAATCCTGGTAGGAAGTCATAGGGCATGAGGAACACACCATTATTCCTTTTGGAAGTTAAGAGGTTACTAGAAATTTGAGTGGTGTGATACAGGAGAAAATAAAGTTAATCAGGAGGTGAAGAAATGGAAGTAGAAACTTTTAAAAAATGATGACTATTATATAATAGTCTCATTTGGTTTAAAAAGTTAATTTAGAGGTTTCAAAAATATAAAAGTCATTGATTTGCCTCTAAGATCATATATGTTTATTTCACTTTTTAAAAAGAAAGCCTGATGTATATATCCTATTAATATATCAAAACTATCAAAATTATATATGATCCCTTTTGAATACATTGGCATGCCTTCTGCAGAATGTTAGTTTAAGGGTTATAGAATCCTGCAAGAGACACATAATTATTATAAATACCATTTCATTTATTTTTGTACAAATGTGTCAATGTAGCTCTCTGAATGGCTTCTTGGAGGAGCCCTTCCCTTTGCCAAAAATATAGGAGTGATCTTTCTTTGAGAAAGTATCATTATTTTCCTGTGAGTAGGTATTTTTAAGTAAAATTCTGTGTCTAGTAATATTATATTTTTAATACAGAGGAACAATATGGGCAGGGGGAAGGTTTAGAAATAGCTTAAAAGAGATCAGTGAAGGAAACAGACAGGTAAGTGTAACTGATGCCAATTCGCTAAGACCTCAGAGGCATAAAACTGCTTCTGCCATCTCCACAGTCTTAAGAGGCTCAGCAGATACTCTCCCTGTCACATGACAGACCCACATCTGGAGATACCTCAAAGGATAAAGTGGCATCTCTTTCTTTATGTTAGCCTGTTAGATTTTGTATTAATGGTATTTGGCACAATAAGAATAATGATGTGTGGGAGGAAAAAAAATCAGTAAAAATGTTAAATGAAGTGGATAGAGGTTTATGGTATAGAGAAAAAGAAAATAAGCATAAAAATATGTGGCAAGAGAATTTATTCAGTCATGGCATGTGATACACAGCAGGAAATTTCATTATCTAATTTCATACTCTTAATTCCCTTTGGATCAAGGATTTCAGAATTTAATCATTGTCACAAAATTATTCTTCTAAACATCTTTCTAATAGTAAATCTTAACACTATTTTCTCAATCTTTTCTAAGGGGAAAAGTAAACAACCAGCTGGGTACCACTCTCTGAATGATGTATTGTTCAAACTTAAGATAATTATTATTACTCTGCCATCTTTAACTTTGATAATAAAAACTGAGTAATTTCAAATCTTGGAGCTTCATCCACATGTTTTAATTTATAAAACTACAACTATAAGAAGTTGTTTATGTCTCACACAAACTTATGCTTACAGTGAACTTTTAAAAATATTATTGCATATGAAAGTGTAATATCATATGCTGTTTTATTTTTGAATGAAGATTTACAGTTCATCTTTTTATGTTTTCTTTTTAACTCTTAATTCCAAATACTGTTGTCTCAATAGAGAGGGATTTATGTTGGCCTTTTATATTAGTCCATTCTGACACTGCTAATAAAGAAATATCTGAGACTGAGTATTTATCAAGGAAAGAGGTTTAATTGACTCACAGATCTGCAGGGCTGAAGAGGTCTCAGGAAATTTACAATCATGGCAGAAGGGGAAGCAATCACCTCTTTCTTCACATGGCGGCAGGAAGGAGAAAAATGAGAGCTGAGGGAAGGGAGAAGCCCCTTAAAAAACTATCAGATCTCATGAGAACTTTCTCACTATCATGAGAATAGCATGGGGGACATGGCCCCCATGATTCAATTATCTCCCCTGGGGTCCCTCCCATGACACCTGGGGATTATGGGAACTACAATTGAAGATGAGATTTGGGTGGGGACACAACTGAACCATGTCACCTTTTAACACCATCACATTAAAAACTTTTGTTAGTACTCTTCAGCTATATTCAATAAGTAGTAAGTTGAGCTGAAGGATTATAAAACCAATGATGATAATAGTGTTATACATGGCAGCAAGGATTGTACTATAATCTAAACAGCTAGCTGTTTAGAATAGTTTGATGATGAGTCTTATCAAATGTTGCTTAGAGAATCATCCTCTCAATGGTAGCCTAAAATGTGGAACATTTAATGCATAGACTTTAAGATATTTTATACTTGAACATTCAGATTTTAATAATCTTTGTCTTCTAAACTTTTGAAATAAAATAAAAACATGTATTTTGAATTAAGAGATCCAGAACTTGAATTTTAAAAGATGTTTGACATCTAAGAGAAAACATCATACTGAGATTACTAAGGCATTTTAGTGAAAAGAAAAAATACATCTAGTTAAAGATAAACTGTCTATCGTAGAAATTATAGTGGTCCTAGATTTAGACTTGCCTACAATAGAATTGGACAGGGAATGTACACACTACTACTCAATATATCAATGGGTTTATTTTTTACTTTAAAAATTTTCTTTATTCCCTCTAATAACAAATATTTTCCTATCAAAATTTTATTTCCTTTACTTTTTAAGTGCAATTCTTATGCTGTGGTGGGAATGAACACACTTCTTTATACATTTCATTCTTAAGTTGTTTCAAGCTAATTGTCAGTTTAAAAAGTATGTTGCTACTCAAATGTTCCACAGTTCTGACAAATCAGTTTTGCCTCTAATGAAGAACTTGACAAGCAACAACAAATGCAGGTATGTTCTACGTTTAAAAGTGCTGTCCTAATTCCACAATGACTACATCCCTTAAGATAAGATACCCTTAATCTCCAGCATCTCAATCGTTGCCTCTTTTGGTTATAAAATTATTCATAGAATTTAATTACCTAAATTTCAATTTTAGTTTTTAATTCTTGTTTTAAATTAATTTAACAAGAGATCAGTGTAACAGCAGTGCATATTACCATGTTAATTTGAAATTATCTACCTTTGTTGTTGTTCTATAAATCCCTCTGTTCAGTTAAAAACCTCTTCTGAAATTCTCTATGTATATAGTTACAAGATAAACTACTTTGATTAAAGTAAAATGAAGAAATTACATCCAACAAAACAGCCTCTCCCCCAACCTCTCCTAATGCAGACATTCCTGAAACCATAAAGAAACTCTAGAATTCCCTAAAATAGAACCTGAAACCACCAAATAATGGAGTGGCCACATAACACGGAATGTTAAATTAAATATTGATTTTCCTCCTTGTATGAATAGCTGGGTGCACAAGCAATTGCTGTTTTTGCCTTTAAAAGTAATGGTAAAAGCCACAATTACTTTTGCAACAACCTAATAATAAAATATTTTAGTAACAGGCAAATTCAAATTGAGTAGTTATTAAACCTTTTAGTATTTTTTTTTTCTATAAGTGAAGCTTTTATTTTAGCTCTTAAAACAATAACTGTAAGGCTTTCATATAGTTTACTTTTATTAAAATGTTCTATTAATAAGTCTTTTCTAGGTAAAACTCATTCTTCATTGAAATATAATATACAGTCACATAAATGTAGTCTCATATGCCAGACAATCTTAATATTTGGAAAAGATGTTTAAAATTGTCTTCTTATTATGACAAAGCATGTTATAGTATTTCTGCTTCAAAGAGTACAGTAAAAATTGTTATTGAAATAATATACTGAATTGCATTGTGTTATTTACTTTTAACAATTTTATATCACTTCAAATTCTTTATGTGAATAATAATTGAGCTTATTTTAAAAATATTTTAATGTATATTTTTGATTATTTTAGTTTCAAAATTATCAATTTTTGTTTATAACATCTAGATTCATGAATTGAGGATTATTGAAGCAAGTATTAAATTCCTTCAGTCAGTCGCCCATGAAAATGAGCCAGTCTGTTTATTTCTTTTCTTCATTTATTTAAATAAATAACTGTGCTTTGTCAGAGATGAATACATTAGCAATAATCATTCAAAAGAGCTATAACTTTGGTAAATACAGAAAATTATGACGTGAAATGGTTTATGTGACTGTTCATGCATTTATTTTTTACTGTGTTCCATTTCATATACTTATATTGGCATTCTTGAATTATCAAATTAATGCTTAAATGTAAGTATTTTCTAATAAATTAGAAAGTGTTTTCCTGGTGGTCTTAGTACTATTTAAAATTTGGAACTTTAGTAAGGCAAATAGCAATGGACTACACTTTTATCTCGTAAAATATCCTGCAGAAGCATGAACAGAAATGTAAGATACAAATACAGTTTGAACAAAATTGTACTTTTATTGAAGATTATAAAATCACAAAATTCGGGGACAGAGAGATTAAAAATATAATATATATAATATTCCTACAGTGCTAACTTCTTAATATGTTTATAAGTAAATTGTATTTGTGTGTGTACATGCATGTGTAAAAGACATATATATTATTCATGCTTTAGAAGTGATTTAAATGGATTATAAAGATACATATATCATTCATAATATTCATATTATAGTTATATAGCAATGCAAGATATTATTGTAAGACTGGATAAATAAATGCCATTAACTTTGGGTGGGGACCTCCACCTTGAAAAGTGAAAGATTAGTCTTAACATAGTATTTTAAAAGAAGATTCTTTTGAAGCTATTTTATAGAATATTCTGGATAATACAGTTTGAACTCTAAGTTACTAATTCTTCAAATTTTTGTTTGAGAAAAAAAAAAAAAAAAAACACCTAATTGGTAAAAAGGCATCTCAGCCCCTCACTCTACCTCACATTCCCCAATTAACTCTAAAAAACTCATCCTAAAATCCCAGATATAGAAACCATAAATACCACCTGTTTTAGAGTCTTCCAATGTTGACATTACTGACCTTTTAAATTGGATAATTTTCTGTTGTGTGGAGCTCTCCCGTTCCATTTTACCTAGTAGATGCCAGTATTGCCAGCCCTAACCCCCTTCCCACTGTTGTGATATCAACAATATCTTCAACCGTTGCCACATGTCCCATGGGGATGCAAAATCATCCCAGCAAAGAACTATTGATCTAATACAACCTACCTGTTTCCAGGTAATAGGACTATGATGCAGAGATCTTCCATGAGTTATTACATTCACGTAGCTAACTAGAGACATAGTATTAAAGAGAGATGGTTGGGGTTCTTTTTCAGTTGTGTTTTTCTCTATTTGTCATAGCTGGCTGAAATACATTTCCTATTCACCGTTAGAATTCATTCGGTCAACAAAAGTTTCTGCTTTAACTTTCTGTAGTCTGAAATTATTTCTTTTTATTTTAAGTAATATGTTCATAAGATATGTTAGGTTGTAAGATATATTAAGTAATACATTCATAAGATATGTTAGGTAATATGTTAATATGAACATATTAACATTCTGTCACTATCCCTATTTTGTGTAAAACATAAAACCAAATATCATATTGTCCACTCATGTCAACTGTGAATAGAAATGCACTTGTATTTTAAAAATAAATAACTTGATTATTTAAAGAAAAGAATAGGAAGGTCCAATTGCATCAATTGATTTCTTAAACAGAGCAGCCACTTTAGGTCATTACAGGAGCAGATTCATTTATGAATGTATTAGTTGTTGATTTGTTAGAAGTTGAAGCTTTCTATTTTCCACTTTAAAAAGTGAAGATATTAATGCAAATGGGAACCCAAACTTTCTTTTTCCTCCTATCAGTGACCAGATGGAGTTCAAAACTATTGAAATGAAATGGCAGTCATAGAATTAAAGATTCTTTGTAGTCAAATATTGGCTCAGACTTGCCATTTTGTTTTACTTTTGGCATCCTTAAGGTGTATACAACACTACAAGCAAACTTCTACCACTTACATAAAGTAAATCATACTTAAGGAAAAGCATAGTCATTGCCTTACTGAAAATGTGACATAAATATACCATTAAAGTAAATTATCCTCTGCATTTTTATATTTAATATTCATTTATAAAATTCCTTTTATGGCAAATTAGTTTAAGAGAAAATAATATTAAATTAATTAGACTTGAGCCTCCATTTTAAATCTGGGTTGTTATAACCTAGATTTTCTTCCAGAGCAGAAGGGAATGAAAATGATTGTATAGCAGTATTATATAACAATTATAACAGTACCTTTGAGTTATAAACTTGGAATTCAAATTTCTTTTTTGTCACTTATGTAACTTAAATTTAAAAATAACCTTTAAAATTGTGTTATAGGGATCAATATTACAATCCGCTTGCCATTACTGTGATGAAATGAAGTAGTAGTATACTACTGTCAGAGATTAGTAACATGAGTGTTAGCTACTATTGTTATAGAGTCACTGCTAGAGTTTCCAAGCAAGATACTAGGCATAAACATTTTATTGTGGTTACATCTTTCAGAAAACAAAACAAAAAAAAGTACATAAAATAGAGAGAATTATAACATTTCTTAAGTGTATTTCTCTGTCACTTATTACACATATAATCTGTCTTGTTTGTACAAGAGTATTCCAAACTACTTGGTTATGGTATTCTAAATTTGTGAAATCCCTCTGTTTGGATAGGCTAAATGAATTTATTTATTTCTGTAGAATCATGATGGTGTGTGGATAGTGACGGGGGAGTTGTATGTGTGTTTGTTGAAAGTAAAGAAAGTTCATTTTATTCTGTTTTCCAATGATAGCAAAATATCATTTAATTCTCTCAGTCAAAAGTGAAGATGAGTTTTGTCTATTTATTTGGTTCAGAATGACATGCAGAAATGAATACAGTTGACATGAGAGCTAGCCTTTGTTCTTTGAAAGCTAATCTGCCTAAGCCTCTATAAACAGGACGGAGGGGAAATTTATAAATTGATTAGACAGCCTTAAAACTGAATTTCTCTTTATTAAGTTCCCTGGTCGTGACTGTGGGTGATATCTTAATACATAACTCCAGAAATCTGTGAGGTAATATAAAGTATTCCCTATAAATGAAATAACTTCACACCTGCTTTTCCAACAAAACTTTGGTAAAAGATAAAATATTCTTAGAAAGCTTTTATTTATTTATTTATTTATTTATTTATTTATTTATTTATTGAGATGGAGTCTCACTCTGTTGACCAGGCTGGAGTGCAGTGGCACAATTTTGGCTCATTGCAACCTCCACCTCCCAGGTTCAAGTGGCACTCCTTCCTTAGCCTCCCAAGTAGCTAGCTGGGATTACAGGTGTGCCCCACCATGCCTGGTTATTTTTTTTTTTTTTTTTTTTTTAGTAGAGACAGGCTTTCACCATGCTATCCAGGATGGTCTCAAACTCCTGACCTCATGATCTGCTGGCCTCAACCTCCCAAAGTGCTGAGATGACAGGTGTGAGCCACCATGCCCGGCCAAGCTTTTAGATTTTAAAATTATTTTGAAAAAAATCACCAATAGTAATCTCAGTGCACTAGAGACTTGGATGTATATATAATAGAGATATAATTAATTTATCTTGCTACTTTTAAAAATTTTTTATAGATATTTATTTGTCATTTTTATAAATGATTTTCATTATTTACTAATGGGTACTAATAAAAGCATGATGTGTATCCACATTTTTGGTTAGGTGAATATAGGTATGTATTAAATATTACAATAATTTTGGTTAATAGGAGCATTGCTAAGGGACCAAGATCATACAGTTTACATAAAGCAATTAGGAACATTAAACATTAGAAGGGATTGTTATAAAGCAACATTTTTGTTTCCCTCATTGACTGGCACACCAAGTATTGAACATTGGCAGTTATTGTGTTTCCCTGGCAAAAATTTTACTTTGACATTCCTGATGCCTACTGAGAATAATTCTGGCCATTATAGATGAAAGATAAATATTTATTAATGCTTTCTGATTGTATAGAAATAGAACAAATATAGCCTTAATTTTTGTAAAGTGGCTTGTAAAACATTTGCTGTACAATAAATCAGTTTTTCTTTTATATCTTTCCTCCATATCACTTTATAAATCACATATTTGTAAAATTCTTCAACCAGTCCTCATCTGCATGAGCCACTTTTTTCTCCTCTATATCTAATAAAGGATGGAGTGGGTGAAAACAATGAGTAAATGAAATATTACTGATTAGACCCACAGCAAAGTTGCAAAGAAGTCCCACATCAATTTACAATTTCTTTGATGAAGCCATTAATAACATGTATTAATTTCTAATTATAGATAATTCCTTAAGAAATCCTTTATGAGAAATTCACCTTTTAAAATGTTGAAACAAAGTGCAAAATTACTCATTGCAATTGAATAGATTAAAATATGTCAAATTATATTTAGCCACAAAATTCATTAGATGACATTTTAATGCTTACAATTTGAAATATTAGAATATTAATATATTATCTATATTTCAGGCTTACCTTGAGATAAAAAATGGCCTTTAATATCTCTGTCTGGGGGAGACATGACACTTGAAGTTTTAGGATGAAGTATTTAACATTATAAATTTCTGGTTAGAACATTAGCTGTATTAAATTGAAATAGTAGCTTTATATAGAACAATGGAATCAAGGTTAAAATTGTATCCCATTATGCATTATGCCATTTTGAATGGACTGTGTCTCATTTAGTTTTAATTTTTATACAGAACTATGACATTTAAATAACAGCACAGAGTAAAGTATTAATCATTAATAATTGCTTCAAAGAATGCAATGTGTAGAGTACTTACAAATGCTATTTTTTTCTATGACTGATTAGTTACATTTTAAACATTCTACAGAATTAGGTTTTCAATTAAAAGAGAATTTCTTACATTCATCGTCCTAAATCTTCTTAGTCTCTTAATTACTTTTGTAATTTGTTGTCTACAAATCTTATTAATTTCAGACTAGTAGTTACTAGACCCAATGAGTTCTGTTTGGATTCTAAATCTTGAGTAAGCACGCCATATTTTTAGTAACTTTATTGATCGTATCCTTAATATTTATAGTTGTTTTCTCTTTGAGTTGAATTAAGTTTTATTTCAGAGCAATGTTTTCTCCAAATAGAACATTTGCAAATTTACTAAATATACTACAATTTTGCTGGATTAGTCTTGGAATATACTCGTTGATTTTGAATAATATTTTAATGGGCTGTTCCTTCTTGAGGATACAGATATTTTTCTGTGACATTTTCCAAACCTAACAAAGTACTGATGCATATGTCTTAGGTCTGTAAAACAAAATTATTGAATTAATTATATTCTGATATATTATTTAGTAAAATGCCATGGTAATGGAGATACTTAATATTTACATGACCATGTAGATACAGTAACCCTATTATTTAAATTTTGTGTAACTTACCTTTCTGAGTAAATTTCACATTAACATTTCAAATTACAAAAAAGTAGAGTGAGAAATGTCTCCTTCCCTTTTTTGTCTCCTGACAATGCAAATTATCTCCCTGGAGACATGGTTCTACAGACTGAATTTTGTCTTCTCAAAATTTGTATGTTGCAACATTTACCCTTAATGTGACGGTATTTGGAGACAGGGCTTTTACGAGGTAATTAACGTTACGTGAGGTTATAACTGTGGGTTTCTAACTCAGTAGAATGGGTGACCTTATAAAAAGAAAAAGAGACAGATTTCTGTCTCTCTATCTCCATAGCACACACATAGGTAAGGCCATGTGAGGACTCATGGAGAAGGTGGTCATCTGCAACGAAGAAAGAGAGGTCTTACCGGAACCTCACCATGCTGGCACCCGATCTCAAACTTTCAGCTTCCAGAACTGTGAGAAAATGGATTTCTGCTGTTTAAACCGCCCAGTCTATGATATTTTCTTTTGGCAGCCGAGCTGGCTAATACACGAAGACCTTTACCGTCTCTGATGTATATTTCCAGAAATATATTGTAAATATATGTATTTTCTGCGCAAATATCAGCATATTGTTTATATCTCCAACTTTCTCCACTAAAATTCTACTTTGGAAATCTTTGTATTTCAGTGTTTATAAAGCTGCCTCATATTTCAGGCTACTAAATCTAATATATGTTATATCTTCTAGATTCTTGTAACTGGCCTATGTTTTTTAAGTACTTGCTATGTTCAAGTATCCTTAAGTTCCCTAAGAAAGGAACCAGAAAACACATGTACACAGGAAAATGAATAATGGTCAAAAGTTTCTCATTAGTCAAAATTGAGTTGGTCATTAGGTCACTGCCATATTTGAAGAAAACTTAATCCAGTCAGAGCAAAAGTGGCTAGACAAAATGTGTTTGTGTGTGTGTGTGTGTGTGCACACGCGCGTGCGCGTGCTGGATTTATTCTTACATGGCTTTGGAAAAAATTTAAATTAGAAACATACATAAACAGAGTTTTAATTATCTAATTAAATGCTGTGACCAAAAGAGAAGGGGTACATTGTAACCTTTGTGCTTCTTTAATGCCTCAGTCAATATGCAAGAACATTTTATAAAAGAATTAGTAAATTAATTATAGTCCTTAATTTGTTATGAGGTTATTTTGTTGGAAGATTAAATTAAATGTGTGGAAGATGGGTCTAATTTCTTTTCTGTTTTTATAAATTTAATTTTTAGTTAAGTAAAAGTTTATATATATATATATATTTGGTACATATTGGTATATGTATTGATATACGTACAAATTGTGAAATCACTGAACCAAGCTATTTTACCTATGCATTATCTCACATACTTATCATTTTATTATACCGAGAACACTTCAAAATCTATTGCTTTGCTATTATTTATTTATTTATTTATTATTTATTTATTTATTTTTATTATACTTAAAGTTCTAGGGTACATGTGCACCATGTGCAGGTTTATTACATATGTATACATGTGCCATGTTGGTGTGCTGCACCCATTAACTCATCATTTACATTAGGTATATCTCCTAATGCTATCCTTCCCCCCTCCCCACAATAGACCCTGGTGTGTGATGTTCCCCTTCCTGTGTCCAAGTGATCTCATTGTTCAGTTCCGACCTATGAGGGAGAACATGCAGTGTTTGGTTTTCTGTTCTTGTGATAGTTTGCTGAGAATGATGGTTTCCAGCTGCATCCATGTCCCTACAAAGGACAGAAACTCATCCATTTTTATGGCTGCATAGTATTCCATGGTATATATGTGCCACATTTTCTTAATCCAGTCTGTCACTGATGGACATTTGAGTTGATTCCAAGTCTTTGCTATTGTGAATAGTGCCGCAATAAACATACGTGTGCATGTGTCTTTATAGCAGCATGATTTATAATCCTTTGGGTATATCCCCAATAATGGGATGGCTGGGTCAAATGGTATTTCTAGTTCTAGATCCTTGAGGAATCGCCACACTGTTTTCCACAATGGTTGAACTAGTTTACAGTCCCACCAACAGTGTAAAAGTGTTCCTATTTCTCCACATCCTCTCCAGCACCTGTTGTTTCCTGATTTTTTAATGATTGCCATTCTAACTGGTGTGAGCTGGTATCTCATTGTGGTTTTGATTTGTATTTCTCTGATGGCGAGTGATGATGAGCATTTTTCATGTGTCTGTTGGCTGTATGAATGTCTTCTTTTGAGAAGTGTCTGTTCATATCCTTTGCCCACTTTTTGATGGGGTTGTTTGTTTTTCTTGTAAATTTGTTTGAGTTCTTTGTAGATTCTGGGTATTAGCCCTTTGTCAGATGGGTAAATTGCAAAAATATTCTCCCATTCTGCAGGTTGCCTGTTCACTCTGATGGTAGTTTCTTTTGCTGTGCAGAAGCTCTTTAGTTTAATTAGATCCCATTTGTCAATTTTGGCTTTTGCTGCCATTGCTTTTGGTGTTTTAGACATGAAGTCCTTACCCATGCCTATGTCCTGAATGATGTTGCCTAGGTTTTCTTCTAGGGTTTTTATGGTTTTAGAGCTAAAATTTAAGTCTCTAATCCTTCTTGAATTAATTTTTGTATAAGGAGTAAGGAAAGGATCCAGTTTCAGCTTTCTACTTATGGCTAGCCAATTTTCCCAGCACCGTTTATTAAATAGGGAATCCTTTCCCCATTTCTTGTTTTTCTCAGGTTTGTCGAAGATCAGATGGCTGTAGATGGTATTATTTCTGAGGGCTCTGTTCTGTTCCATTGGTCTGTATCTCTGTTTTGGTACCAGTACCATGCTGTTTTGGTTACTGTAGCCTTGTAGTATAGTTTGAAGTCAGGTAACATGATGCCTCCAGCTTTGTTCTTTTGGTTTAGGATTGTCTTGGCAATGCAGGCTCTTTTTGGTTCCATAAGAACTTTAAAATAGTTTTTTTCCAATTCTGTGAAGAAGGTCATTGGTAGCTTAATGGGGATGGTGCTGAATATATAAATTACCTTTGGCAGTATGGCCATTTTCACAATACTGATTCTTCCTATCCATGAACATGATATATTCTTCCATTTGTTTGTGTCCTCTTTTATTTCATTGAGCAGTGGTTTGTATTTCTCCTTGAAGAAGTCCTTTACATCCCTTGTAAGTTGGATTCCTAGGTATTTTATTCTCTTTGAAGCAATTGTGAATGGGAGTTCATTCATGATTTGGCTTTCTGTGTATCTGTTACTGGTGTATAAGAATGCTTGTGATTTTTGCACATTGATTTTGTATGCTGAGACTTTGCTGAAGTTGCTTATCAGCTTAAGGAGATTTTGATTGGAACAGTTTCAGAAGGAATGGTACCAACTCCTCCTTGTACCTCTGGTAGAATTCAGCTGTGAATCCATCTGGTCCTGGACTTTTTTTGGTTGGTAGGCTATTAATTATTGCCTCAATTTCAGAGCCTACTATTGGTCTATTCAGGGATTCAACTTCTTCCTGGTTTAGTCTTGGGAGAGTGTAAGTGTCCAGGAAATTATCCATTTCTTCTAGGTTTTCTAGTTTATTTGCATAGAGGTGTTTATAGTATTCTCTAATGGTAGTTTGTATTTCTGTGGGGTCGATGGTGATATCCCCCTAACCATTTTTTATTGCCTCTATTTGATTCTTCTCTCTTTTCTGCTTTATTAATCTTGCTAGCAGTCTATCAATTTTGTTGTTCTTTTCAGAAAACAAGCTCCTGGATTGATTGATTTTTTAGAGGGATTTTGGGTATCTATCTCCTTCAGTTCTGCTCTGATCTTAGTTATTTCCTGCTTTCTTCTAGCTTTTGAATGTGTTTGCTCTTGCTTCTCTAGTTCTTTTAATTGTGATGTTAGGGTTTTAGATCTTTCCAATTTTAGATTTTTCCAACTTTCTCTTGTGGGCATTTAGTGCTGTAAATTTCCCTCTACGCACTGCTTTAAATGTGTCCCAGGGATTCTGGTATTTTGTATCTTTATTCTCTGAACAAAGAACATCTTTCAATAAAGATGTTTCAAAGAACATCTTTATTGCTGCCTTCATTTTGTTATGTACCCATTAGTCATTCAGGAGCAGGTTGTTCAGTTTCCATGTAGTTGAGTGGGTTTTGATTGAGTTCCTTAGTCCTGAGTTCTACTTTGATTGCACTGTGGTCTGAGAGACAGTTTGTTATAATTTCTGTTCTTTTACATTTGCTGAGGAATGCTTTACTTCCAAGTTTGTGGTCAATTTTGGAAAAAGTGTGATGTGGTGCTGAGAAGAATGTATATTCTGTTGATTTGGTGTGGAGAATTCTGTTGATGTCTATTAGGTCTGCTTGGTGCAGAATTGTGTTCAATTCTTGGATATCCTTGTTAACTTTCTGTCTCATTGATCTGTCTAATGTTGACAGTGGGGTGTTAGAGTCTCCCATTATTATTGTACGGGAGTCTAAGTCTCTTTGTAAGTCTCTAAGGACTTGCTTTATGAATCTGGGTGCTCCTGTATTGGGTGCATATATATTTAGAAGCATTAGCTCTTCCTGTTGAATTGATCCCTTTACCACTATGTAATGGCCTACTTTGTCTTTTTTAATCTTTGATGGTTGAAAGTCTGTTTTATAGAGACTAGGATTGCAACCCCTGCCTTTTTTTTGTTTTCCATTTCCTTGGTAGATTTTCCTCCATCCCTTTGTTTTGAGCCTATGTGTTTCTCTGCATGTGAGATGTGTCTTCTGAATACAACAAAATGATGAGTCTTGACTCTTTATCCAGTTTGCCAGTCTGTGTCTTTTAATTGGACCATTTAGTCCATTTACATTTAAGGTTAATATTGTTATGTGTGAATTGATCCTGTCAGTATGATACTAGCTGGTTATTTTGCTCATTAGTTGATGCAGTTTCTTCCTAGCATCGATGGTCTTTACATTTTGGCATGTTTTTGCAATGGCTGGTACTGGTTGTTCCTTTCTATGTTTAATGCTTCCTTCAGGATCTCTTGTAGGGCATGCCTGGTGGTGACAAAATCTATAAACATTTGCTTGTCTGTAGAGGATTATATTTCTTCTTCACTTATGAAACTTAGTTTGGCTGGATATGAAATTCTGGGTTGAAAATTCTTTTCTTTAAGAATGTTGAATATTGGCCCCCATTCTCTTCTGGCTTGTAGAGTTTCTGCCGAGAGATCTGCTGTTAGTCTATGGGCTTTTTTTTGTGGGTAACCTGACCTTTCTCTCTGGATGCCCTTAAGATTTTTTCCTTCATTTCAACTTTGGTGAATCTGACAATTATGTGTCTTGCAGTTGCTCTTCTTGAGGAATATCTTTGTTTCGTTCTCTGTATTTCCTGAATTTGAATGTTGGCCTCCATTTTCCCCGTCACTTTCAGGCACACCAATCAGACGTAGATTCAGTCTTTTAACAGAATCCCATATTTCTTGGAGGCTTTGTTCATTTCCTTTTACTTTTTTTTCTCTACACTTCTCTTCTCGCTTCATTTCATTCATTTGATCTTCAATCACTGATACTCTTTCTTCCAGTTGATCGAGTCAGTTACTGAAGCATGTGCATTTGTCACGTAGTTCTCGTATCATGGTTTTCATCTCTGTCAGTTCGTTTATGGACTTCTCTGCATTGATTGTTCTAGTTATCCATTCTTCCATTCATTTTTCAAGATTTTTAGTTTATTTGCGTTGGGTACGTAGTTCCTCCTTTAGCCCTGAGAAGTTTTATCGACTGAGACCTTCTTCTCTCAACTCGACAAAGTCATTCTCCATCCTGCTTTCTTACGTTGCTGGCGATGAGCTGTGTTCCTTTGGAGGGGGTGATGTGCTCTGATTTTTTTGAATTTCCAGCTTTTCTGCACTGCTTTTTCCCCATCTTTTTGGTTTTATCTGCTGTTGGTCTTTGATGATGGTGATGTACTGATGGAGTTTTGGTGTGGGTGTCCTTTCTGTTTGTTAGTTTTCCTTCTAACCGTCAGGACCCTCAACTGCAGGTCTGTTGGTATTTGCTTGAGGTTTACTCCAGATCCTGTTTGCCTGGGTATCAGCAGCAGAGGCTGCAGAAGATAGAATATTGCTGAACAGCGAGTGTTGCTGTATGACTCTTGCTCTGGAAGCTTTGTCTCAAAGGTGTACCCAGCCGTGTGAGGTGTGAGGTGTAGGTCTGCACCCAGTGGGGAATGTCTCCCAGTTAGGCTACTCAGGGGTCAGGGACCAACTTGAGCAGCCAGTCTATCCTTTTTCAGATCTCAACCTCCGTGCTGGGAGAATCATTGCTCTCTTCACAGCTGTCAGACTGGGACATTTACATCTGCACAGGTTTCTGCTGCTTTTTGTTTAGCTATGCCCTGTCCCCAGAGGTGGAGTCTACACAGGCAGGCAGGTCTCCTTGAGCTGCGGTGGGCTCCACCCAATTCCTGCTTCCTGGCGGCTCTGTTTACCTACTTAAGCCTCAGTGATGGTGGGCGCCCCTCCCCCAGCCCCGCTGCCACCTTGCAGTTAGATCTCAGACTGCTGTGCTCTCAATGAGGGAGGCTCTGTGGGCGTGGGACCCTCCGGGCCAGGTGTGGGATATAATCTCCTGGTGTGCCGTTTGCTAAGACCCTTCGTACAGCACAGTATTAGAATGGGAGTTACCCAATTTTCCAGGTGTTGTATGTCTCAGTTTCCCTTGGCTAGGGAAAGGAATTCCCTTCCCCCTTGCACTTCCCAGGTGGGGCAATGCCTCGCCCTGCTTCAGCTCTCGCTGTTCGGGCTGCACCCGCTGACCAGCACCAACTGTCCGACATGCCCCAGTGAGATGAACCCGGTACCTCAGTTGAAAATGCAGAAATCATCCATTGTCTGTGTCCCTCATGCTGGGAGCTGGAGGCTGGAGCTGTTCCGATTCAGCCATCTTGGGCGCCTCGCCCTGGAATTATGCCTGCTTTGCAATTTTTAAGTATACAGTATATTGTTATTTACGGTGGTCACCATGATGTATAATAGATCTATTAAATTTATTTCTCTAACTGAAATTTTGTGTCCTTTTACCAACATCCTCCCGAGAATTCCACCCCAAACCTCTGGTAACAACCGTTTTACTCTGTTTCTATGAATTTGACTTTTTTAGTTTTCATATGTAAGTGGGATTATGCAGTATTTTTCTTTCTGTGCCTGGCTTATTTCATTTAACATAATGTACTCTAGGTTTATCTGTGTTGTCACAAATGATAGGATTTCCTTCTTTTTAAAGGCTAAATAGTATTCTATTGTGTATGTATGTGTGTGTGTGTCACAATTTCATTGTCTGTTCATCTGTAGATCTACACTCCTGCTTAATACATACCTTAGCTATTGTGAATAGTGCTGCAAAAATTATAGTGTAGATATATCTCTTCGGCATAATGATTTCATATTATTTGGATATATCCCTACTGGTGAGATTGCTGGATCATTCAGTGCTCCTATTTTCAGTTTTTTGAGAAACCTCCACAATATTTTTCATAATATCTTTACTAATTTATATTCCAATAAGTGTACAGTTGTTCCCTTTTCTCAACATCCTCTCCAGCAGTTATCTTTCCTCTCTGATAATAGCTATTCTAACAGGCATGAGGTGATATCTCATTGTGGATTGATTTACATTTCTCTGATAATTAGTAATTTGAGCATTTTTTCATATACCAATAAGCCATTTGTATGCCTTCTTTTAGAAAATATTTATTCAGTTTTTTTTTTTTTTTTTTTGGTCCAGGTTTTTTAAAATAGGCTTTTATTATTATTAATATTATTGAGTTGAGTTCTTTATATAGTTTGGATATAAACTTCTTATCAGATGTCTGGTTTACTAATATATTCTACAATTTGGTAGATTGCCTTTTCACTCTGTTGATTGTTTCCTAGTAAAGAAACTTTTTAGTTTAATGTAATCGACTTTGTCTATTTTTGAATTGTTGTCTCCTTGTTTGGGGTTATATCCAAAAACATAATTTTGCTGACCTATGTCATGGAGCTTTTCCTCTATGTTTTTTTCTAGTAGTTTTATAGTTTCATGTCTTATGTTAAAGGCTTTGATCTATTTTGGGTTGATTTTAGATAGAGATGGGAGTCTGACTTCATCCTTCTGCATATGGATATCCAGTTTTCTCAGTGCCATTCATTAAGGACTGTCCTTCTCTCATTCTGTGTTCTTTGAATTTTTGTCAAAAATAAATTTACCATAAATGTATGGATTTTATTTTTGGGGTTTCTCTTCTGTTCCATTGGACTATGGTTTTTTTGTTTGTTTGTTTGTTTTGCCAGTACTATGCTCTTTTGATTACTATAGTTTTGTAATAGATTTAGAAATCAGGTAGTGTGATATATGTGGCTTTGTTCTTTTCACTCATGTGCTTTGGCTATTGGGTTTTTTCGTGTGTTTTCATTTAAATTTTAATTTTTTTTTTCTATTTTTGTGAAAAATGTCATTGAAATTTTGATATAAAGTGC
The DNA here is from genome assembly GCF_008728515.1 of Papio anubis. Lineage (NCBI taxonomy): Eukaryota > Metazoa > Chordata > Mammalia > Primates > Cercopithecidae > Papio > Papio anubis. The sequence continues at coordinate 60,956,371 of NC_044981.1, read as the reverse complement.
ATAAAATTTATAGATTGCTTTGGGTAATATGGACATTTTAACAATATTAATTATTCTAATTCATGAAGAGGAGATTTTTTTCGTTTATTTATGTTTTTTCTTTAATATCTTTCATCAGTGTTTAGAGCTTTCAGTATACAAAGTCTTTCACTTCTTTGTTTAAATTTATTCCTACGTGTTTTGTAGCTGTTGTGAATAATCCTGTTTTTTGACTTTTTAAAAATAGTTTGTTGTTAGTGTATAGAAACACTAATCAATTTTGTATGTTGATTTTGTATCCTGAAGCTTTACTGAATTTATTCGTTTTAACAGTTTTTGGATGGAGTTCTTAGGGTTTTCTATATATAAGATTATGTCATCTGAAAACCAAAGCACTTTCACTTCTTGTTTTCTAAAGAGGATGTGTTTTATTTATTCCTCTTGACTAATTTCTCTGGTTAGGACACCCAACTCTAGTTTGAATAGAAATGGGGAGAGTGGGCATTCTTGTTTTATTCCTGATCTTACAGGAAAAGCTTCCAATTTTTTACCATTTAGTATAATGTTAGCTATGGGCTTTTCATATATGGTCTTTGTTTTGTTAAGGTGCATTCTTTCCATATTTAATTTATTGAGAGTTTTTATCATGAAAGAATGTTGATTTTTTTTCAAACTTATTTGATGCACGTTTTGAGATAATCATATGGCTTTTGTCTTTTATTTTGTTAATGTAGTGAATCACATTTCCTGGTTTGCATATATTAAATTATCCTTGCATCCAAGGATAAATCCTCCACTTGATCATAGTAAGTGATCCTTTTAGTATGCCATTGAAATCTTTTTGCTATTATTTTGTTGAGGAGTTTTACACCTATGTTCATCAAGATTATTCACCCGTAATTTTCTTTTGTGGTGGTGTGCTGTCTGAATTTGGTAGGCCCCATAATTTTCTTTTGTGGCAGTGTGCTGTCTGAATTTGGTAGTTGGGTGATACTGACTTCATAAAATCCATTTGAAAGTATTATCTCCTCTTTAATTGTTTGGAGGAGTTTGAGAAGAAATGGTATTCTTTAAGTGTTTGCTAGAATTCAGCACTGAAACCATCAAGTCTTGGACTTTTCTTTCATGAAAGAATATTCATTACTGATTTAATCTCTTTACTTGTTATTGTTTTGATCAAACTTTCTTTTTCTTTGGAAAATGGTCTTGGTATTTTGTATGTATATAGGAATTTATCCATTTTATCTAGGTTATGCAGTTTGTTGGTGTATAATTGTTTAAAGTGGTCTTGAGATCCTTTGTATTTCTGTGTTATCAATTGTAAATATCTCCTCTTTAATTTCTGGTTTCATGTATTTGAGTCTTTCCTTTTTATTTTTCCTAGTTGGTCTAGCTAAAGGTTAGTCAATTTTGTTTAGTTTAAAATAACACTAATTTTAGTTTTGTTGATTTTTTCTGTTGTTTTTCTCATCTCTATATTATTTACTTCTACTATAGTCTCTCTTATATTATTCCTGCTACTAACTTTGGGTTTATTTTGTTCTTTTTCTAGTTTCTTGATATGTCTGTCACATTAGGTTGTTTATTTGGGATCTTTTTCTTTGACTTTGTAGGCATTTATTACTAAACTTCCTTCTTAGTAATACTTTTGCTAAATATTTTAATTTTGAATATGTTGTGTTTCCATTTTTGTTTATCTGAAAATAATGTTATTTTTTCTTTTAATTAATTATTTTTATTTTATTATTTATTTATCATTATTTATTATTATTATTATTATTATTGAGAGGAAGTCTCACTCTGTCACCCAGGCTTGAGTACAGTGGCATGATCTCAGCTCACTGCAATTTCCACCTCCCGGACTCAAGCGATTCTCCTGCCTCAGTCTTTGGAGTAGCTGGGATTACAGGTGTGCAATATACACTTAAACACACAAAAAAATTGTATTTTTAGTAGAGATGAGGTTTCACTATGTTGACCAGGCTGTTCTCGACCTCCTGACCTCAAGTGATCTGCCCGCCTTGGCCTTCCAAGTGCTAGAATTATAGGCCTAAGCCGCCACGCCCAGCCATAATTTATTCTTGACCAGTTGGTTGCTAAGGACCATGCTGTTTAATTTCCAAATAGTCCTATTCTTTTTTGAAATTTCTCTTATCGTATATTTTTAGTTTCATAACACTGTGGTCAGAAAATATATTTAATGTGATTTCAATCTTCTTAAATTTGTTAAGACTTCTTTTGTGGAATAACATATAATCTATTCTGGAGAATGTGTCATGTGCACTTGAGAGAAATTTGTTTTCTGTAGCTGTGGGATAGAATGTTCTGTATATGTCTGTTAGACCATTTGATCTAAAGAATATAGTTCAAGTCTGGTGTTTCCTTACTGATTTTCTGTCTGGATGATCTGCCCTTTTGTGAAAGTGGAATGTTGAAGACTCCTACTATTGTTGTATTACAATTTATTTCTCTCTTCAGATATATTACTATTTGTTTTACAATCTTAGGTGTTCCAATGTTGGGTATATATGTACCTGACAATTGTAAAAGTGTTACATCTTGATTAATTAATACATTTATCATTATATATTGCTCTTCTTTGTCTTGTTTTAAAGTTATTCACTTAAAGTTTATTTTACTTGATACATGTATGCCTGTTATCTTTTGGTATCCACTTGCATAGAACATCTTTTCCATTCTTTCACTCTCCGTGTATGTGTCCTTACGTGTTATGCTTTTTTTCTGTTGCTACTTGCAGGATTATATCTTTGTCTTTGATTTTGGACAGTTTTATTTTATCATGTCTTTGTATAGTCTTGTTTGGGCTGAATTTGATTGGAGACCTTTGACTTTCCTGTTCCTAGATATTTGTTGTAGCTAGTGACTTGCTTTTGGCACTGGGAATGGCTTAGGGGCCCACTAGAGGTGCCAGTGGCACTGATGTCTGGGTGGCACACATAGAACAGTCACAAAGCTGAGGACTAAAGAATGAGAATGTGTGGAGAAACTACAGTTCTGGGAACTGGGGCAGTAATAGGACTAGTGCCTAGGGTGCAGGGACTCCCACTGCCATGTTGGTTACTGTATGTGAGGCATGGATGATTGTGAACTAGCCAGAGTGCCAAGAGTGGCAGAATAGACATGCACAGTGTTAGAGCAGCTCCAGGGCTGGGCTACTGCTTAACTCTCTAGGCAGCTGAGCTAGTGCCTGGGTCATAGAGGCTTACACTGCCACATTAGTAACAGTATGCAAGGTGATCGTGAAGCAGTATACTTGTGAAATAGTTGAGAAGATGAGAATGGGAATGCAGGTGTGTGCAGGTTTAGAGCAGTTTCAGAAACAGGGCAGGGCCTAGCTATTTATCAGAGCTGGGCTGATGTTCAAAGCATGGGCATATACTGCAAGAACTTAGCCCTGGAGCCTATGTGTGCCAACTAACATCTTATGGCTGTGGTTCCAGTATCTGAAAGGTAGATTGTACCAGTACAGCTACAGAGTCTGGGGCTGAAACATGGGCACTTACAGGGAGGCTGGGCTTCAGGGTCAGGGTTTGCACAGAATACCTGAATGAACGTATGCACGCATCTGTGGCAGTTCTTTTCCAGAAGAAGCTTCTTTCCTGAGGTGACTGAACAGCAGCCAATTCTTGTGTGGGAGAAGAGTATACAGTGGCATCTCCCTCTCTGGGTTCCTCAGCCAGGATAGCTGTTGATTACTTCAGTGACAAAAGATGCTGGTCTCCTTTGTAGAGCAGACTTGTGGGGATCACAGTGGTTCCAACCATGTAGCTGATATCAATAGCTTTTATGTTTCTTCTTTGCTTGTACTGATATCTTGGGTATTCTGATCTCATCAGTGATCCTTTCGATGTACATATTTTCCATTTTTGTTTCAACATGTTATAGCAGATTCATTAATGAGCTCTTGAGCCCTCTCTGGCCTATTTTTGATTTTGAATAGCTGTCTATAGTTTTTTTGCAGGGGAGATGAGAGCTGCTATGCCCTCTCCACAATCTTTGTGACATCACTCCCAAGTTGAATTTCCTGATCCTCATTGCCTATATTAACATAACCATAAAGGCTAAATTATAGATGTTTCAGAAGCACACATATTAGATCTTTAAGAGCTCCCATGGAATTCTCTCCTCAGCCCATTGAAGTAAATCATCAATTGTTTTGATAACATCTATAAAAAAGCAGGTATAAACTGCCTGGAGAAAAATGTAGTTTTGTTTAATGGAAAGCATGAAAATAGATTTTTCAAATGTTTGATCATGTTTTTTAGCAATTTTTAAAATAGATGTTCCTGTATAAAACATAAAATGAATGGGAGAATACATATATAAATATATTAATGTTTTGCTTAGCAAAACGTATACATTCTGAGAAATGCATTGTTGGACAATTTCGCTATTGTATGAACATCCAAGAGTATACTTACACAACCTGAGATAGTATTGAGTACTACATACCTTGACTACATGGTATAGCCTTTTGCTGTGATCGCCATCTTATATATGGTTCATTACTGACTGAAATACTGTCATGTGGCACATGATTGTATATTTTAATTTCATTTCCCCTGTATATGATAAAACTAATAGAAAGAAATATAATTTATCCTTCCCCACACCCATTTTTCTTATATGACAAAAATATCTTCTTCTAATTTGTGACTTATCATTTAATTTTCTTTACTTATGATTTTTATTTACTGAGACTTAACATTGTTTATTATTATTTTTGGCTTCTGTGCCTTTTTAAAGAACAGTTTCTCTATCTAGAGCCAAGGCATATATTTTTAAAGTTTTTAACATTATTTTTCACATGTATGTATTTAATTTACAAGAAATTGATTTTTGAATATGAAAGACTGCTACATAATTTTGGATCTCTGTGTGGATATACAGTTGTTCCAGCATGATTTATTGAGTGATCTATAATTTTCCAGCTTGTCTACACTGTCATATTTATTCAATAATTAAGCTCTATATTCTGTTTCATGAGTTGATTTAAAAGGAATTAATGGAGTAAAATTATGGTATCTTACAAGCATAGCTTTTCATGTTTTGATATTCACCAGAGAAGGTTTTCCTTTCTCATTTTAGGTAATGTTCCTTAAAAATATATTATTTAGTGTTTGTAACTTTGGGCTTTTGCCTTATGCATCCCATTACATTCTTTTCAAGTTTTACAAATGATCGCTGAAAATTTGATTGGGATTTCTTATAATCTATAAATAAATTTAGGCATAATTGACATCTTGAATATATTAAACCCTATATCCATAAACATATGTATTCACTGATTTGGATCTTCTTTACTGTTTCTCAAAGTGTTTCTTAAGAAAAAAATTAATAAAAGCTTTCTGTATAGACTGAATTTGTGCATTATACATTTTTATCAAGAGCATTTGAAAAATTTCATTATCGAACTATTGTTGTTTAGAAATGCAACTGATCATAGTACGTGGAATTTATATTATAGTGGATCTGAATATGTTACCCAGGACTATGGCTATAGGAGACCAGACTATATCATCCCAAAATAGAAAATACACTTTTTTTTGGCCTATAAGATTATTTTGAGAAAGAGCAGATATAATAGAAACTCTAAAACCAGAGTAGAAATTATACCTTTATTAGGGAAATTTACATTTGTAAAGGAAATTTGTATTTGTAAAAGTCTATCCTTCTCTGTACCTGAAAGAGTACATGACTCTAAATCATAAGATCATTTTATCTATGGAGAAGGCACTGATGTAAATCTGCAAAACAACTTTTATTCTTGTTCACCTTGCTTTTCATGGTCACCTTGCCATAACATACCTCCCAGATATCCTTCTCTTTTTTTTATTTTTTTTATTTATTTTTTATTTTTTTATTATTTTAGCTGAAGATGGTGTTTAAGCTTAAATGCTGAGCTACCCCTTTGAGAGTTGATTGCCTTGTCTTTTTTCTCAAAAATATACATGTTTGTTTTTCTCTTGTTAATCTGTCTTTGGTTACAAATGCCCCAGCTGAAAACCTAGAAGGATAGAATGAAAATGATTGTTTTTCTAAAGTGTAATATGTGTAATATATATTCTCCTGCCCCATCAAAGCAATTATTCAGTACTTATGGCAACCTTATGGAACATAACTGATGTAAATAACAAGAAACAAATGTACATGTGTAATGGAGTTTCTAAAACATATTGCCTCCAAGTAAATTTCTTTTAGAATATAAACAAAGGAACAAGTAAAAAATACATTGAAAAAAATCTTCAGTTACTTTTAATCTACTGAAGACATTCATTTTAAAAGGTATTCACTTCTATTTATTTTTAAGGCTGAAGTTTCCAGAAGCAGTCCAAACAATAATGCAAAAGGAAAGGAAAGAAAATAAACAAACCCTTCTTTTTATTGAGACTTTATTCAGTTTCCATTTCTAGATATATTGCAGAAAGAGTCCATCTCTGTTTATCTTAAAAGTTATTGGCTATTTCTTGTTGACAGTTTTAACAGATTCACTTAGAGGAACCTAACTAGACTGCTCTGTGACAGTATCAGCAGGCGTTCTCACCCCCAGTTCAAGCAATCTATAAACCCAGCATGAGAGATCGTGATAAAAATCAGTTGTGAAACTCATACAGTGGGTGAAGTAGATAGTAACTCTGCATTTTTCATGAATTTTGAGGGGAAAAATGGCACAGTAGTTAATCACAGCATGATAACTTCAAAATGACTTGCTGATGAGTTCCCAAAAAAAAGTCCTAGTAAATCATTGAAGAGTATGGAGAACCTATTTGCTAAGCATAATTTAGCATGTTTTCTGCATATGCTATTTATAAGTATGATGCTAATTCATTACCATTCTTGAGAAAGGTCTAGGCTCTTCTTTCTTTACAACTCCATTTATTTGGTAGGGAAATTGTTCAGTAATCTCAAGTATACTGGCAGAATTGGAGGAGGAAACCTATCTTCTTGATAGGTTCTTGAATACCTTTTACTTTTTCCCTAGAGGAAAATAACTTTTTTAAAATTTCCATCTGTCCCCACACACCTAGAGCTGAAAACCTGCCAGGCATTGAGGTTGGAATGAGTCCATATTTAGAATATTTGAATCTTTCTTTTGTGGCTGACTCCTCTTTCCCTCACTCCAACTCTCTTGTCCTCCCACACCAATGTAACCACTCAACAGGTTCGTTTTGCCTGCTGCCTAGATTGAGCTGATTTATCAAGACAAAGGAATTAAAATAGAGAAAGAGCTTAATTCACACAGAGCAGTCTGAAAGGAAGACCTGAGTTTTATTATTACTCAAATTAGTCTCGCCCCAAATTCACAGACTGGATATTTTGAGGATAATTTGGCAGGTAGGAGGCCAGGGAGTGAGCATTGCTGATTGGTCGGGTTGGAGATAAAATCAGAGGGAATCAAAGCTTTCCTTTGCGTTGAGTCAGATCCTGGGTCCGGGCCCCAAAACCAGATGAGCCAGTTTGTTGATTTGGGTGGGGGCAGCTGATTCATTGAGTGCAGAGTCTGAGGAATATCTTGAGCACCAATCTTAGGTTTTAAGAGAGTGGTGTTAACCCTAGGAACAATTGAAGAGGTTCAGAATCTTGTGGCCACCAGCTGCATGACTCATAAGCCATGCTTTATAATCATGTGGCTAATTTGTTAGTCCTACAACGGCAGTCTGGTCCCCAGGCAAGAAGAAAATTTGTTTTTGGAAAACTCTTATTTTCACTCCTGTCTGTGTAAAGAGACCACCAAACAGGCTTTGTGTGAGCAACAAGGCTGTTTATTTCACCAGGGTGCAGGCGGGCTGAGTCCAAAAACAGAATCAGAGAAGGGAGATAGGGGTGGGACCGTTTCATAGGATTTGGGTAGGTAAAGGAAAATTACAGTCAAAGGGGGTAGTTCTCTGGCGGGCAGGAGCGGGGGTCACAAGGTGCTCAGTGGGAGAGCTTTTGAGCCAAGATGAGCCAGGAGAAGGAATTTCACAAGGTAATTATCATCAGTTAAGGCAGGAACAGGCCATTTTCACTTCTTTTGTCATTCTTCAGTTACTTCAGGCCTTCTGGATGTATACTTGCCGGTCACAGGGGATATGATGGCTTAGTTTGGGCTCAGAGGCCCTGACAATTATCATCTTTGTCTCAAAGTTAAACTATAAACTAAGTTCCTCACAAAGTAAGTTTGGTTTATGCGCAGGGATGAACAAGGACAGTTTGATAATTAGAAGCAAGATGGACTCAGGTCAGATCGCTTTCACTGTCATAATATTCTCACTGTGATACTTTTTGCAAATGTGATTTCATCAATGTTTTGTATACGTACATTTGTCTCTAATTCTTCAATTTTGTATTCTTGAGATAAGTCACGAGTAACTTTTGTCAATTAGAAAAGACAGGCTGACATACACAGCACTATTTCTCAACTGCTTCTCCTGAGAAAATCAAATAAGTGAGCCACTTTAGAAACAAAAGCAGCTTGGAGGACGTGACCACTTAGAAATTACCTAGTCTAATTTTGTCATTGAGAAGTCATCCTTAACTCTTTTGCTATTATTTTCTGTTTTTAATTTAAAGTATAATTTTCACTTGTATAAAACATTAACTTGTGTTAAAAAGTGTATTTAATTCTTTAAATAGCCAATGAGGGGGCCATGGGCTCTTGGTCCCTTAAAGAGTCACTGAAAAATCCCTGACATGAGGCAGATAGACTAATAAGAAAAAATGACATACATATGTATTTAGTCTATATACACAGAAGCCTTTAAAATGAAGACCCGACTTTCCAATGAGTTATGAGAAAGCTTATATACCATCTTGAGGTTACAAAAAAAAAAAAAAAAAAAAACGGTGGGAGCTCAGATTCTGGTAAAACAGGTTATGGGAGAGGGGAGAAGAGGAATTCTATTGAGGGACAATAAATGGTTTCTAGGGAGGAATGAATGGATATGGATCAGGAACAGAGATTAACTTATAAATAGTTCTCTTGGGGATTTAAATGATCCTCAGAGACAGTCGTCATAATTGTAAAAGGTTTTGCTCAGGTGTGGTTACTCTTAGTCTTCTTTTCTGCAATAATGAGATAATAGGGAGGGGGAAGAAAAAACAATTGTTCGTATAGGTGGGAAAACAGAAACATCAACATCTGTGGGAGAGACAAGGAGAGGTGGGGAAAAATCAGAGAACTTGAGATTCATCTTCAGTTCAGCATGTCAAAATGCCATATTTTGAGGTATTGTTTTCTGAGCCACAACACTAGCAAGCCAGTTAGGCAAGTACAAGTTCACTTAAGGACCCAGAAACTTGGGGGCAATATTCAAAGATGGTATTTGAATAAGATACCTAGCTTAGAAAAGAAACTGGTTAAAGTCCTGCATAACTATAAATCCACTAGGGGTTATCTTATGTACTAGCAAAATTTATTTTAATTGGTCCAAAAACTAGAGGTTAACATATAACTTCACCAAGTGTAAGGCTTTCATTAATAGCAAATATCAAAATAAAATAATAATACATTTCCTAGAAACCTAAATAATCCTTACTGGACTTGAATTTTTGAAGCAATCCTTCAGTGGAATATTAGAAGACATTCAGCCATCATCTGGCCTTATTTAAAAAGCTGCATCATTTTTATTACCTAATCTTTTCAGACGAATTCGACAGCTTAGAATGTTGACTAATATATATTTAATAAATATCAATTTATAACTTAAAATATTTTACTTCTCTTTTATTACTATACAAACATAAATACTTTATCATTTCATTTGGGTCACCATTTTAGAAAACGTATCTGTTAGAACAGAATACCACAGACAGGTAACTTATATTTAATATATGTATATATTATATATATGTGTGTGTGTGTGTGTATATATTTTTTATTCAAACACGTATATATTTCTGACAGTTCTAAAGAGTGGGTATTCCAAGGTTGAAGTGCCTGGATCTGGCAGAGCCCTCATGATCTGAGCACCTTTATTTGGCCCCAGCTACCAACACTTGAATTGGGGCGTAAGCTTCCAACACATGAACTTTGGGGGGACACATTAAAATCATGATGACTTGCTAAGTAATTTAACTGATGTTTTTGTGGTAAACTCCTTTTCTTTGATTTTTAAAAATGCAGTCATATTGTTATTTTGAACTGTCTGTTGATTTCTGAACAAACTCTTTGGATATGATTTTTTAAACTACTAAATCGTGTAAACCTAGAGAAGAAGGAAACTCTGAAGTCATTGTGTATAATTTTCTTACTTTTTAGATGATGAAATTTAGTCTCTAACAAGTTAAGTTAGCTTCTTAAGGTCATAGAGCTAGGCTGATAACACCATGATAAAATATAGAAGTTTTTAGTTGTTTGTTTTTGTTTTTTAACTTTTATTACTGGTGGCAAGTCTGGGTAGACTGCAGTCCTCAATTCTTGTCTTGTTGAGAGAAAGAATTCAGCCAAGACACAAAAGTAGATTTAAGGCAGAAATGAGAGTTTATTGATGCAAAGAAAAATACACTTGGAAGAAACCAAGTGGGCAACTCAAAAGATTGAGTCCCTACCTGATTGTTGGTTCAAGGCTCTTAAAGAATTGCTATTTCCTGTTCTTTTTTTTATTCCAAGTCTTATCCCCTCATCCTTTCCCTTATAAGGGCTGTTGGCTAATCACTGCATGCTCAGCGACTTGCCAGTATACTGGAGGAGCTGCATGTGCCATTTGGTGGTTGAAGTTACAGACATGCTCTCCTGGGGAAATTTTTCCCTTACCAGTCTAATGCACCTGGTGGAAGGTCAAACTCCACGATTTTGACCCTTACTGTACACACCTGTACATGTCCCCAAGGAAAGTCAAATTCCACCATTTTACCATTTACTGCACATGCCTGAACAACTTTGCTCAATTCTTCCTTTTCTTTTCTTTTCTTTTTTTTTTTTTTTTTTTTAATACTTGAAGTTCTGGGATACATGTGCAGAACGTACAGGTTTGTTACATAAGTATACACGTGCCATGGTGGTTTGCTGCACCTATCAACCCATCTACATTAGGTATTTCTCTGAATGCTATCACTCCCCTTGACCCCCACCCCACAACAGGCCCTGGTGTGTGCTGTTCCCCTCCCTGTGCCCATGTGTTCTCATTGTTCAACTCCCACTTATGAGTGAGAACATGCAGTGTTTGGTTTTCTGTTCCTGTGTTAGTTTGCTGAGAATGATGGTTTCCAGCTTCACCCATTTCCCTACAAAGGACATGAACTTGTCTTTTTTTATGGCTGCATAGTGTTCCATGGTGTATTTTCTTTATCCAGTCTATCACTGATAGGCATTTGGGTTGGTTCCAAGTCTTTGCTATTGTGAACAGTGCCACAATAAACATACATGTGTATGTATCTTTATAGTAGCATGATATATAATCCTTTGGGTACATAAACAGTAATGGGATTGCTGAGTCAAATGGTATTTCTGGTTCTATATCCTCGAGGAATTGCCACACTGTCTTCCACAATGATTGCACTAATTTATACTCCCACCAGCAGTGTAAAAGCTTTCCTATCCCTCTACATCCTTTCCAGATATTTTTAATGATCACCATTCTAACTGGTGTAGGATGGTATCTCGTTGTGGTTTTGATTTGCCTTTATCTAATGACTAGTGATGGTGATTTTTTTGATATATTTTTGGGCGCATCAATGTCTTTTCTTTTCTTTTTTATTTTTTTTATTTTTATTTTTATTTTTTTATTTTATTTTTTTTTAAATTTATTTATTGTTATTATACTTTAAGTTGTAGGGTACATGTGCATAACGTGCAGGTTTGTTACATATGTATACTTGTGCCATGTTGGTGTGCTGCACCCATCAATGTCTTTTCTTGAGAAATGTCTGTTCATATCCTTTGCCCACTTTTTAATGGGGTTGTTTGTTTGTTTTAAATTTGTTTAAGTTCATTGTAGATTCTGGATATTATCCCTTTGTCAGATGGATAGATTGAGACCAATTTCTTCCATTCTATAGGTGGCCTGTTCACTGTGATGACAGTTTATTTTGCCGTGCAGAAGCTCTTTAGTTTAATTAGATACGATTAGTCAATTTTGGCTTATATTGCCATTGCTTTTGGTGTTTTAGTCATGAAGTCTTTGCCCATACCTATCTCCTGAATGGTATTGCCTCGGTTTTCTTCTAGGGCTTTTATGGTTTTAGGTTTTATGTTAATATCTTTAATCCATCTTGAGTTAATTTTTGTATAAGGTGTAAGTAAGGGGTCCAGTTTTAGTTTTCTGCATATGACTAGCCAGTTTTCCCAACACCATTTATTAAATAGGGAATCCTTTCGCCATGGCTTGTTTTTGTCAGGTTTGTCAAAGATCAGATGGCTTTAGATGTGTGGCATTATTTCTGAGGCCTCTGTTCTGTTCTGTTGGTCTATATGTGTGTTTTGGTACCAGCACCATGTTGCTTTCGTTACTGTAGCCTTGCAGGATAGTTTGATATCAGGTAGTGTGATGCCTCCCACTACGTTCTTTTTGCTTAGGATTGTCTTGGCTATATGGGCTCTTTTTTGGCTCCATATGAAATTTAATGTAGTTTGTTTTTTGTTTTTTGTTTTTTCTAATTCTGTGAAGAAAGTCAATGATAATTTGATGAGAATAGCATTGAATCTATAAATTACTTTGGGCAGTATGGCCATTTTTTTCAATATTGGTTATTACTATCCTTGAGCATGGAATGTTTTTCCATTTGTTTGTGTCCTCTCTCATTTCCTTGAACAGTGGTTTATAGTTCTCCTTGAAGAGGTCCTTCACATCCCTTGTAAGTTGTGTTCCTAGGTATTTTATTCTCTTCATAGCAATTGTAAATGGGGGTTCATTCATGATTTGGCTCTCTATTATTGGTGTATAGGAATGCTTGTGATTTTTGCACATTGATTTTGTACCTTGACACTTTGGTGAAGTTGCTTATAAGCTTAAGGAGATTTTGGGCTGAGACTATGGGGTTTTCTAAATATACAATCATGTCATCTGCAACATGTTTGCTCAATTCTTAGGATTTTATTGGGAGTTGTGGCCCACAATTAAAGGGCCATCTGACAATTGCAAGACAGTCACCTGACATTACTTTGGGGCCCTATCCTGCCCTACTATTGTCTGCCTATCTACTACTCTAACTTCATAGCAAATTTGAATCTGATTCATGGTGTTAAGTGTCATAAATTAGTTAACTAAATCTGTATATTCTCTGTGTACAATGTCATAATGGTTGTCAATTGGAAAGTGGGGTTTTCTTTCGGAAAAAAAAATAACTGCATAATTAACTTTTGGAGATTATTAGTCTTAATTTAGTTACATATTTTAAAAGAGATACTATGCTTTATAAAATATTGCTGAAATTGAATGATTTTCTATAACAAATTTTGATCATAAATGAAAATGTAGCTGAATATTAAATTAGCAAAAATAAAAATATAACATAATTTTATATTATTTTTCTCCTGCAAATACTCTGTAATGTGACTACATATTTAGTGAATGAACTTGAAATAATTATTGAATATTCTACTGAGTTTCTGAGTATTTTGATTTAATTTTGCAACTGGTATAATTGATAATGAATTACTGTATCCTTTTCACTAAAACTTTGGCAGCATTTTGTGTTGAAATGAGTATGTACTAAACTAGGAAGCTGGAGACATAAATTCAAGTTCTTCTTACAAGCCAGGGCTTGTTATATAATTGTTTGAACAATTTATTCAAATTCTGTCAACTGTAATTTCTTTATCAGTAAAATGAAGCAATTGGATGAAAAGATACTTAATTCTTTCTAGAACTAACATTGTATGAATTCTGTAAATGTTGATGAAAAAGTGGTACTATAGGGCTCCCTGGCTTAGAATTTATTCAGGCAAAAAAAGTATCATTTTATTAAACTTGATGCATCAATGATCAGTATCAGCTTCAAACCACCTACAGATATTATAATTGCTTTGGAAGTCTTAGCCAATTAATATCACATTTTTACAAAATTATTTAAACTGTACTTCACAGCACATTTTTAAAGTTACCAAAGGAAACTTTTACAACTGGCTATTGAAATAAAATTAACTGAATTAGCACAGTATTTATTTCATTTCATTTCAGTCAGGCAAATTATATTTAAGTCATACGTACTGAAGGCATTCTGTCCCTGTGAAATTTAAAATAAAATTGGCTCAAACTTTATATATTTTGGGAAATTGAGAACCCTGACTATCTCCAGAGTCTTGCTATGTGGAGGTCCAGGGAACATGGTATACCTATTTCAATATTCCTTTGTTTATTAAATTTGGAAGATTTCTGATATTTCAGGGTTTTTTTCACTTATTTCATTCTTTCTATTCTGTTCTTATATTAACTACAAATTTTGGATAACAGTATGGGAATACACTACAATAAGTTATAGGTGACTATTAAAATATGTTAACTATTCCCCTTAAAATTGTTTGGCTATGACCCCATGGGTGATATGTACTCTGCTATGTTTTCTTATTAAGCTGCCTCATTCGAATTTGATGTTTTCTTGTCTTTTGTTAGCTCACATCTGATTTTTGTTCCTGATATTTGCTGATAACTTTTTGCAAATATAAAATGTCAAATTGTCTCTTGAACAAACATAGCTTCTTCCAGAGGGAATATAGTAGTCAGATAGTAGACTAATTTTTTTTTTTTTTTTGTATTTACTAAACATGCATGCTATATGTGTATATGGTGTATATGGTAATTTTCTATAATTATTATATACAAAAATTATTATATACACATATAGCATGTTTATATAATATACAAAAATTTATGAGAAAGTTGGTGCAGAAATTACGATATTGTAAAATATTTACATTAAAATACTGTATTTTTATAACCATTTAACTAATTTAGAAAATTACTGTCTGATAAAAAATATTAAATGTTATATAAAATTCTGCTTATTAATGCTAACTAAGTAATATTCATAGTATGAATCAGCACTTTCAAGATTATAATAACATGTATATTAAAAGATTTGTAATAGAAGTAGAGTAGTGGTTTTCATTGTTTTTGCATTTCTAAACCCAAAAAGTATTTTGAAAAAGTATTGACAACCCTACATATTTTTAAGATGTCATCTAAAATTTATTAGTTTAAATATTTGGAAGGTGGTAATTTCTAAAACATCGTACATATTGACACTTAAAAATAAAACTGTTGCATTACCTTTTGAACATATCTAAAAGATACCATTTAATACATACCATTACCCATTTAGAAAAGCAAAATAAGACACACAAACATGACATACCTGGAAGTTAACAATTAGGTCAATAAAAAATGTAAGAGATAATAAGGATCTGAATTCAATGGCAAATGAAATAGAAAAGGTGGACTGCACTATAAATATTTGAGAAATAGAACTAATAAAGGGAGTCTTGAGAGAGAAGTAAATGGTGACTCAGGAAGTCTCTTCAGCTAATTGGGACCATTAAAGGTTTAGGTTTGGTTAATGGAAAGATTCATTTGCCTAAGCAGATTTTGTGTTATAGACCGTAATGTTAATAGTAGAGCTTACGTAAAAATATCCAACATGAAGTTTTAAATTATCTCTGCCTATGGATGGCAATCTAAGATGTGGGTTCCAACTTGCCTATAGAAAAATAAATGCCGCTGGAGGCAAAGTTGTCAGCCTTAGCAGGAGATAACATTGACGCTCTGGGTCTTTCCAATCACATTTTCATTAGTATTGTCCACAAGATAAAGAGTAAATTCAAGAGCAAACAACTTTTAATCTGAGAATATCTGTGAATTATCCAAGGTACCAACAATCAAAATAAGAGATAATGAAAAAATAACAAAGTACTAACAGGTCTTTAAAAAAAAAATCTTCAGGCTTGAAGATTATGGCTAGACCATTGGTTGTCAAATCTCTCTGCAACTTAGAACCACCTGAAAGCTTTAAAAAATATAATGACATGGATGTACCCATAGAATAAGAAGATACTCTGTATGGGCCAGTATATATAATATGCATACTCATACTCTTTAATGTAAATGTGCTTTGTATATTCATTATATTACACATATTCATTATATATATTCATTTAATACACTTTAACTTAAAGGTTGTGTGCTTTTGGATGCTTCAGAAAGAATAAAAAATGTGAAAGACATCAGAATTATGTCTGCCTATGAATGGCAGAGATGCATGCCATCATTTCAGTGCACGTTGAACAGTATTTTCTATACAATGAGTAAAAGTCTTGCTTAACTACACACACATACATCACATACACACACGTACTTCTGAAGTGAAATTTACGAAATCATGGACACCAAGAACAGTCTAACACCTTTTTTGTGTCCTGCAATAGATACAAGTTTTGAATATTGTTATTATATAATTATATATAATTATGTTATATATAATATGCAATATATAATAATGTATTATATGTTATATGTGATATATAAATAATGCATTATTATATGCTATATTAATAATATATTATATATTACATGTTATATTAATAATACATATTATGTCATATATTATATATTATAATTGTATATAATTATAATATAATTATTATATTTTATAAAACAATATAAATATAAGTATAAATATTATTACCAAGTGTTATAGTGATTGATATTATCTTAGTATGAATGAATGAATATTAGCATCTTAGAATATTAGTAAATGCAGATTATAGTTTGTCAATGTTTTGAGTAATAGATATAATGTAGGATATGATCATTATAAATATTTGACAAAATATAAACTACAAAACTGAAATACATTGTTTAATATCATTTTAAAAAGTCATCAAAGTGTTTGATATATTTTAAGGAAACTAGAAAGTATTTTAACTAACACTGCAATAAAAATCTTTGAACTAAGTTTTAAAATTTAAAGGACTGTATATTCCAAATTAATGCTGTTTGAAAGGTACAAGTTAAAATATACATCAAAAATTAGATATAAAGTAATTTTCAGTACCATAAATTCAAAAATTGGGCAACATTATTGGAAAAGTTTTATAACTATATTATTTGTGTATCAAAATATCTAGAGATATAATTAATGAAATAATTAAACATGGTATTTAAATGATAATTATTCAGAAAATTGCTCAACTGTATACTTTATTTGGTAAACTATAGTAAAAACATAGTATTTCATCTTGTTTTATTAACAGTTAACTGAGATTGAGTTCTTCCTGTTTGGGTGTGGATATTAAGACGCAAAGATGAAAAATTATATTTACGCCCATGAAAAACCTTACAGCCTAATCTTGGGGAGTGAATATGTAGCAATCATTTCTGTACCTGCAGAAAAACAACCCAATAGTTACATAGAAAATCTATTGGGAGTGACCAAAAAACAAACATTTTTCTTTCCTTTCTTTTCTTTTTTTCTCTTTTTGAGATAGTGCTTACTCTTGTACAGGCTGGAGTGCAGTGACGTGATCTCAACTAACTGCAACCTTGGCCTACCAGGTTTAAGCAGTTCTTGTGCCTCAGCCTCCAGAGTATCTGGGATTACAGGCATAAGCCACCATGCCAAGCTAATTTTTATGTTTTTAGTAGAAATGGGGTTTTGCCATGTTGACCAGAAAAAAACTAAAGACTGATCTCAAATTCCTGGCCTCAAGTGATCTGCCCGCATCAGCCTCTCAAAGTGTTGGGATTACAGGGATGAGCCACTGCACCCAGCCTGCTTTTATTTATTATGCTTAGGTTTTTATTTATTATAGCTTCTCTCTTTATTCTATTTCATTTATTATGGATTTTGTATAATATTAACTTTGATGTTTCTAAACATATTTTAAAGAACTGTGATATTATTAAAAGTGGGAAATTCTTTAAAATCTTCCATTTCATCAAACTCTCTCTTATTATAATTAAGGAAACTAGGATATGGTGAGGTTGTGACTTTTCTGGAGTTATGGAGCAAAAGTGTTGGACTAACTTAGATTTGCCATTGTCAGAATTATCCTCTGTGTGTTCTCCGCACATAGGCCAGGCTGATGCATTTGCAGAATGAATGACACGGCAGTGCATCTTGGGGTCAAGTAGAAAGGTAATTTCGTTCAGTCCCATTTTTCTTTTTGCTATATCCGAAGTGGTGTTTCTTGCTATATTCTTGTTATTCGTCTTCTTGGTGGCAGTGGCGGCTCATCTGGAACAGCTACTACGCGGAAGCCAGGTGCATCAGAGGAGGCTTGACTGGGGATGTGCAAACTGTGGAGCTGGTAGGGGCTGGGAACAAGCAGGAGCCCAGTATTCCCCGGTGCAGCGGCAGCCACCCAGCTGTGACTCCTGACCCAGATATCCCTGTGCTCTTGTGGGTCTGGGAAACCCCTTACCCCTGCAGGTTCGTAAGTGCCTGCTCCTGCTCTCTGGCCTCTCCCCACTCCCAGCGCCTGCTTCAGCGTAGAGCAAAGTTGTGGCCAAGCCTGGGCACCGTCGTAAGCCAGCCTGGTGTGCACACACTCGAGGCTGTGCTGACATACCACCCTCCCTGCCGCCTTGACCCCTTCCAGGCTTTGGGCGCTGGTGAGCTTAGGAGGGAGGCCAGGTGTCGGAGGTCAACTGGGTGCTGGCCTTCATTCGCCCCTTGGCACTGACAGCCTCGGTGCCCTGGATGGCATGTTGATGGCAGCAGGAGGCAGACAGGTTCCTAGACAGGAAAAAAGTCCCCAGTGAAACACCACCTTCAAGCAAGAGCAATGGACAGCCTGAAGTCTGGGGGCTCGGATGCAGGTTCTGGGTGGAGTCTGTGACCAGAGTGAGAACTTCGGGTACTTTTCCCAGGCCCTCCCACTCCCATCCATGAACCAATCAGCATGGATTTCCTCCCTGGTGAGCTCATAAAAACCCCGGGTCTCAGACTCAGCCAGACTCAGACACTCTTCTTGATGACCTCCCTGCAGGTAGGAGCTACCCACTTCAATCTCCTCTACACAAAGACCTGTCTGTGGAAAGGAGTTACCCATTTTGGGTCTCCTGAGAGCTATTCTGTCACTCAATAAAACTCCTCTCTGCCTTGCTCGCCCTCCAATTGTCAGCGTAACCTCATTCTTCTTGGATTCAGGAAAAGAACTCAGGACCCATCAAACCTCAGGAGTGAAAGGAGCTCTAACATGTTCCTGGCTGGCTTGCTGAGCTGCAGGTGATTATGCACTCCCAGACTGTAACAGTGAAGAGTGGCATTTCTTCTGAGAGCCCAGACCTCAGAGCTCCACGAGCCAGGGCTGTGGCATGTTGTAACACCCTCTTTGGGGCCCCACAACTCCTGGCATCTCCGAGGTCTCAGCTGCCACTGTGTTCTGCTCCTCTGGATACTGGTGCCTACAGCAGAGACTGTTTGTGACTTGTTGTACATCTGGTCCAGATGTAGCCTCACACAAACTCGCACCTGTGCCTGCGCCTACAGCTGCCTGCCCCACTGCAGTAGCTGGTGTGCCTGCCTGTACGCAGTGGCTGGACCCTGCACTCGCTCATACACACATCTCTCACCGCTCTGTACCTGGCTCAGCCTTGGCAGGTGTGGGATCTAGGCTGACAGCGTGAGATGAGTGATGCCTGCTGGGCTGGGTGGGCAGAAAAAGCCTAGCAGGTGCCAGCAAATTTCAAGCAGAGGCTTCACCAGTCACAGAGGTGTCTGGCTGGTGAAGTGACACCCGAAGGATCTTGTGACATTGTTTTAATTCTTATTATAATTTACTTTGGAATATCAACAATTTATCATAACTATACCATCTGTACATTTTTAATGACTAAAATCTCTTTATATTGATTTCAAAACAGTTCTTAATATACTGAAACCAGATCTATGACATATATTATTACCATATACTATTACAATACAAATAATAGTATTTGTTTTCTGCTTTTATTATCCAAATTTTCCTAAGAATTAAATATATGTGATATTAGAGATAATTTTAAAACACATTAAGAATTATATTCATTAAGTTATATAGAATTCATATGAAAAGATAATGACAATGGACAAGATAAAAGTAGCAGCAGCCTTAAGTGAATTGTTGCAAAATTAAGTCAAGATACACCTGAAAACACTAGAGATATTACAATAAAATTTTGAGGATATTAAAATTTATAATGCCCATGGAGCTAATATTGCTATTTTTTTTCTGAAAATAGCTACATTATTATTATATGATATTTTAAAGATTTTATCAATTAAGATAATATTTTCTTTAGAGAAGCGCATACTGGATAAGTTACTCAATCTTCCTCAAGATTCTTTCTCTGTCTGTAAAATAGGAATGATATCTCTCTTACATGGACTTTATTTAATTAAAATGAGACATCTCATGTAATATCACTAAAAGAGGATCTGACACATGTGAAACCTTCAAAATTCTCTCTTAGTCACACATACACACGCACACACACACACACCCCCCCAGCAGTCTCCCTCCACATATTAAATAGTAAAGCTGAAAGGGAAATTTTATGAATTCAAGTATACATATTTAAAAGGAAATAAATGGGGTCTTTCTGTGTTGCCTAGGCTGTCCTCAAACTCCTAGTCTCAAGCAATCCTTCTGCCTCAGCCTCCTGAACAGCTGGGACTACAGGTGTGTGTGCTGCACCCAACTTAATAGTTTAAGTATTATAGGTTGGTACCAATCATGTGCAAATGATCCCCTAAAAAAGTATTTTTTTCAGGTGGAAAAAGAAAATAGTTAAAGATATAAAGAAAAATGTGACAACAATATGCAGAAGGACCATTGAGCAAAGCTAGAACAGCATAGACCAAAGGAAATATAATGTGAGCCACAAAGGCAAGCTGTTTATGCAATTTTAAAATGTCTAGTAGCCATGTTAAAAAAGTAAAAATAAAGGTAAAATTAATTTTAATTATATATTTGATTGATTCCAATATATTTTAAAAGTTTCAGTTGCCTTATTGAGATATTTTACAGTAGTCACCTTTTTACTGTTTTTGAAAATCTGTATTTTTAATACTTACAGCACACCTGAATTTGAACTATTCAAATTTTACATGTCTAATAGTGACTATTCATTATTGTCTCAGACAGTTCAGTTCTAAAATGTAAATTAGAGTCTCAGAAACTAATTACAAAAGTAATAAACAGTCATTAATTTGCCAACAAAATTTGGCTAGACAACAATGAAGTGTGAGTGTTTTAAGACTAAAAAATATTTGAACTAGCTTCTGTGAGTAATCACAAGTTCAAAGTAAAATTAAATTACAATATAAATGCTTTCAATAAAAGTATCAAATGCAGTTTTATGCAAAGCAAAAATTAAATATATAAACATTATTTTTTCTTGAATAAATATATAATAATAAAAATATATTGCTAAGTAATATGAACTAACATATTGTGAAAAAATAAAGTAAAGGGCTAAATAGATCATTTAAGCAGTCGTATGCATTGTAAAAGATAAGAGAAGAAATAAAACTCTAGGTGGCAAATTTATTTCTTACTACACCTTCAGGAATGTTATTTGGCAATTTATAAATCTATTAAAGTGGAATTGCTAGTAATGGTGTGAAGTAAATTCAGTTTATTTCACAAAGTAGAATGAATTAGTTTATTTCATGGTCGTTTTAGGTGTACCATAAAGATAATGAAAACACAAATTTTATTATTTGGTCAGAAATCAGTTTTATTACTTTTGATTGATAGTGACTATAACTATCAAATGCTATAGCCTGATGATCATCTTGGGTTTGTGCTCTGAAATTTGCTTTGAAACAGTCTTTGGAATATAATTACACCAGGTACAATTTGAATTGTTTCTTTTTTTTTTTTCTTTGTGAAAAGTTACAGAACAAAGTCAATATTTTTATGACCAAGAAGAAATTGAAAACAATATATGAATGCATAATTGTGCAAATTAAGAGTTTTGTTGTGAAATATATGTTGAGGTCCTGGGATATTTCTAACTTTAATTGTGGTGCACTGTTTGCACTGACTTAAAGCCTTCTACTCCTTCTTGGCTAGACATTGCTTTCTGTAATTAGCCTTTGTGACATTTTATGAATCAGGAAACAGAAGGCCATTATTCACTTAGTAATCTTTCTGATAGGGCATTGCTATTTTTAACTGAGAACTTTATCTATTCAACAAATAATTGAGTATCTGCAAAATGTGAAGTACTCAGTCTTGTATCTGGGGAAAATGGTGAAGAGGACAGAAAGCAAAAGTAGTATATAGTAATTACTATGGAAGGCAGATAGATAAGTAGGCAAATATGGCATAGCATGACAAAGTTATGGAAACTGTAATAGAGTGAACATACAGGAAAAGCATCTACCAAAACAAGATGGGCTAGGAAAGGATTCTTAAAAGAAAAGGGAATATTTTCTTGATTGATATCAGTATAAAAGCAAGCCAAAAAATAAAGAAGGAGGTTGAGAGAAAGTTCAGGAAAGGGATTGTTGAATTAATTTCTTGTTCAAGGATACAATAATAAAAATGTAGTCAAATAATTTCTTGGTAGGTGTTAGAAAATACCATGTAGATACTAAATCTTTGAAAAACCCTTACAGGAAAGGGAAAGTGTTGGGATCCGTGCTGGGGGTGGTGGAGAATGAAAGAACACACAAAAGACAAAGACACACAGAGAACATGGCGGCCGCACTCAGAGCCTCCGCCTCACTTTATTTATACTCCATAAACCCCACGTCAGCAGAAAGAATGCAATGCAAAACAAACTTTCTTTTCCCACATGTAACCTTCTACTCAGTTCCTTGTTTCTATGTGCTTCTTTATCTGCCCGCCTTCTTGGCGCCTACGGGAGTTCATTAAAAGTTCAATTGGAGATACTGTCCTTGAGCCCTATCTATTCTCAGCATACTGTTTTCAAAGGCCCCTGCAGGAAAGTGCCTTTGTATCTTTGGGCTGCTATAACAAGTACCATAGCCTGGGTGGCTTATAAACAACAAAAATGTATCACAGCTCCAGAGGCTAGAAGACAGAGATCATCAGGTGGCAGGATGATTAGAACCTGGTGATGAAGTGCTTCAGATTGCCAATTGCCGTCTTCTCATATCCTTACATGGCAAAAAGAGAACTAGTGAACTTTCTGGTGTTTCTTCCATAAAGGCAGAGCACTCATGACCCAGTTACCTCTCAAAGGTACCATTTCCTAATATCACATGGGTGATTGGAATTTCATCTTGTGAATTTTGGAAGGATACATATTTTAAGTCCATAACAGAAAGGTATCTTTCCACTGACATATTTTTTAAAGATTTTATGTATTTTGATTAATGTATATGATCATGTAATAATAAATAACTTCCTTTATTTAAATGTAAAAGTCAGCTTGAGATTTGGACATTATCAATTGCTTAAAAAGCAGTACAGAACACCACATGTTCTAATACGTTGGCAAAAATTAACTACATATAACTCATCATTATTTTATAAAAATTATTGTGGTGTTTAAGTTTTTGTTTGTTTTGTTTTAATTTATTTTTAGAAGCAAGATTTCTAAGTGTTAATCATAATAAAGGAACTGGTAAATTTTCATCAAATTAACAATAACAAAAGTCTCATAGGTAAACCTTTTGTTTCCTATTAATATAATTTGCCTCCCTAGTACAATATCACTCTAAGATATAAATCATTGAATTCTCTGTGCTTGTTTTAGACAGAAGTACTGACAGGAGCATAATCCAGATTTTTGTTTTGGACGCTGGACATAGCCTCCTGTTTATCACTTTGCTTTCATGTTTCTACACAGTTTTACATTTTCCTTTTATTGAACAAAACATTAAGATCTATCCTATATCCCATGAAAGGAACCTCAGTGATATATCGTGATCTTCTGTTGCCTACAGTGACTTTTCTAAACTATTTCTGATTACTGGATCCTTTTCACATTACAATATGCTGTTTCAGATGAAGCCGCTTGGCAAAAATAAAACATATCAGGTTATCATTTTAGGAGGATATCACTATAGAGGTGAATTTATATTTTTCTAATGATTTTTGTCAGAATGACTTCAGTAGAGCTGTGGACATAGAAACTTAAAAACAGTGAATTAATCTGCCATCACCTGCATCATATAAATTCAGGTGAGATTCTAATTCCAATACCTTGTTCCCAAAACCAAAGTGCTGATTTGAATCAATACTTCATTTAAAAGACACAAAAAATAGTGAATATATTTTTCATTAATGCAATTTCCTCAGTATTTGGCTTCATTTTTTAAAATAAGTACCTTAGAATTGAAAGGATTTTGCCTCTGATCACAAATTTGCATCTCATAATTTCTGGCAATTTTCGTTACTCCTTTTATTTTGAATCTTAGGTATAATATTAAAGATAATTATATTAGTATTATCACAATTTGAGAGTAAATTAAATTTAAAAATGTTTTGAACCCCTTGTGAGAAAGATGCCACGTTCCCATTAATATGACACATAAACATCTTATCCATTTGTTCCTGGGCATTAAATAAATTAAATTGCCAGAGAGAATGCATCTGCACATGATTAATAAATTGAAAATTTATTGAGCTTCAGCTATGTGTATAGTGTCATTCTGGACATATGAGAAATTCAGCAGGTCTTCAAATATTACCTACTGAATTGGCAGCTTGTGCAGTATTTGAAAAGAAAATTGCAGTTTAAAGTAAAATTATTTAAAATAATTTGAATCATCAAGTCAATTTCCTTTTCGTGTTAAGTATAACTATTACAAGATTTTTAAAAGTAAACTCCTGTTAAAATGTCTTGAACCACTTGAGAGAACAATGTTTATTTCTTAGTTAGTGGATTTTTACTTATAATAAAGATGGATCACTTTTGCTTAGGGTCACTGAAAAAGTTCCAGATAAGTGTAAAAGCAATCTTTAAAGACAGCATAAAGCTAGCAAAGTAGTCAAGACAACAAGTTTGAGATGCCATGAAAGATAAAGGATAAGAAGTAAGTCTGGAATCTGAATCCATTTTGCCTTGAGATTTTTCCCTGATCAGAAAGATGTAGTAGAGTCAGATGTTAACTTTTGACAGGCTTAGGGGAAAAACAGGTTCAGCTACAAAAGGGCTCAGTGAAAAATGATGGATGGGAGTGGGCAAAAAGCTTCTGCCTAGTCATTTGGGGAATTCACTGTACCATTGCTGGTGCTGGGAGGACAGTTGCCACCTTGGCCCTCCCTGAGACATTTCTGGCCAACTCCAGAGCCCAATCCTCCCTGCATTCCAGACCAGGACATCTGCATGGTGGAACATGGACCTCCCTGACTAATGTAATCTGTAGCTGTTCTGGCCAATGGGCGGCAGCCATTGAAACACCAGATCAGGAAGGACAAGGATAGGCAGACAGGGTTGACTGGGAGCAGCTGTCAGAAAAATTATTCCTGAGGAGAAAGGGAGGTTGGAAAAAGATATGAGCTGAGGCATTAAGCCCCCAGTATATCATATGTTGCCTCAACAGACTTTATGAACACTAATTCAAAAATAAATGTTTTAAGAATTTCAACAATGTAATTGAAGAAAATTAAACCTTAAATATAAGCCCTTCACTGTGTGGTACCCTGTGGGACTGCACTGGGCACATGTTCATAAAGACAGCCCTAGGAATACAACAGAGAAGGTCTTTATAGCAACTACACAGCTACAAGCACAAAGGCAGAGACACGCAGCAGTAATGAGCAGGGGTGTGATCTCATAAAATGTTATTTACCAAACAGGAAGGCAGGCATATATGGATTCAAGCTACAGTTTACCACATTCTAGGATAGAGCATAACAAAGTAGAGCCAAAGTATTTTAGAATAGTTTATAAAGGAAACATACTGCATCTCTAACTCTCCCCATGGGCATTGTGTGATGTAGCTTAAAGTCTCTGCATTAGATTTAGTTAATACATTGTCTGCTATAAAATTAGTTACAGATGGTTGTAGTAAGATCTATTAGCCCAGGAATATCTGCTACAGCAAGCATCCTCAGCCCCCAGAGCAGGGACAAGTACCTGTTTTTATCCATTTAGGAACCAGGCCTCATAGCACGAGGTGAGGGGAGGGTGAGAGAGCATTACTGCCTGAACTTTGCCTCCTCTCAGATCAGGGGCGCATTAGAACCTCACTGGTGTGCAAACCCTATTGTGAACTGCACATGTGAGGGATCTAATGCCTGATGATCTGAGGTGGAACACTTTCATCCTGAAACCACCCTCCTCTCCCATCTGGCGGAAAAATTGTCTTCCAGGAAACTGGTCCCAGGTGCCAAAAAGGTTGGGAACCACTGGGCTACAGAACATCAATAGCACAACTCTTTCCTCGGGCATAAAACTGAATTAGTCTTTGAGCAAGTTTGAGTTGAATTGTCCGTGTATTTGTATCCAGAGAATGCTGAAGCAGGGCTTCACAGGATGGGTTTAATACTCAGCAAATCTTATACCATGGAACAGTTGCAGAAAATTGAAGTGAGTTCATAAGGAGAGGCTGAATTTAGATTATTGGGTTGAAATTGAAAAGAGTACAATCATAGACAAGAGGTGGAGCTAAGAGCCAGGAATCAGACAGATACGGAATTTCTTGGAAATGGATTGGGACAAAGGAACAGATTGAATCGCTGTGGAAACGTCCATTGGATAGTTCCTTTGCAGTACAACTTAAAAATAAAAATGTACATTTACTTTTCAAGAGGTACTACTGTGCTGGGTCTATAGCAGTCTGCAGTTCTTATGAAATGACTTAATTAATTCAGTTGTTAAAAGCTTTGACAAGTTGCAGTTTTTTAATGTCCTATAAAAATAATAATGAGAAAAAAAATTGCCATAATTGATAACCTAACTGATTCAGTGAATACAGGTTTATGGAATTTACCTTCATTTTAGCAAACTAGAATTCAAATAATCACAAATAATGAAAATATATTTCATTTCCTAACATAAGTATCTTTCTTTATCAGTAAATTCTGCATTAAGTATGATGATGTCACATTACTTATTTGTAGAATAGTTCTTTGGACATTTTCACTTTTGTAGTTTGTTAATAGCAGATAGCACCACTATTTTTATAATTTAAGAATAAAATATCTACCAAAGTGTGAGTCAAAGTTCAAGGGCCTGGGTGAAGGAGAGAAGTCTGACTAAACTTTGATTAAGTTTTATCTAAATTTGTCAGTGGGGAAAACAGTTCAGCCAACCATTTATGAGATAAAGAATGGGAATTTGGAGAGTCTGTCTAGCCTTGTCAAGGTAAATAAGGAGGCCTCTGTATCTGTTTAAATCATATTGGGAAGAGTGTTTCAGAAGCTGTTGCCCAAATCACAAAATGATTAGGAAGATTTCTTGACCTTCTCTGTTTCAGGGAGTCATAGGGCTTAGGCAAATTGCAACATTGTCACTATAACCAATCACATTTGATTCCCTCAACCTGAAAAGAACAACAACAACAAAATTCCAAAAGATACAGACAATTTTCAAAGTAGAAAGTTCTAATGGCACATAAATATATAAAATATTTTCCATTTCGGTTATTGCATAAATACAACTTTTACAAGTGTTATATTTTGTCTATCATATTAGATAATACAAAATCCAATAATCCCAATACAATACAGACACTATGTACACTAATATTAAAAGTAGGCATGCAAACATACACATACATACACACATACAAGTAATCAGAAACATATTTTACCTACATAGATCTAATTCTAAAAGTAGTATAAAACATTCATTACTGTAATATTATTTATTAAAATTTATTTTGTAGTTTAATATGGTATGCATAGTGCTGGTCTCAGATCCATTTAAGATAGCAAACACTTAAATACCTTCTATGACCAACATTAGAAGAGGGCTTAGGCCGGGCGTGGTGGCTCATGCCTGTAATCCCAGCACTTTGAGAGGCCAAGACAAGCAGATCACAAGATCAGGAAATCGAGATCATCCTGGCTAACACAGTGAAACCCTGTCTCTACTAAAAATACAAAAAATTAGCCAGGCATGGTGACTGGCACCTGTAGTCCCAGCTACTGGGGAGGCTGAGGCAGGAGAATGGGGTGAACCCGAGAGGCGGATCTTGCAGTGAGTGGTGGAGATTGTGCCACTGCACTCCAGTCTGGGTGACAGAGCGAGACTCAGTCTCAAAAAAAAAAAAAAAAAAAAAAAAGAAGAAGAAGGCTTAAATAGTTTTTAGTAGATTCATATCATGCAGCCATTTAAATATTTCTAAGGATTTCCTGATGATATGAAAATATCTGTGGAAATAGTGAAATTTAAAATTGTCTATACTAGATGAGCTCAACTCTATAAAGAACATGTTGCATAAGAATATGCATACAGTGACAGGAAGTAGATAAGACCTATAAAGAGGAGTGGGAGTTACTGTCAGCAAAATTTATCAGACTTGAAACAGGCAGAAGAGACGACTGGCAGTTTTTTTGTAGTGGCATTCTGGAAACTGTCTAGTGAACCTTCTGATTCTATAGAAGTGTGTACCTTTAGTTGTTTTAGATTGATTAAGCTATTTATAACTCTGAAGGAGTAGTAGAGTTGTAGAAAACTTACGGCAAATGCTGCCTGCTCCTAGCCATGAAGATACTTTTTCTTCATTAAAGTGCAAATGAATGGCTGAGTGCGGTGGCTCATGCCTGTAGTCCCAGCACTTTGGGAGGCCAATATGGGTGGATCACTTGAGGTCAGTAGTTCAAGACCAGCTTGGCCAACACGGTGAAACCCCATCTCTACTAAAAATACAAAAGTAGCTGGGCATGGTGCCAGGCACCTATAATTCCACTTACTTGGGAGGCTGAGGCATGAGAATCTCTTGAACCCAGTAGGCAGAAGTTGCAGTGAGCCAAGATCTTGCCAGTCTGGAAAACAGAGCAAGGCTCTGTCTCAAAAAAAAAAAGGAAAGAGCGAGTTGTATTAAAAAAATTAAAAGAAAAAAAATAAAAATGAATGCTGTCTAGTGGAGAATAAAAACTCTTTGTAAGTCAAATTCTCATTTGAATTGACTTATTCATATTCCCATTAATCAGTGAATTAAATAAAATGAATGACATATGTTTATTTAATATTTACAGAGTCACAGTTTTACCATTTTGAAAATTATACCTTTTCAATGTAATTAATGATCAGAGAAAAAACTTAGAGAAAAAAAAAAGTGTAGGCTGAACTTTGGGAGAATCCCAGAATTTTGGGAGGCTAAGGTAGGCAGAGAGCTTGAGTTCAGGAATTTAACAACAACCTGGGCAATATGGCAAAACCCTGTCCCTATTTAAAAAAAATAAAAATATAAAATAAAAACAAAACAACAACAACAACAAAACTAGACAGCTGTAGTCGCGTGCTTCTGTGGTCCCAGTTACTCAAGAGACTGAAGTGGAGGATTGCTTGCGCCTGAAAGGTAGAGGCTGCAGTGAGTCATGATCATGCCACTACACTCCAGCCTGGTTGACAGATTCAGACTCTATCTCAAAAAAAAAGTTAAAATAATTTTAAATTAATTTTTTTTACAAATATAAAAAGGATTCCAAGATGCTTATAAGTTTACTAAATAATATAAATACTGTGCAGCACACCAACATGACACAAGTATACATATGTAACAAACCTGCACGTTATGCACATGTACCCTACAACTTAAAGTATAATAATAATAAATAAATTAAAAATAAAAAATAAAAAAATTAAAAATAAATAAATAAAAAAAAAAAAAACAAAAACAAAAAAAAAAAACAAAAAAAAAATAATATAAATACTAAAATGGTTCAATAGCAATGCCGGTGTATACAAGTTTAACTATTTCATCAATCAGCATCAAACTTTGTATAAACTTGCATAATTATCTAATCTCGTATTCAGCACTGGATCTTCCATAATAGTCATGAAATAATTAGTCTTTGTAAATTTAATTTGATGGTCTTTCTTAACTATTAAATTTGAAGATATTCCATATTTGTTCATTGCTTTTAATCCTTTAATCCCTCCATAAATACGTAGCTTATTTTGATTTAGCCATTTGTATTGAAAATTGATTAGATACTTCTTTATCAGTTTGTATTATGACATATACAACACGTATATTGAAATTTAAAACAGCAAGTTGTAATTCTGTCTCTTGTAATTATAACACAACCCAGATAATATACTCTTTGATCCCACTTTCTTCATTGACATTTATGGGTTGAAAGATTATTTACATTGACATGATATTCTTAAAACAAAATTCAATTTTGAGATCATTGACATGTGATTTTGTTACTCATATCAAACTCTATAAAATCACTTTAAAAAGTGTATAAAAATGTTGGTTAATATCTAAGTACTAATTTAAAATCTGTAGCACTAAACCAAGCACCTATTCACAACCAGGCATATATTCTAACTAAACAACATTTTATTTTAATATTTAGAGGCAACAATAATCAGAGAAAAAAAAGTAGAATTAAAAAAAATCTAGGCTGGGCATAGCGACTTGCACCTGTAATTCCAGAACTTTGGGAAGCTGAGGCAATTTTTTAGTTTAGAGTCAACTTTTTTCTTTTTAACATCTTCTTTCTTTAAGCTGATGAATATTAGAGTACTGAGAAGTCTCTTTCCCAATGTATTTTCCAGTAAAATGTATTTTTTCGTCATTTTTAAAGCAAAATTAGATTCAATGCCTAAGTAACCCCCTTAATACTTTTGAATAAAATAACTTTTTTCCATAAAACTTTAAAAACTATTAGTAATCTTTCTTTTGATTATCAGTTCTTTAAATTGTTTTTTAAATAAGATTTTTGTAAACATGTACTTTGGTTAGAATGAATTATGTCAAAATAATCTATTAAAATACTCACATTAGTTATTCTTTTGCCTCAATGAGACACCAAGAGAGAATTTTCTCAAACTGTCATGGAATTCACATTTAAAAGTTTTACATTTAAAAGTTTTAGATCACTGGCATGGAATTTCACATTTAAAACTTTCGATGGCTTTTATTTTTACTTTTCTATATATAAAAAATTTTACTTAGTACATATTAGTCCATTCTCACACTGCTGTAAGGACATACCTGAGATTGGGTAATTTATAAAGGAAAGAGGTTTAATTGGCTCACACTTCTTCAGGGCTGGGAAGCTTCAGGAAACTTACAATCATGGCGGAAGGTGAAGTGAACACATTCTTCTTCACATGGTGACAGCAAGGAGATGTGCAGAGCAAAAGGGGGACAAGCCCCTTATAAAACCATCAGGTCTGTAAGAACTCACCCAATATCATGAAAACAGATGAGGGAAACTGGAACTACAATCGAAGATGAGATTTAGGAGGGGACACAGCTAAATCGTATCACAGAATATACAAGATACTTTAGTCAAAAAATAATTTTAGCCAAAGTTATCTGCCAGCTATGCAACTATTGGAAAATATGCACAAAATGACATTCTGCAAGAATAGACTTAAATGAATTTTTAAAATTTGGTTTTCAGTAAGAACTTCACACGTTCTCATGAGTAATGAGCTACTGCTATAAAATACAAAGTGCAATGACAAACAATATCCATATCCAAGTTACAAACCAAAGGCCACACTGGTCATGAAATTGTTAAATGGAAAACAAAAACAAAAACTAAAACAGATCTTCCACATAGGGTCTGTAAAGAGTTCTCTCTCTCTCTCTCTCTCTCTGTCTTTCTCTCTCTGTCTCTCTCTCACATACACACACACACTTTCTCTTTTTCAATAATACGTGGGAAAGTTTGATTCTGTGTTCACACTGAAATTTCTCAGTCTCAACTCAAAAGCAAGGTCATCTCTACTATGCTCCCTCATACCCTTCACTCCATCTGTGATAGAGAGAAGTTGACCAATTGCTATTCACTGCAGCAGAGTACTTTTATGGAGCAAGGATTATTCCACTCAAAGTCATCTGTTACTTTGGTTTAGAAACTAACAAATTGTGATTCACAATGTTAGAGCAAAAGCAAAAAATATCATGGTCATGACTCTACTTAAATCTGAATTTTAAGCAATTACAGACTCTGGTGCAATCAGTGCTGACTATGGTTTTAAATCATAGGGAAAAGATTAATGAATAACAAAGATTGAAGTGATTAAAAGGCAAAACAACAAAATCTTGAAAACACCTGGTCTGAGAGGTTCCCTTTTCTATGAAGAGAGAAACATTTTATCAATTCCCATATGGCAAAACTATTGGAACTAAAACTCTGATCTCTAAATAAATAAATACACAAGTAAATAAAATAGCGAACTAGTGGTCACATTCTATATTATATAATATGTACTGTCCACATTATATGCATTTTTCATGTGGTATATGTGCATATTCGTTCATAGATAGAGAGATGTTAGTATAAACGTTGGTGCAGCCTGATGTAGAAAGACTAAAACTCTGTCTCTAAATAAATAAATAAAAGTAAATAAAATAGCGAACTGTGGTCACATTCTAATTATATAATTGACTGTCCAATTTAATTTTTCATGTGGTTTGTGCAATTCGTTCATAGAAGAGAGATGTTAGTATAAACGTTGGTGCTTTTATTCATGTTATCCAAGTAACAGTGGAGATAAACATATTGTGTAGAAATATATTTGAATGCTTAAAATATATATGTTTTTACAAAAATTCAAGTCATTAGTAGATTTGCTCTTAATGGTATTTACCAACGTCATTTTTAATGTTGCCAATATCAAGGTTTATCAAGTAGCAGCAGTTTATGTCATTGAAATAGAGTTGAGTTTATAAATCATCTTTGAGCCATCCCTTAAGTAACTTAAAATCTAATTAATCAGTTTGTAATTTTGAAACATAATAAAAAATGGAATTTAGAATATGACCAAGGTTGCTGTCAAGAACAAATATTCTAATTTTTTAATGCAGCCAACATATGATTGGTGTGACACATATGCTTAGTGTTTCCAAACATAATGAACACACACACACACACACACACACACACACACACACACACACAACACATTCTATTATGCATAGCCACAGTTATTTTTTTTGAAAAATCTCAATATGAAATACTATTTGGAAAAGAATATTAGATATTTTAAAATTTGATAGACTAATAGTTATGCAATGTTTACTCAAATACAAATTTAATGATATATTGTAAAATACTTTGTAAACTATCAAGTCTGAGTCAAATCTAGTTATTATCAGATGATAGATGCCTCCTATACCTAGTTGATTTTATGAAATATTTTTTGTAATGCATCTAAAACCAATTAGGATTAAAGAAGTGCCTGGAAATAATCCCATAGTTGGATATAATCTTAGAATTCATAACCTATTCAATCAAAACTGCTAAAAAGTCAAATCTATCTATATATTTAGAATAAATGAAGTTAAATATTTGCAAAGTGTGCAGTACGATTCCTTGCACATTAATGCATTTATGTCAAGGATAATTATATCAATTTAAATATTATTAATTTGATTTGTATAAGCTCTGTTTAAGCTTTCCAACCATGCTGGAAGTTTTAGCTTTACTAGCCTTCTAGCTTATTAGAAAATCAAATCTTCTATCATTCCAGGTTCCCAGGTAATTGCATTCCATCCTCCATGATGGTGAGAACTTGGCTAATATACAATCACTTGTTTCTTAAATGTTCTGTAGTCATTCATTAAAGGAATCTTATTGGAACACGTTTTCATATCGAGCAAAGAGATAGCTGATGTATCTATTTAAAGCGGTATTGTTGGGCAGCATACAAGATCTGACTATAGTTTCTAATAAATGCACTATTATCCTCATGGGACGAGGGTAGGCTAATTTGTAAGGCAGCTTGTATCAAACCTTGGGGAAAAATGTTATGCATCTAGTAATTAAATCATGGCAAGGCAGATAGTTTTTTGATGGGAAAGTTAACATTTAAAATTCAAATTACATTAGCAATTAAGTTGAAAGATGTGTTAAAATATAGTCTGGATTATAACAAAATAATAGGTAACATTGTTGTGATTTTGAAACACAAGAGATTCAGAATTAACCTCCAAATTCAGTTTAAACTAAATGGCTTAATCAGCTCAATGAATCTTCTAAAAAAATACAACTTGCATAATGGCCAAATATTGATTCATGAACAAACGTTCGTAAACTTCAATAATCTCTGAAATCAAACTTGTTTACTCAGGAAAGAGTCTTACTCATCAGTGGTTATACACTATTAATGGCAATGTTTAAATTAATTCAGAGTCTCTTACAATCAGTATACAATTTGTATATTAAAGGAACATAGCTTTGAACTATTTAATGTACGTGTGTGTGATAAAGTGGCACCACCTAACTTTAAGGGCTATATTTCCAGATTTTGCTGTAAGAAAATTTGCAGAAAAGGAATATGAGGCCAACAGAAACAAAAAGTGTCAGCAAGATTGAAGATGTGAATAAATTTATGCAAACTATATAGGCAATTTTATTTACTAAAATGAAGGAATAAATATAAGTACTAAATACAAATAAAAAATTATGATACTTATGTCAATTTTACAGTAGTGATTTTTAATTACCTTTAAGTTTTTTGTTTTTGTTTTTGTTTTTGTTTTTTTTTGAGACAGAGTCTCACTCTTTTTCCCAGGCTGGAGTGCAATGGCGTGATCTCAGCTCACTGCAACCTCCGCCTCCTGGGTTCAAGCGATTCTCCTGCCTCAGCCTGCCAAGTAGCTGGGATTACAGGCGTCCGCCACTACACTCGGCTAATTTGTTTCTGTACTTTTAGTAGAGACAGGGTTTCACCATATTAGTCAGGCTGGTCTCGAACTCCTGACCTCAGGTGATCCACTCGCCTCGGCCTCCCAAAGTACTGAAATTACAGGCGTGAGCCACCGCGCCCGGCCACCTTTCTCGAAGTTTTGAAAGAATATTGCTCCCTACTATATAAAAATATGTGCTCACATTAGTTTTGCTTTAATATTGGTACTTAAAAGTATGCTAAGAATTTTATGTATGTTTGGCATCAGCTAAAATAATTAATTCCCTTCTAACATTACCTCATTCTGATCAATAGACTTTATAATTCTTGTCTCTAGAGGCACAAATTGGCTTTAAAATGTGACATGTTTTTATCTACTTGCATTTAACAAATACAGCATCGCTGAAGAAGTTCTAAAGTATCAACTCTGAATTTTGATATGTCTCCTTTCTCCTCAGCCTCTTTATTTCATTTCCTTTGTTGCCCACAAAGTATTTATGCCACTAACACTAGATAGCGGGGCAGGTTAGAGAGTTCGTTCCATTTTCTTAGAATACAGTGTGCTTGTATCATTCGAATAATGGCTTAATGGAGAAAGCATTGAACTGGGGACAGAAAACTTCCATCCAAACCCAGCTCTTCTCTTATATTCTTTCTGGATTTATGATTCTGTTAATAAGACTGATTAAAAACTAAAATAAGATTCCACTTTACTACAAATGTAAGTGTTTAGTGTGTGCAAAGACATGGGAATATATCAATCTAAAGTTTTGTATGCAAAGATAAACACCCACTGAAGCAGTAATGTTAAAACAAGGCTTCACAGATGGCTTCGTGCTGTAGTGGCAGCAAAGTGTTATGAGCTTTCCCCGTTTGCTTTTCATGGTCTTGAGCTTACACATCTGGTTGGATGAAATGCATGACAGAAGATGTTTGAAAGACTATACTTCAGAGAGAATTTGATCAATAGACAGTTCATGAATATTTTTAATACTTTCAATATTTAAATTTTCATTCATCAATTTTACTTCAAAGAACATAGTTTTCATCTTAATTTTTTACAGCAAACTGCTATAATTGTTTATTTATATTGAAAAGGAAGCTTCATCTGACCATGATATACTTTCAAACTTTTGTTTTATGTCATTCTTAGTAGCTAAAAATACAACACATATTTGATATATATAAGAATCATTTTAATGATATATGCCTACCTATATAAATTAACATGATGATTCAAAGTGTCATTATAATGCCATGATTTGCAAATGTGATTCATTATAAACTATGTTGAGTGTTATCATTCTGTTTACTTCTAATCATTCTCAATGAATCAGTCCAGTGTATTTATACTGTATATCATAGCTTTCTCAGAAATTTCTATCCGATTAGTCTTTTGTAAGTTTGTTTTCTTAGGAAATTTTGCTGAATGAGAACTATGTCTTTAGCTTACATAGTGTTAAAATTTAAATCAAAGTAAGGAACAAAGATGGCAGAAGAACTCTGTCTCCTACTGTATTTCCAAAAATGTTTCTGAGAAATATTATTCTATGAGATGTGTTCCGAGGTCAAATAATTTTGGAAACTATTGAATCTCTTTAGTGATGCAGCGATGCATATTTTTGTGCACCAACAAGAAGACTGGAGAAGCAGAATTAATGCAATTTCCATTTAGATATTCTCTAATCTTCAGAGTTTATATATTTTGCAGTGAAATAAAATAATAAACACTTTAAATACAATGGAGAATAATTTACCTTAAAGACATAATTATTAATAAGCTCTCTATTTCTCTTTATTAATTTCCATTTAGTTCACTTATGTTTTAACTACATTAAACTTGTTGCCAGAGTATTAACAGAAACTGTTTTCAGCCCCTAAGGTTGGCATATATCTTTGCAATATTCAAGGTAGCAACACTAGTGTGACTGAAATGCAGTGAGTGAAGGCAGGGGGATGAGGTCAGAGACTTAGCAGGATGCCAGATCACGTTGGGTTTGTAAGGCTTATTATGGTATGGAATTTTGAATACTAGGAGGAGTCATGGAAGGGTTTCACACAAAAAAAGTCTCCTTAAACTTTGAAAGAGTTGTTGCGACTATATTTTAGTGTTTGAATGGATAATGGGTCATTATTATCCATATGGATAGTGTTCAATTATCCATTCAAACACTAAAATATAGCAGTGGTCTATTCATGACATTCTCTGCTTAACTA
Organism: Papio anubis; assembly: GCF_008728515.1. Classification (NCBI taxonomy): domain Eukaryota; kingdom Metazoa; phylum Chordata; class Mammalia; order Primates; family Cercopithecidae; genus Papio; species Papio anubis. The sequence goes on along the minus strand of NC_044981.1, from coordinate 60,919,505 downwards.
CCTACTTTTTTGGGAGATACTCAATATATGTTATATTTGTTAAGAAGGTGAACATGGAAGTATTTGTTTTGTAAATAGAAAATTTTAAGGGTTAAATGAGGTAATATTTGTGAAGCACTTAACAGCACGATCTGGTACAAAGGGAATGCTAAATATAAGTATGGCCTGGATACTTGTAAATCATCTTTTTCTGTGTGTAAGTATGATAATGTAATGCCAAGCAGTTTGTTAAAACATAGATTCTCAATTGCCAACCTTTATTGGGCCCTTGGAACTGTCCAACAATCAAATTATATTTCCTTATTATTATTCCTTATTATTTCCTTCAACCACTCTTCTTGCTTTCTTAATTCTCCTAAAAACATTTACCTTTTCTTTCAACTTATATCCTTACCATTTATTGTGGTAAACAAAGGTTTGTAGTAATTGTTGACCAATACTAAACACTTATTTTGCTAGGAGTCTTTAAAGTACATTTTATTAGTCTTCTTTTTTGTTGTTGTTGTTGTTGTTGTTGTTGTTGTTGTTGTTTGAGACGGAGTCTCGCCCTGTCCCCCTGGCTGGAGTGCAGTGGGGCGATCTCGGCTCACTGCAAGCTCCGCCTCCCGGGTTCCTGCCATTCTCCTGCCTCAGCCTCCCAAGTAGCTGGGACTACAGGCACCCGCCACCGCGCCCGGCTAATTTTTTGTATTTTTTGTAGAGACGGGGTTTCACCGTGGTCTCGATCTCCTGACCTTGTGATCCGCCCGCCTCGGCCTCCCAAAGTGCTGGGATTACAGGCGTGAGCCACCGCGCCCGGCTTATTAGTCTTCTTAACAACTAACCTGATCAGGTTGTATTTTTTAATGCTATTCAATAAAATGAGGAAATTGACACACAGAAAGGTGTAAGTAACTTTCCCACAGTTACACAGCTACTAAGAGGCAAAGCAGGAAATTCAGATTCAGACTCAGCCTGACCAAAGGGTTTGACTCTTAATCATTCTCAATACCAATTTGAAAATCCTCTCAGCATCAGCACTTACTGCAGGGATCCTGCTTTCAGCAAAGTCCAATCTGTTTTCGTATTTCCTGGATTTTGATTCTTCTATTATTCATCTTCTGTTTCTCCAGCTCTCCCATGCTAATGGCTCATCTTGTGAATATTCAAGCATGTTCTAGTATTTTGCATATCTGCAAGTCTTTTCTGGTAGCAATTATTATCAGAGATAATAATTTATGTTTTCTTTTGAAATGAATTTTTTATTTTCCAATTAATAATAAATACATTCATAATTTAATGTTTATCCTCCCAGATCTCTCTGTCTTCCTCTCTCTCTCTCTATATATATATATGTGTGTGTGTGCGCGTGTGCGCGTGCATGTTATATATATAAATATAATAAGTGTGTTATGTATACATAAACAAGTCTTATTTAATTATTGTTTATATATAAATGTAGGTAAATGTTAGGAAATATTTAATGTTTAGGGTTTAATTTACAAATACACACACTTGAAGGGTATGATATTCCACATAGCATGGTCTTTTATAATTATACTTTAAGTTATTGGATACTTAAAGTATAATTATACTTTAAGTTATTGGATATGTGCAGAACTTGGAGGTTTGTTTCATAGGTATACATGTGCCATGGTGGTTTGCTGCACCCATCAACCCGTCATCTATATTAGATATTTCTCCTAATGCTATTCATCCCCTTGCCTCCTATTCCCTGACAGGCCCCAGTGTGTGATGTTCCCCTCCCTGTGTCCATGTGTTCTCATTGTTCAACTCCCACTTATGAGTGAGAACATGAGGTGTTTGTTTTTCTCTTCCTGAGTTAGTTTGCTGAGAATGATGGTTTCCAGCTTCATCCTTGTCCCTGCAAAGGACACAGACTCGTTCTATGTCTATGTATTCATATGTGGCTACATAAATCCATACATATCCGTTTAGTTATAAAACTTGTTTTGGTAATTCTTAGTTATTAGCCTTGCCATATGAGTTTAAGAATAAGATTCTCAGTTTTTATGAAAAAAGTCCAATTTTGATTTTTATTTTGGGTGCCTTGGATTGAAATGTGTAGGTTAATTTAGAGACATTTAACAACCTGACAATATTGAGTCTTTCCGCTCACAAGCATATTATATCTCCCCAAGGGGTTGTGTATGCTTTATATCTTTTATAAGGGTTTATTATCATTTTCTTTGTTGAGGCCATATATATATATATATATATATTTTATTTCTGGCCTTCATTACTTTCTTCTATTTTATACCATCTCAGAGAAGCATGTAAAAAATATTACTATCACATTTTTATAGCACTTTTAGATATTATCCAAATAGATAGTGCACTATAGCATTAAAACCAGAAGTTTGAAGGCTCTGCAAACCACATCAGGCTGGTTTTTGCTTAAACTACTCTATAGAAACTGCCCTTGATAACTCCAATAATGACCTCCATGTTGTGAACATAGTTGTTAATATGCATTCAACTTATTAGTCTCTCCAGTACCATTTAATAAAGATATCACCTAGATTTTGTAAACACTTCCTCCATTTGTCTTTCAAGACACTTTATTCCCTGTCTACCTGAAAAAATATATGTATATCTCTACTATTCCTTCTCAACCACTTGCCCTATATTATCTTCCTATCTGGCCTCTAAATATTAGAATTTCTGAGAACTCAGGTCTCAGTGCTATTTTTTTTTTTTTTTAATTTAACTATAGTCTTTACCAAGTTCTCTCTCCTATCACCATGCTTTGCTTGTCTTCTACAGTCCTATGATTCTCAAATTTATCTCTTTAGTGTCATTGTCTTCTTCTTCCCCATATTTACTTAAATATATCACTCTATCTCAAATTAAATGTATCTGAAGTAAATTCATCATCACATCACCACATTTAAATTTCTTCCACAATTTCCTCTTTTTCTTTATCTCAGATAATTTGACTCCATGTTTTATATTGTCTGTTGATAGCACTGTTTCCATTCTTTTCTGTGTGGTAGGGGCTAGAAACCTATATATTACAGTGATGGTTGATTTTGCATGTCAACTTAACCATGCCCTGGGCTGCTCAGATACTTGGACAAACATTATTCTAGGTGTTTCTGTGAGGGTGTTTTTAAGTGAAATTAACATTTAAAGTGGTAGACTGAGTAAAACAGATGGCCTTTCCTAATGTGGGTGGGCATCATTTAATCAGTTGAAGGCATGAATAATAGAACAAAAAGTTTGACATCCCTGAGTAAGGAACAGTAACCCCTGGCTAACAGCCTTCAGACTGGAATATTGGCCTTTCTTCTGCCTTTAGACTTAAACTAAATTATCAGCTCTATGTTAGTCTGTTCTCTTGATGTTAATAAAAAAATACCCGAGACTGGGTAATTTATAAAGGAAGAAAGATTAATGGACTCACACTTCCACATGGCTGGAGAGGCCTTATAATCATGTCTGAAGGCAAAGGAAAAGCAAAATCACATCTTCCATGGTGGCAGGCAAGAGGGCTTGTGCAGGGGAACTCCCATCTATAAAACCATCAGATCTCATGAGACTTACTCACTCTCATGAGAATAGCACAGGAAAGACCTGCCCCCATGATTCAATTACCCCCAACTGGGTCCCTCCAAAGACAAAATGAGAATTATGGGAGCTACAATTCAATATGAAATTTGGGTGGGGACACAGCCAAACCATATCAAGCTCTTTCTGGGTCCCAAGGCCACTGACCTTTAGACTGGAACTACATCAGCATTCCTGGTTCTCGGGTCTTCAGACTCAGACTGAGACTAAACCATCAGCTATCCTGGGTCTCCAGTTTGCTAACTCACCTTACAGATCTTGAGATTTGCTGGCCTCCATAACTGGAGGAGCCAATTCCTTATAGTAACTAACAAAATATCTCCTATTGCTTTTGTTTTCCTGGAGAACTCTGACTAATACAAGCATATTTTCCAGACTGTCTTTCATCAGGATGATTTTTTATTAAATGAGATGCATGTGAAGGAATATTTGAAATGTGAAAACAGAAACATCATGTTTTCCAGCAGCAGCTAAATCAGGTAGATGAGTGTAGAAATAAACAGAAACCACCCAATGAGAAGCAAAAGTTGTTTATGGAGTCAGAAATTATCACTTGTATTTGGCAAAGACTTAAAGGCAGGCAGTGGAGTGTGAAGCTTTAGGGTGGAAAAAGGGGAAGGCTTCAGTTATGCCTGATTGGAGGCTGTTGGCATGGAGAAGATGTAGATAAGCTAACTAGAACCAGGACATTCAATGTGATTGGTTATGTGTGCGTATTTGACTTTCTTCATTTGGTCCTAAGTTGCAAGCAGACGCAAATTTAAGGAAGCCGTCAGTCAATGAAGTCCTGACTGTTTTTCAGCTGGTTGCTATGGGGTTGTTTTTTGACTTTCTGGACTGGTTGCTGTAGAGGTGGGTCAGAGCTCTACTTTCTTGTATGGTCTGGCTATTGTGTTTGTATATTCTGCCTCTTAGTCACTCCTTTTGGTCATTCTCTTCCTTTCAAGAGGTTAGCCAATTCAAGGAAAGCTGGAAATGCAGCTCTTTACCACTCAGAGATTATTCAGTAAACTTCATATAAAACTGTATCACAAAATCTTCTTGACCTTTTTGTTGTATTATCATAGTGATTTTCTGTCTAGAGAGCAGATGTGCAGAAGCTTTTAAAAATCTACATAGCATGCAGCATCATGCCACTCTTACAAAGCCAGAATAATTAATAGTTCCTATAAGATGTTTTGGAACCAGGAACCCCAACAGCCAAATCAAGGCCAAAATAACAAATTTGATAGACCGTGAAAATCAACCTTAAAGAGCCAAATAGCTTATACCTTAAAACAATATATAAATAGTTCCAACTTGCTTGTTTCTTTGATCCAAGTACAAGAAGTATGAGCAATGGCACACACACCAGGATGACTAAAAGACAAAACAAACAAACAAACAAACAAACAAAAAAACTAGGTTAATATCATCGTCTATCACTACACATGCCAATAAGTTGAGATTGATCTGTATTTCTACCTAGGACAAAGGCAATATCATCAATAACTTCTGCCAGAGTGACTGTCTTAGTCCATTCAGGCTACTGTAGTAAAATAACATAAATTGGGTGGCTTATAAACAACAGAAATGTATTTTTTTTTTCAGTTCTAGAAGCTGAGAAATTCAAGATCAAGGTGCCAGCAGACTCCATATCTGGAGAAAGCCTGTTTCGCATAGATGACATCTTCTATGTGTCCTCATATTGTTGAATTAGTGAGCAAGCTCCCTTGGGACTCTTTTATAAAGCCACTTATTCATTAGAACAGAAGCCTCTGACCTAATCATCTCCCCCAATTCCCATCTCTCAATACCACCACATTAGGGATTAGGTTTCAATATAGGGAATTTCTGGGGACACAAACATTCAGGCTATAGCATTAACTGTTGGTTCTTTTACAGCCTTTTCTACCTGCATGATTGCCGCCAATGGAAACAATGCTCTGATTGTGTAAACAATGAAGCAGTAATTCCTCCAGATAATGTGCCTGTATAATCAGCAGTTACTGTACTTTGGAGCTCATATCTGAGTCAGTATTTCCAGCCCTAGCAATTTATAGTACTAGCTGGGTTATGTATTTGGATCTCTGTCAGCCTCTTTTAGGGTTTTGGTCAATTGCCCCATAAAGGTTGTTGAATTCAACTTTAGAATTACCTAGGATCTAATGAATACAGCAAAATACTACCTAATGGGTGGATTGAACAACAGAAATTTATGTTCTCATAATCCTGGAGGCTAGGAGTTTAAGATTGAGATGTTGGCAAGGTTGGTTTCTTCTGAGAGCCTCTCTCCTTGGCTTGTAAGTAGTCCTCTTTTCTCTCGGTCTCCACATGATCTTTCCTCTGTGTGTCTGTGTCTTGATACCCTTTTCTCATAACGACATTGGTTATATTGGACTAGGGCTCACCCTAATGACCTCATTAAACCTTAATTACGCATTTAAAAGCACTGTCTACAAATACAGTCAAATTTTGGCATACTGGGGATTAGGACCTAAACATTTGAAGGGATGGAGAGAGCACAGTTAAGTCATTACTACCCAAGTGAGAACAAACAAAAGCTATTTATTCAGAATATGCTATACAGCAAGGGAGTTGTGAACAAGCACTTGTGTTTGGCCTAGACTCAAAAGCAGACGGAGGAGTGGGAAAGCTTTATAGTGAAAGAAAAGGGAAGACCCTGATTGGAGGTTGGAATGAAAAAGTCATAGTCTTATTTGGAACTCTGAAGTTTTATAGTTTTTGGGTTTTTTTTTTTTTTTAATCCTTTAAGTTCTAGGGTACATGTGCACAATGTGCAGGTTTGTTACATAGGTATAATGTGCCATGTTGGTTTGCTGCACCCATTAACTCATCATTTACAATAGGTATTTCTCCTGGTACTATCCTTTCCCCATCCCCCCAACCCACGACAGGCCCCAGGGTGTGATGTTCCCCACCCTGTGTCCAAGTATTCTCATTGTTCAGTTACCACCTATGAGTGAGAACATATGATGTTTGGTTTTCTGTCCTTGTGATAGTTTGCTCAGAAAGATGGTTTCCAGTTGCAGCCATGTCTCTACAAAGGACATGAACTAATCCTTTTTTATGGCTACATAGTATTCCATGGTATATATGTGCCACATTTTCTTAATCTAGTCTATCATTGATGGACATTTGGGTTGGTTCCAAATCCTTGCTATTATGAATAGTGCCACAATAAACATATGTGTTCATGTGTCTTTATAGTAGCATGATTTATAATCCTTTGGGTATATCCCCAGTAATGGGATGGCTGGGTCAAATGACATTTCTAATTCTAGATCCTTGGGGAATCACCACACTGTCTTCCACAATGGTTGAACTAGTTTACACTCCTACCAACAGTGTAAAAGTGTTCCTATTTCTCCACATCCTCTCCAGCGTCTGTTGTTTCCTGACTTTTTAATGATCGCCATTCTAACTGGTGTGAGATGGTATCTCATTGTGGTTTTGATTTGCATTTTTCTGATGACAAGTGATGATGAGCATCTTTTCATATGTCTGTTGGCTGCATGAATGTCTTCTTTTGAGAAATGTCTATTCACATCTTTTGCCCACTTTTTTATTTTTATTTTTTTCTTGTAAATTTGTTTAGGTTCTTTCTAGATTCTGAACATTAACCCTTTGTTAGATTAGTAGATTGCAAAACTTTTCTCCCATTCTGTAGGTTGCCCGTTCACTTTGATAGTAGTTTCTTTTGCTGTGCAGAGGCTCTTTAGCTTAATTAGATCCCATTTGTCTATTTTGGCTTTTGTTGCCATTGCTTTTGGCGTTTTAGTCATGAAGTTCTTGCCCATGCCTATGTCCTGAATGGTATTGCCTAGGTTTTCTTCTAGGGTTTTTATGATTTTTGATCTAACATTTAAGTCTTTAATCCATCTTGAATTGATTTTTGTGTAAGGTGTTAGGAAAGGATCCAGTTTCAGCTTTCTACATATGGCTAGCCAGTTTTCCCAGCACCGTTTATTAAATAAGGAATCCTTTCCCCATTTCTTGTTTTTGTCAGGTTTGTCAATGATCAAATGGTTGTAGATGTGTGGTGTTATTTCTGAGGCCTCTGTTCTGTTCCATTGGTCTGTATCTCTGTTTTGGTACCAGTACCATGCTGCTTTGCTTACTGTAGCCTTGTTGTATAGTTTGAAGTCAGGTAGTGTGATGCTTCCAGCTTTGTTCTTTTTGCTTAAGATTGTCTTGGAAATGCGGGCTCATTTTTGGTTCCTTACAAACTTTAAAGTATTTTTTTTTTTTCAATTCTATGAAGAAAGTCATTGGTAGCTTGATGGGGATGGCACTGAATCTATAAATTACCTTGGGCAGTATGGCCATTTTCATGATATTGATTCTTCCTATCCATGAACATGGAGTGTTCTTTCATTTGTTTGTGTCCTCTTTTATTTAGTTGAGCAGTAGTTTGTAGGTCTCCATGAAGAGATCCTTCACATCACTTGTAAGTTGGATTCCTAGGTATTTTATTCTCTTTGTAGTAATTGTGAATGGGAGTTCACTCATTATTTGGCTCTCTGTTTGTCTGTTATTGGTGTAGAGGAAGGCTTGTGATTTTTGCACATTGATTTTATTTTTGCTGAAGTTGCTTATCAGCTTTGGGAGATTTGGGGCTGAGACGATGGGGTTTTCTAAATATACAATCATGTCATCTGCAAACAGAGACAATTTGACTTCCTTTCTTCCTATTTGAATACCCTTTATTTCTTGCTCTTGCCTGATTGCCCTAGCCAGGACTTCCAACACTGTGTTGAATAGGAGTGGTGAGAGAGGGCATCCCTGTCTTGTGCCAGTTTTCAAAGGGAATGCTTCCAGTTTTTGCCCATTCAGTATGATATTGGCTGTGGGTCTGTCATACATAGCTCTGATTATTTTGAGATATGTTCCATCAATACCGAATTTTGAGAGTTTTTAGCATGAAGGGCTGTTGAATTTTGTTGAAGACCTTTTCTGCATCTGTTGAGATAATCATGTGGTTTCTGTCATTGGTTCTGTTTCTGTGATGGATTACGTTTATTGATTTACATATGTTGAACTAGCCTTGCATCTCAGGGATGAAGCCCACTTGATTGTGGTAGATAAGCTTTTTGATGTGCTGCTGCTGGATTCAGTTTGCCAGTATTTTATTGAGGATTTTTGCATCAATGTTCATCAGGGATATTGGTCTAAGATTCTCATTTTTGGTGGGTCTCTGCCAAACTGTGGTATCAGAATGATGCTGGCCTCGTAAACATGAGTTTGGGAGGATTCCTTCTTTTTCTATTGATTGGAATAGTTTCAGAAGGAATGGTATCAGCTCCTCTTGGTACCTCTGGTAGAATTCGGCTGTGAGTCCATCTGGTCCTGGACTTTTTTTGGTTGATTGGGTATTAATTATTGTCTCAATTTCAGAGCCTGTTATTGGTCTATTCAGAGATTCAACTTCTTCCTGGTTTAGTCTTGGGATGGTGTATGTGTCCAGGAATTTATCCATTCCTTCTATATTTTCTAGTTTATTTGCATAGAGGTGTTTATAGTATTCTCTGATGGTAGTTTGTATTTCTGTGGGATCAGTGTTGTTCATTATAATCATAAATACTTATTTTCTATTTAATACTGGCAATAAATTACACACAAATAGAACTTAGCAATCTTTTAAAGCAGCTAATATTAGTAACTTTTATTTTTTTAATTAAAAACAAAATTTATCCATTTTTATTTTTTTCATTATTAGCAAATCTATAAAATTGACAATTGCAAAGTTAAAATTAAGGAAGCAATTACAATTAATATATTGTAGAGAAATTTTTAAAGATCCCAAATCAAACTTCATTAAAAAAGAAGATATATAGAAACTTCAGAAAACAGAAGTAGAGATTATACCCTTTAGTTTATCTAAAAATATACTTGCCATATATATATTACTTTGTTGTTGGTAATGCTTACTCTAAAGCTTTTTAGTATATATCCATCTAGGGAATGTGGGAAAGGGAAGCATTAGAATCATTTCTAATCTCTCTTATTTGTCAGACCTGTGCTCCAGGACAGCAAAAATGAGAAAATATTCCTGATTGTCCTGCTGTGAAATCTAGGCTGCTTTGCTGGAATTTTCACCTTTTCCCCTTTAAATGTAAAGCAATATTTATACATAGCATGATAAAACAGTGACAAACGTGATATTACATTGCTTCTTGAACTAACAGTGCATCAGGGACTGTAGCTGTAATACTTAATGTTTTGATCTAATCTTGAAGAAAGGCTAAGTCAGAACAAGAAGAATTAGACATAATTAATTCACCAGACCATGGCAGAACAAAGCAAGTATTCTAACATCATGTACCATAATATGGATATCAAACAATTTTGGATCAAAGAAAAATATTATGACTTGAGATCATTCAGATTGAACAGAAATATGAAGGCTTTAAAATATGTCCCAGAGTAAGTATAGACTCTCTTGTGTGTAGAGTTATAATACTGGTTATAATCTTGAGATCTTTATTTTAATTTTTAAAAATTTGTTAAGCATATGATTATATATAGTTTAGCAATTAGTTGAGTTCATTAGTTGTTTTAAATTAAAATATAAAACACCACCTTTTAAAGTATTTAAAGCATTTGTATTTCATTTTTATACATTTTCTATAATAACAGCAATAGAAATAATAATAATTTACATATGTAGAGTATTTAATAAATGCCTAGTATAATTATAAGCATTTTAATATGTATTATCCACATCACATAGTAACTTACACAGAGTTAACAAATTCCCTTCTAGTTTCAACGAATTTACATCACCAAACAGATCTTATGAATTAGGTTAATGAAAGATGTTTTAAAAATCAAGATGTTCTATATATTACTGATGAAACGAAAGGTTAGTGCATCAGTTGCTTCTTATACGGGCTCCTAATGAGATAATTCTATCTTTCAATCAGCATTTGTGGGCACCTGTTGATTACTGCTCCCGGCTCTGGCACCCAGCCCACAAATTCATACCAACATTGTTTGCCCACATTGAGCAGTGTGTATAAAATGAAGAGGAAATAGATCCTGCCTTGACTTTAATATTTATGCTGCTCATAGCGATCTCCCTATTCACTTAAAACTCTGAACAAAGGGTCCTATGTGCATACTAGAACTTGAATGTTTCGTTTCATGTTGTCTGACTTTGGGGATTGGGCTTTCTGTTAGTTATACCTCTCTGGTTTTGTCAGATTCTAATGAGGCCACACTGTATCTTCTTTCTTGCCTAGTGTTCCAATTAATCCCAGAATCCCGAATGCTGAACATAACACAGACCTTTATATTTCACTCATTTATTCATTCAGTTATTGAAAAACATTTATGAAGCATTTTCTATATAACTCATGTCATGATAAATGTGGCAAATACAATGATGATAACATAGGCATTGCCTCTTAAAGCCATTTCCTTTAAGAAATAAATGCCTGTTTATTTCCCTCTTGCCTGGAGAACATTAATTTCTATAAAATTTCCTATCCTGAACTCTATGGCATTCTTTGTTTATTTCCTGATCAGAGATCATAAGGTATCATGGATCAAAGAGTTTTAAAAGAACTGAATAAGTAAATTTCAGTAAAGTCATCCACACTGTCCATTGTGCCACAAAAAGTACAGATTATTCATTTTTATTTCTACTGTAAAGGAGATATAAATAAAACAAATTATTTAATTTATTACTGTTTTTCTTAAAGGAGAGAGTGATTGTATTAACTATCATATTAAAAATTTTTAGGCAATCTAGTTTATTTTTCTAGAAAAATATGTTTATTGGAGCTATTTAAAGAGAAAAATATGGGGCTTCATATTTTTAAATGTAAGCACAAGGAGCAAAAACTATGCAGACCAAATGGCCCTAAAAACTTTTGACCGTACCTAAATACTGTACATACATGATGGCCTTTAAAATTCAGTGGAAATGTATGTTGTCTTTCCACATTCCTTTTCATATATGAATTGAGGTGTAAAGCAGTTAACTAACTTGACTGAGGTTAACTAAATGATTTTGTCAAGATGGCAGGTATATTTTATTACAAGAAAAAAATGAAACATGAGAACAGAGAGTATGAATCCAGTTTAATTATTGGAATGATTAAAAAATTATGTTTTTATAAGCTTCTTTAATAATAATAACTGTTGACATTTAAGCCAGGGGTTCACCAGCATTTCTGTTAAGGTCTAGATAGATATTTTAGACTCGTTGAGCCATGCGATCTTTGACACAATCCTGATCTTGTAGCTTAGAAGTCATAGACAATATTTGAACTAATGTGCATTATTGTGTTCTGAAAAACTGCTATGTACAAAGACAGGTGATGGGCTGAATTTGGAGGCCCATGGGCCATAGTTGGCTGACTCCTACTTTGGAGTTGGGTCAAATAGTATGTGAATTTAGAGTTTGATAGACACTGAGAAATTGCTCTCTCTAGAAATGTCACCAAGTAGGCTACCAAGCAAAATAATTGGCAATATCTTCCCATTTAAAATACTGACAAATGGTAAGCTCATTGTTGATGATCTCATTATATTAACCTTAATTTCTTTATAAAAACAAAATCCTGACATGGATTTTAATGACTTTTTTATCTTATTTTACTTTTTATTTATCATTATTATTTTTTGAGACGGAGTCTCACTCTGTCGCCCAGGCTGGAGTGCAGTAGCACGATCTCGGCTCACTGCAACCTCTGCCTCCTGGGTTCACACCATTCTCCTGCCTCAGCCTCCCGAGTAGCTTGCACTACAGGCACCCGCCACTATGCCCCGCTATTTTTTCGTCTTTTTAGTAGAGACGGGGTTTCACCATGTTAGCCAGGATGGTCTCCATCTCCTGACTTCATGATTCGCCCGCTTTGGCCTCCCAAAGTGCTGGGATTACAAGCGTGAGCCACCGCGCCCAGCCGGATTTTAATGATTTATTATAGGATACAATCCCAAGGTTGAGACAAAAATAAATAAATAAATAACAACAAAAATATGAGACAGGTAGGGAAATGTAAAAAGCAAACAAAAGATAATTTTTCTTCATCACTTTGAGCTGATATAACTAAATAACATAAACTGCATGGCTTCTAAACAACAGAAAATTATTTCTCCTTGTTCTAGAGGTTGGACGTCCAAGATCAAAATGCCAGCATTGTTGGGTTCTAGTGAGGGTCTCCTTCCTCATTCACAGACAGCATTCTCACTGTGTCCTCCCATGATGGAAAGATCAAGGGAGCTCTCTGGGATTTCTTTCATAAAAGCATTAATCCCATTCATGAGGGCTGTAATGATTATTACATCATGATTTAATAACGAAAGCCCAACACTTAATACCTTCATCTTGGGGATTATGATATTGGCATGTTAATTTTAGGTGAACACAAACATTCAGCCTATAATAATGTGTTATCAGGCTGGTTGATATTTCATAAAGAATATGTGTTTCATGCTTCGAAGACAACTCTGAGGGGAATGTATATAAGAAATTATTGCTTCGGGGGAGTAATAGAAAGATAATTTATTAATCAACTTCCTCTAGTGTCTTGTATTTCATCTGTCAAAATTTGTTCCAGGAGATTTTAGTCCTCCTGTACTTCTGAATTGTATCACCTAATATCTTAAGCAGCTTCTGGGAAGCCAGATCTTTCTTCATATTCTTTGGTAATTCATCTGAACTCAGAGACTCCAGATATTTGCTTTAGGTGATACACACATATAGACCTCAACAGAGTGGGTTACTTACACAGAATTATGCAGAAGTAAGCATCCAAAAGGCAGGACATCATGAGGTTGAGATAATTTTAGGTAAAGCATAAAATGTGTCACTCCTTGCAACATTCACAATTGCTTGAAATGTCCTTTCATTACACCAAGATCCATACTTTTTATTTATTTATTTTTAATTTTTATTTTTTTTTTGAGACGGAGTCTTGCTCTGTCACCCAGGCTGGAGTGCAGTGGCTGGATCTCAGCTCACTGCAAGCTCCTCCTCTCGGGTTCACGCCATTCTCCTGCCTCAGCCTCCCGAGTAGCTGGGACTACAGGCACCCGCCACTTCGCCCGGCTAGTTTTTTGTATTTTTTTTTTTAGTAGAGACGGGGTTTCACCGTATTAGCCAGGATGGTCTCGATCTCCTGACCTCATGATCCGCCTGTCTCGGCCTCCCAAAGTGCTGGGATTACAGGCTTGAGCCACCGCGCCCGGCCTATTTTTATTTTTATTTTTTTAAGCATAACAAGCCCCCAAGAGGAAATCTAAAGCCTAATCAATCATAATATCCACTTCAAGATGGTGGCTAATTTTGATCTTCTAGAGAACGTAAAACGGTTAAAGAAGTCATCTATAATCCTTGCTTCTGCATCTCCTCTTGAGTAATTAATTGATATTTCTTATCTTTCTCCTGAATCATCCATTCTAGATTTCTGAAAACTTGCAAAAGACTTTAGCTTGTCTCAGAGTTTGCCAAGAAAAAAAACCCTAGAACTTTGTTTCTTAAGGGTCTGGACCTTTAATTAACATGCTGTTATTGGTTTGTTATTATTGAAATTTCCATAAAGAATTTTCAAAGAACATGGAATAATGAGTGAATTCTCTCTACTTTATGTGTAAATAAATTTCCCCAATTGATTGGTTAATGTCTTAGTCTGTTTTGTGCTGCTATAACAGAATAGTCAAGACTAGGTAATTTATAATGAATGGAAATATATTCACTCATAGTTCAGGAGACTGTGAAGTTCAATATCAAGACACTGGAATCTGTCAAGGGCCTTGTTGCCGGGCCATAACATGGCAGAAGGCAAGAGGGTGAGAGACGCAAGAGGGGGTCAAAGTTACTTTTTTACAATGGAACCCATTCCTCTCAGGAGGGTAGAGCCCTCATAGCCTAATCAACTCTTAAAACTCCTACCTCTTAATGCTGTTACAACAGCAATTAAATTTCAACACAACAAACATTCAAACCATAGTAGATAACATCAATCATAGATCCTCATTATAAGCAGGACACCCAGCCTTCACAGTAAATACATTTTGTCTGCTTATCAATATCATTTGAACCTAGTTGGTCAGATTATAGTTATAAATTCTATTTCAGTGAAATTTTTTTCTATGTTCCCCTTGGAGAAATGTTGCTCCTAACAATCAGAAACATAGACCGAGTTTATGAGGAGAGAATTCGACAATATGACCATTTTGAAATATAAATTATTTCTACTATCACCCTTATTTTCTTAATTCATATTAAGTCACAATCCCATTATGTTGGCCATTGTTTCAACATATGTGCTGTTAGCAGAAGGACAGTGTTTCAACCTTGAAAGTATAGTGCTTGAGCCGATGCCTCAGTAACATTTTCAGCCATTCAGTTAGTAGTTTTTAAAAACTGATCCTAGGTTATTGCACATGGCACAACCAGCGAATCCAATAGTTGTGAGCCTGTTGAACTAACTCCTTTGCCATAAAATGAGCTTCTTAATTTCAGACAATGTTGTATGGATTATCATGTTGATGGATGTGTTATTTTGTAACCCTTAACTAAAGCTGTTTAGGGAGGTCCCAGGTATAGAAAATCAAACCCATATCTACGCAGTTTATCAAATCTGCTATGGATGAATGACTTTCATTTTGTGTCAATGCATTTAATTGTAATAGGTGTTTGCCTGGTCTCCCTGAGTAAAAGTGTGATAGCAAAGACAGCATCCAGTTATACTGGCAAGTCAGACATAGACTTGTGGAAATAACTAGATCAGTCTGGATGAGAAGTCATCTGTATTATTGGGCCTGTGTATAACCTCCTTATCTGCCACCATGACATTTATGGCTTTTCTGTGCTAACACTGGGGTGATCTGAAGAGAAACTGTATGACTTTGAAAAGGTATATCATCTGTTCTGTTGAAAGGTGTGATCAATTTAGCACTCAGAGATCTATCCCCTGAGAGGATTTCTGTTTTCCATCATGCTACTGAGCTGTCCTGTGTGGGCCTCATAGCCATGAAGAAGATGTGCCATTTTGAATAGTGCTATCATAAAGCAACTCATACGTGGGTCATACTCCAGAGTATTTCTCTACCATTAGTTAGTCATAAGGAAACTCCTTTTGTGAGTATAATGTGAATTAGGGAGGTGATACAGGTGTCTGTAATTTATAATGCGTTCTGGAGTTCCTTGAAGTTGACCAGAATATACTCCTCCTAGGCCACAATAGGGTGTTGCTGAGATTGACCAACCTTTATGTACCTAAGGACAGGCACCTCATTGAAAGTCATTCTGTCCGATGGACTCACACTTAGTTTTTAGTATGGTGCAGTAACAGACATGGAAATTGTTTAAGTGTTAAGAAAAAGAAAATGGCTTAACCTTTCTCCAGAAACCAAGGGACTCATCTCTCTGGACTACCAAAAGCTCCACACACTCCTGTTCCAGCACAAATTCCTATAGCTTTATAAAATATACTGAATTATTTGGGCTGAGTGTTAGAAAAGCTTAAACCGCCACCTGGACTTTATGTAGTGCCCTCTCTTTATTTGGATTCCGCTCAAGATTAGCAGCCTTTTGAATTAAAAAAAGCAAACAAACAAACAAATAAAAAAAACAGGTTGGACCAGTGTTTCCGAATGTTTACTAGCTACAAATCTAAAGAGACTTATCAAGTGTTGTGCATTATATCTGGTGATGAGAGGAGAGAGGAGTGATGGCATCTTTTGACATAAAAGAAATATTCTAAGATATTTAAGACCAAAGGACCTCAAAATTTTACTTACAATTGGCCTCTGAATCTTCACGTTTTACACCTGCTGTGGTTTGAAATTTTTCCATAAATATCATGTATTGAAAACTTAATTCCCCAAATCATATGTTAATGGGATTCAGATTTGGTGCCATTGGAAGATAACTAGGATTAGATAAGGTCAGTAGAATGGGGCCAATAATGGAACTGGTGGCTTTATAAGAAGAGGAAGAAAACCCTGAATTGACATGCTATTGCTCTTTCGCCATGTGATATCCTTCACCATGTTATGACACGGTAAGAGAACTCTCACCAGATATACCTCCCTGAGCTTGGACTTCTCAGACTCTAGGAACCAGGACTAAATAATTTATTTTCTTTATAAATTACCCAGTCTCAGGGTAATTTATAATTAAAGCAAAAGAAAATGGACTGAAACACCCCAGACTCACTGTCATGTATATAATTACTAGAACATTTAAGATATTTCTTATTTTGTTATCAGTAGTCTAATTAAGAGAATATAGTCTATAAATGGGCAAGAGTGCTATTTTGTGAAATTCCAAAATAATCAAGACTTCTGAACTACTCTGTTAGACAAAGTAGGAGCACTCATTGCCATGAGGCAAGACTTTAAAGATATACTATTGTTCATTTCATGTAAAAGTAACCTGCTTTTGATACTTCCTGTTTATGGATATGGAAAACAAAAGATTCAGTAATTAATTACTTCATGTCAAATACCATACTCTGTGTTGCTCATCTCCACTTACAATACCTTTGTTAGATTAAGTTCTTTGAGAAACAAACAATAAGACAGGATTAGTCAAAGATTTTACTAGAGAGATGCCTGTGAGAGTAATTAGTGGTGGGCAAGGGGAATCAGAAAGCCTGGGGAAACTGGGAGATCATGAGTTAAGTTGCATTTTCAGATTTGAATGGATGGTCAGGGACTTGGAAGTGACTTGATTGGAAAATCAGTGTTAAGGAGGTCAGGGAAGACATGTGTATAATGCCCTTTCTGAATGGGCAAATAATGTGAAGATATTTGTTTTTCATCTGGATGCTTGCTGAACAGTGACCTCTACAGAAGATGATTACAATAATCCAGTTGATAGGATGACTTCTTCTGTGGATACCAGTCATGTTTTCCCAGTTTTTTCAGTGACTTCTCAATGGTTTTATTGAGCCCCATCTTCAAATGCTAAGAATATATGAATTTAAAATGGGTTTAGAAACCACCATGGCACATGTATACTTAAGTCACAAACCTGCACATTCAACGTTCAGCACATGTATCCCAGAACTTACAGTAAAAAAAAAAAAAAAAAAAAAAAAAAAAAAAAAATGGATTTAGAAACAGTGGACATGGTGGCAAGGATGGAGATTATGCATGTACCCAGCAATGTGAACTTCCAGTCACTATGGTTGACCTGGCTAAAGCCATTACTTGATGCTCAACCTGCCAGCAGCAAAGATCCACACTGAGTCCCTAACATGACACTCAAAGGTGATCAACCAGCTTTCTGGTGGCAAGTTAATAACATGAGACACTTCCATCATAAAAGAGCAGCATTTGCTGTATTACATACTTTGGACATGGATTTGTATTCCCTACATACGATGCTTCTTCCAGAACTACCATCCATGGGCTTACAGAATACATTTCTATCATCATGGTATTTTGTACAACATTGATTCTGACTAAGGAATTTACTTCATGGCAAATGAAGTGTGGCAGTGAATCCACGCTCATAGAATTCACCGGTGTTGCCATGTCAACCATCATCCTGAAGTAACTGGATTGGTAAAACAGTGAAATTGTGTTTTGAAGAGCTGGTTACAGTACCAGCTAGGTGGCAACATCTTGAAGGGCTGGGAAAAGGTTCTCTAGAAGGTTGTATATGCTATGTATATGTGACGTGTTTCTTCCATTGTTAGGATTCATGGTCCAACATGTAAGGAATAGAAATGAAAGTGGCACCACTCACTGTTACTCCTAGTGACCCACTAGCAAAATGCTTACTTCCTTTTCCTGTGACCTTGTGCTCTGCTGGCCTAAATCCGTTAATTCCAAAAGGGAGAATGCTTCCACCTGGAGACCCAACAATGATTCCATTGAAACGGAAGTTAAGACCACCATATGGCCACTTTGGATTCCTCATGCCTCTGAATAAACAGGCAAAGAAGAGAGTTACTGTGCAGGCTAGGGTGATTAATTCTGACTGCTATGGGAAAGTTGGACTTCTGGCCGGGTGCGGTAGCTCAAACCTTTAATCTCAACACTTTGGGAGGCCAAGGCAGGCATATCACCTGAGGTTAGGAGCTCGAGACCAGCCTGGCCAACATGGCGAAAACCCGTTTCTACTAAAAATACAAAAATTAGCAGGGCGTGGTGGTGCGTGTCTCTGTAATCCCAGCTACTCGGGAGGCTGAGGCAGAAGAATCACTTGAACCCAGGAGGCGGAGGTTGCAGTGATCCAGGATCGCACTATTTCACTTCAGACTGGGCGGCAAGAGCGAGACTCTGGCTCAAAAAAAAAAAAAAAAAAAAAAAAAAAAATTGGACTTGTATTCCACATTGGCTGTAAGGAAAAGTATGTCTGGAATATATCGTTGAGAAACACTAATTCAGCAAACCATCCATATGGAGCACTTGTCCTCTCATAATGTAGACTACCCCTGACATAGCTATATAATTTCCAGTATATAATTATATACTGCCATCTAGCAGTATACATTTAAACTTGTTTTTTAAAAAGTTATTTTTTAATAAAATTGGGCATATTTAACGTATACAGCACAATTTTTTATATGCATATACATAGTGAAATGATCACTTTACATTAGACATCTAGACTTATTCATCTTATGTAGCTGCAACTTTGTACTCTTTGCCCAACATTTCCCCATTTTCCCACCTCGTCATTCTTCATAACAACTGTTTGCTCTCTGCTTCTAAGAGATGTGCTGTTTTAGATTCCACATATAAGTGAGATCATGCCCTATTTTTCTCTCTGTGTCTGGCTTATTTCACTTAGCCTAATGTCCTCCAGATTTACCTATGTTGTTTCAAATGGCAAGATTTCTTTCTTTTCTCAGGCTGAATAAGACGCCATTCTGTCTCTGTGTGTGTGTGTGTGTGTACCACAATTTATTTTTTTAACTGTCACATGGTTAAGTGTTTTTATAATTTACAGTATGATGTTTTGAGGCATATATATGTTGTGGAATGGTAAAATGTAGGTAATTAAAGAATACATTACCCCATAATGCATTTATAAAATGTTAGTAATAAAAATCATAGACATTTAAAAAAATCATATGTAACAGGCCTGCTTTTGGGGTTTGCATGTCATATGAAAGAAGTGTTATTTTTTTCTTCTGTTAATCTATGCATTTGAAGATTCTGTTTACATTTAATTGTACATATAATTCCAACAAAATCATCAGATATTAAATTAAAAATGGAAACTATTTGAACACAAAAATGTAATATCCTACATTTAACTTCATTTTCATGTTTTGTTGTTTTCTGGTAATTATAATTAAATGTTAAATTGTTCATAGAGGATCAAAGAAAAGGTTAAAAAGCAGAATTAGCCATAAAATATGAAAAGTTCAGTTATTATAAAAATTTTCAGATGCATTAAGTTTTATATCACATCTGCATAAAAGGTATCAAAAATGTGAGAATACAAGGAAAGATAAAATTAAATCAAATACATATTCAATAACTTTCAGAGATTAAACTATATATAATATGCAAAATGCATAATAAAAATTAGCATATAGGTCGGGCACGGTGGCTCATGCCTGTAATCCCAGCACTTTGGGAGGCCAAGGTGGGTGGATCACAAGGTCAGGAGATCGAGACCATCCTAGCTAACACTGTGAAACCCCGTCTCTACTAAAAATACAAAAAAGATAGTTGGGCGTGGGGGTGGGCACCTCTAGTCCCAGCTACTTGCGAGGCTGAGGTGGGAGAATGGCATGAACCCAGGAGGCAGAGCTTGTAGTGAGTTTGCGCCACTGTACTCCAGCCTAGGCGACAGACCGAGCCTGCGTCTAAAAAAATAAAAATAAAAATAAATAAATAAATGAATAAATAAAAATTAGCATATAATTTGGAAGCAAATTGCATTGAAATTCTTAAAATATTTATGCTTGTATGTGTTTTGATGCAAAAATATGCATACATATTTCAAAACTTAGGAACACTAACACCCCAGCCTTGATGACAAATCAAGATTCTCTCAAAAACAAGCTACCCACCTCCACCCCACTCCACACACAGACTTAAGAACAATCCACAAAAAATACTTTCACTATTATTTTTAATGTGCGGACAGTGTCTCACTTTGTTACCCAGGCTGATCTTGAGCCATTGTTTTCAAGCAATCCTCTGGCCTCAGCCTCCCGGAGTGCTGGGATTACAGGCATGAGCCACTGTGCTGGCCCACTAATTTCTCATTTAATTTACAGCTATAAAAAATATGTTCTACTATTACAGAGGAATATATTATTCATTTCAGAGATCAGAATATAATCTTATTTTCAATTTACCAGAAAATTAGTCTATATACTTTAGATAAATAATTCAAGTAGAATGAAATCTAAAGCTTACATAATAGATTATGTCAGAGTATTTTTTAGAAGTACTAAATATTTTTGCAAGTGCTAAGGAAAGTATAACATGTCATCAAGATTTGTTAGAATTGTTATAAATGTTAAAACTGACTTTTTGTAAGAAGAGACCCACAGGAAATTTGAAGGTAAAATTTCTCAGAATCTGAACAATAAAATTATTTATGACTAAAAATGAATTAAATTATCATTCACTTACATTATTGACTATCAATCAAATAAAATATTTTTAAAACATCCATTATATACCAAGAACCCCATGAGACACTGGGAATAATGAAGAGTAGGAGAGATTAGAATCTCTGCCCTTCATAATTTGAGGACCCTTAATACAGTGTGGCATTAATCAAAAAATTACATTTACAATCTTCTGTAACTCTGCTAAGTGTGATAAAAGAATATTGGAAGAAGTGGATACTTTAAATATAGCCAATCAAACAAATTACTTTCTTCCAAAATAATAAGACTTAATTCCATAAGAAATCGTATTCAAATTGTCTAAATTTTCTTAATATAGATTTTTGGATATGAACTGTCAGACATGTTGAGCTGTATAAATTAGACTAAGATATGCGATACAGGGATTTTTTTTAACAAAACCTGATTATGGACTTCTTCACACATATACTATTTCACTCAAAGTAACAAATTTACTAACTTTTCTATCTGAAAGGTCTGAGTTCTCAAAAATATTTTTATGATTTATATAATTTAGTCCTCACAATAATTTTGTGAGATAAGAAAGAAAAGATAATGACCTTCTTTTCACAGATGAGGAAACTGTGTTCAGTAATTTATTCAGTATAAGAAAAGTAGAAAGCAAACACACCAAGATTTCTTACCCCAAGGTTTTTGACTCTAGAGCCTCTGTACTTAACTGCTGCAGTGATTTGATACAACACATATATATGTTGAGCAGATGGTCATTCTCTATCATGATTTCTACATCTCTAAAACAAAAGTTTTATTCAGCATCTAATTATGTGAGAATAAAAATTGATAAACTTGAACAAACTATATTTTTCTCTTAATTGCAGCAAATGCATCCATATAAACTTGTTTGGAATGATAGAAATTGTAATAATTTTTTGGTGTCAACCTTGCAAACAGCAAATTGGAACATATGAGTCTCATCCATCAGCAGTCACAATTTCATATTTGTCCTCAAATTTAGGGTTTTGAGAAGATGTTTGTTACTCTTAATTTTTAATGGCCTCTCAAATTGCAAAGAAATATACAATCAAGCACTAAAATTGGACTACCCTTTGTCCAGTGAAATTCTCACTCTGTAAAATCCATAATTTGTGTTGTTAATAAAAAAAAAAGATAGAGGAAACATTGCAAACAAATACATTGGTCTTGCTTAGAAACCCTGTAAATAGGGTAGACATAGCAGTAACTCACAATTATCAGTCAATCCTTATTCTAGTCTATTCTTGATATATACATATATGTATATATGTATATATTATATTCCTCTATGATATATGTGTGTATGTATACACACATATATATGTATATATCAGGAATAGACTGTTATATACATGAGATATATATGTATATATAATTGTACCTCTTCAATAACACATATTATGTAACATTTTTACTTCTTGTATTTCTATATTCTGCCCTATATTATGAAAACTTAGACATTATAACTTCAGATTTTCTTAGTGTTCAGCACAAGACCTAATTCCCAAGAGGGGCTCATTGCATCTTGAGGAAAATTAGCCAGTTGAACCTATGTCTTGTTATCTTAGCAACATCTTTATTACACTTATTAAAAATAAACACATTTTTAAATGTCTAGAACTATAAATTTTGTGGAGATCAAATTGAGTTTCTTTTTATCATATATAAATTATTTGTGTATCTTATCTGATATCAAAAAGTACAGTGACCAAATTCAGAAGTATTGGCCCCGTATGTTTTCTGAGTTTTCAAATTATAATGGAATTATTTTGCAAGTACGCATTTTCCACATAACACAATTCTTTTATTTTTGGTAGCCAGAGGGGCTAATGTATATCAATTACTACTGAAATACATTAAATATGTTGTACATATTTGAAAAGTTAATTTAATACGCAAAGTAAACTTAAAGGGTGAATCGATAGAGAGTAAAATTAATCTTTAAAGAGTGAAAATCCATATATAGTTTAGGAAAGTATTGATTCTTAGGCAACATGGTGAAACCTCATCTCTACAAAAAAATAAAAATAAATTAAAAAATACAAAAATTAGCCAAGTGTGATGGCATGTGCCTGTAATCCCAGCTACTCAGGAGGATTTGATGAGAGGATCACCTAAGCCTTGGGAGGTTGAGGTTTCAGTGAGCTGTGAGCACTCCACTACACTCCAGCCTGGGCAATAGAGCGAGACCTTATCTCAAAGAAAAAAAAAAAAAAAGCTTCATATAGTTATTACAGTTTCTGCAAATGTTCTCAGTTACCTGGCCAAGCATATTATAACAATGAATGCAGACTAATAGAGACCATAACAATTAACTGTGTTATTTCATGAAAAACATCTTATTCAATCACTCATTAATTCAATTATTTAATTTAGTATTCTACATATACTTATTAATTATCTACTATTTGGTATGCCTTTGTTTAACATTTAATTTAGATGTTAAAAAGTAATATTTAAGGTAAAATTATAACTCTTAAATATTGATACACGATGAAAGTTTTATTTAACTCATCAATTGAAGAGGAAACTAGCAAAATGTTAAAACTCATTTAAAGTTTAATTTGCTACCACCATCACCACCCCCTCAACACACACACAGAGGCAATAATATACATTGAAATGAATGTACATATAGATGCGAAACTGATAAACATCCACAATCCAATAATCAAGTGTATCTGCATTGGACACAAATTGCATGTCAATGACCAAGAATTATTAGCATTATTAATGATATGCTACAATTTACAGAATTGTAAAACAACTGAAACATAATGAAAGAGAGAGAGATCCCAGAAGGATGTCCTCAATAGAACACACGAGAATCATTTTTCTTCATTTCAAAGAATTTCACAATGTATTTCTTTCTGACATGGGCATTACACATTTATATGGTTTGGCTGTGTCCCCACTTAAATCTCATCTTGAATTGTAGCTCCTATAATTTCCTTGTGTCACGGGAGAGACCTGGTGGGAGTTAATTGAATCATGGGGTCAGGTCTTTCTCATGCTGTTCTCATGATAGTGACTAAGATCTGATGGTTTTATAAAGGGGAGTGTAAGACATGATTTTGGTACACCTCTGCCTTTTGGGGTGAGGCCTCCCCAGCCCTGAATAACTATGAGTCCATTAAACCTCTTTCCTTTATAAGTTACCCAGTCTTGGGTATGTCTTTATTAGCAGTGTGAGAACAGACTAATACACACATATTGCTATACTTATAGCAATGAACAAGAAAACACAATAATTTTTGCCTTCATGGGGTTTTTATTCTAAGCTTAAGATGATACTGCAATTTTTCACTACCTAAAGAAAATAAATAAAGCAAATCTTACCTTCTTGATTAGATAATGTGTTCAGTAAATACAGAATACATGTATTTCAAAATGCCTATTTCCTTCTTTAATGTTCATGGAAACCTGTGACACTTTAATACATTATTGAATATTTACCTTGTGTTTGCCAACTTGCTGTACTAGTGAAATACACATACAAAAATTGAGATGTATTCCATGCCCTTTTTGGGGAAGAGATGAAGGTGGAAAGTTGGAGGTGAAAGCCATAATTTTTATAAGATGTGGGTAATGCTGCAGATTTTTCATAATATGTTTCTTAATTTTATAGAGGTTTTTTTTTCGTTTGTTTGTTTGTTTTTTTCCAATTTACTCTACTCTAGGACAGTAATTAAGGACTCAGGCACTGGTAACAGAATGCTTGGATATAAGTTTGGATTCTGCCAAATACGAACTCTAAGACTTTGGGAATATGACTTCTCTGAGACTCAGTTTCTTCATTTATCAAATAGAGGTAATACTGTTACCTCTTAAAGCTGTTGTGAGAGTTAGATAATGTATATATGTTAAGCATGTTAAAGAAAGTATGCCTATTAAGAATCATGTCATTAATTATTATTATTATCCTTAGCTTTTTGTTTATTTATTTATTTTTTTCTATCTAAACATAAAGATTGTTGACTGCAGGAACCACTTCTAAATCACTGGAAACTCTTACAGATAGAACATGTTTAGAATTGAATGTTCACTATCCTACTTCAAACTTACATATTTAAACTTGTATATTCTTGAAATTTTTATTCCCTTTAATGATTAATATCTATAATTCACAACAATGGTAATAATCTATCATTGGTGTTACATATGCCTGTACTTACCTTTAATTGGTTGAAAAAATTAAACTGTAATTTCATACCACTATTTTTAAACATTAATTTCCAAACGTAAAGTTTGTTTAAGTTCTTTTACTTTAAAAACATTAGTTTTATTTAGCACAAATAAGTTGATAAAAAGTCCCAAATGACCTGCCCAATCATAGACCTCATGAGGATGTAACTACAGCATCATTTTTAAATAGTTTATTTATCCTTAACCTAACTTTATATATTGCTTCAACTATAGTTTTATTAGCATGGGTGTAAAGGCAGATGAATTCTTTGTTAGAGATTTTAACAAAGAAACTGGTTTAAGGTTTGGGCTTTTGTTTTTATTTTTATTTTTTGAAAAAACACAAATTCTGAAATACTTTTGTTACAGACAATTATTTTTATTTTAAAAAATGGGATAGAAAATAAGCCATTAAAATATGAGGTATAAAAGATCTCCTAGGTTTATAACGGAAAATAAAATAATATGATATAGTTTAGATATATAGATATATAAACATATTATATATAGATATATAAACATATTAGATATATAGCACTTCCACACTTCCACAGTTCCTTCCAATTTCTATGTTCCAAGAGCAAGTATTTTTCATTAGTATCATGTCATAGCTAAGGAAACTGAGGCTAAGAATTATTTGCAAATGGGTAAATAAATAAATTAATGTAATAGACATTGAGAGCACCATAAATAATAGAGCTATTTTCCACATACTATCTTTTATTATCATTTTACAAGAAAAAATAACATCATACAGTGTTATAGTCAAAAAATGTGTGAGTGTTAACTTTAAACTCTTTTTTCCCAGTGAGAGATTGTGTTCTCTCACTAGTAAGTGTCAGAAACTAGAATAGAATCTAGTTTGTTTTCTCATAAACTCTTCTTTCTTTTGCATTGTATTTTCTCTGAGAAAAATTTTTTGAGGATATTTGAGAGAATTTTTGAGAAAAGAGGAGTTAGTAATACCAGGCATCCTTGTGTCTTTGTACATCCTTATGTAAAATGGATGTAAATAATATTTGTACTAATTTCAAAGATTTTAGATTAAAATAATAAAACACACACCAGACACGTAGCATAGCGCCTGATGCAGATTAAGCCCTTAATAAAATGCTAACTCTTGTCCTGATGTCTTTAAGAAATGTTCTCACTCTGTACTGAAAATTCTATTTGTCCATTTCCCTGTATTTTCTCCTGAAACATAAACTACCATTCATGCTTCTGTGATATATTATCAGTCCTAATTCTAAATAAGACTTCTGAAAGTTGTTGACATGTCATAATTTCTCCTTTGATTATTAAACTCACATTTGTAGGGACTTTAAACCTATCATAATTAAAAGTACCTTAATAGCTATGAGGATTAGCAGTGGTCTTTGTCTAGCCATGGGCCTAAATGCTTAGAAGTAAACAGATTTGCATGATAAATATTGGCTTTCACATATAGAACATGCAAGTATATAAATAAAAGGTTTATTTATATACATGGGCAGGGAACCAATTCGTCACATTATACAAAAATTAACTGAGAACCTGCTACGTGCCAGAATTATTATACACGTTCTATTTTAATGGTTTCATCATCCTTATGCTTTACACCTTTCTTATTTCTTTCCTTCCTTCCTTTCTTTTCCATTCATTTTCTTCCTTTATTTAGCTATTCTATAAATATTTTTCAGTCTTAATATGTGCCTAGGGGATGTGGATTACATATATAATATTTCCCAAAAGAGTTTTAGTATATTGAAGAAGCATTTTTATAATTAAAATTACTTTACAATGTAATTATTATATTAAGAGTATCTGTAAGGTAGTAATGTCTAAGTGTGTCAGAAAGTTAGGGAAAAATTTCACAGGAATGGTAACCTGAAAGTGATCAACATATAGAGTTAGACACTAGGTTTTGAATCCTTAATTTCAATTTATCGTATACAAGTTATATGATTTTAGATGAGTTATTTGATTTTTTTTTTTTTTTTTTTTTTTTTTGAAACAAGAGTCTTGCTGCATCACCTAAGCTGGAGTGCAATGGCATGATCTCGGCTGACTACAACCTCCGCCTCCCAGGTTCAAGTGATACTCTTGCCTCAGCCTCTCAAGTAGCTGAGATTACAGGAGTGTGTGCCGTCATACCCTGCTACTTTGTGTATTTTTAGTAGAGATGGCCTTTTGCCATGTTGACCAGGCTGGTCTTGAACTTCTGACGTCAAGTGAGCCCCTGTCTCAGCCTACCAAAATGTTGAGATTATAGGTAGGAGTCACCATGCCTGCCCTGAGTTATTAGATCTTTTTGACACCAATTTTGCTAATCTATAAATTGGAAAAAATAGTACCTACCTGGGAAGACTAAAACAACAATTTAAAAAAATACCTAATCTAGATTAGGGCAGGTGGATTCCACAATACACATCATATTATAAGCAGTTTGCTTATAAGACTGTGTGATAAAGCATATGCAGAAGCATGTAGATGGGAGATGAAGCAAGCAAAGAGAAGGTTACATTGTTAATCTTAGGTCCTAGATAGGTGAGTATTTAAGTCTGATTTCTATACTTTAGGAGTTCTGACAGACTTTCATCTTGTAAAAATATTCTGAATACATGCCACAATTCCATCTGTCTAACTCTCTTTTCTCTCTCTGTCTCTCTCTCTGTCTCTCTCTCTCTCTCTCTTTCTCTCACACACCACACACACAATGCATTAACATTAAGAAGTTAATAGTTTTAATTAATAATTTTCTCTGTTTTAAAACAGAATTATTTACATAATATTTAAATAATAATTTATCCCTAGTAGATAAAAAACATATACCATTAGTAGGAAAAGAAGCAGGTGTGCTATTTTCGTACAGCTCTTTTAAGTAATGTCATGTATAATGTATTCTTATTGCAATAAGATAAAAGAAATAGTCTAGTTACTGTTTGTCAATTTTATTGCATGACTGTGAGAATGGAATTGGAATCTCTGTAGGTGAAATTTAAAAACAAATATATCCTTAAGGAATTAGTGAGAAAGTATCTCCTATTCACAAATTCTTCACAAATTAACACTCGCCTTAAAATGTTGTAAGTACAAAGAATGCTTTTGAAGTTCAGCTCAAAAAGAGCAAGAGGCAGATAGAGAATATTATGTGCATCATCAAACGTTGCACCATATTTACCAATGGAATAAGAAACCATTGAATGAAATAAATGCCTTGAGCAATACTATTTTAGAATTAAATAACAAGTTTCTAAATTAACAGCAACAACATACACACACACCTTGTTTTGATACATCTAAATGAATGAAAACTGACACACTCCAAGTCTTAATCACTGAAAATCTTTTAACAATAGAGATAAGGATTTTTGAGACAAAAACATACCAAAAATAAGGTCATAATCAAAGGATTTGAAGTAAGAATAACAATGGACTTTTACATCAAAAAAACTGGAAGAGATGAAGAAATACCTTTCCTACAGGAAAATGATCTTCAACCCAGCACTCAACCTTCAGTCAAAAAATATTAATCAAAAGTGTGAATCAAATGATATTTTTGAGATATTTGAAGTTTTAAAAATGTATATCACATTTCCCCTTGCTGAGAGACCTATTGGAAAATGTTCTCCAGCAAAATGAGAGATTATAACAATAATATGTGTGGTCCAGGAGACAAGGATCCAACAGAGAAGTGAGGCAATAGTAATAGGCAGAATGATGCTTATAGGAGGTTTCAGAAGTACAGCTGGGTTACCATCTAGAAAGAAATCACTTCACATTGCAGCATTTCAAGGTGGGAGTCTACAGGGGGGAAACAAATAAGTAAGCAGAAAGGAATTACTTGCTGTATTTCACCGTATTGACAGGAGGTGTACATTCAAGTTTGAAAGCACTGAGAAAAATTATTAATTGGACATTATCAAATGAAAATCTTCTCTTCTTTAAGAGTTACTCATCAGAAAATGAAATTTTAATCCATAGATTGTTAGAAAATATTTGCAAATCATATGTATAGCATAGAGTTTTCATCTAGAATGTGAAAAGCACTCCAAGCACTCAATAACAAAAAAACAAAAAACCCAAATAACAGTAGGCAATATGTTTGAATAGTTATTTTGCCAAAGAAGATATAAAAGTGGCAAACAAGGGTTAAAAAGATGCTTGACAAAATTGATAATTAAATTAAACCACAATAAAATTTTTTTAGTTTAGCAAAAGTTAAAAAGACCACCCATAACAAGTATTGGAGATGATATAGAGAAACTGGAACCCTCAAAAACTACTGATGGAAATGTGTAATATAAACCATTTACGATGAAAAAATCTTAGAGAAAAGCTAGAATTCAACACCAACCGTCTTAAATTTTCTAGAATTCCACACCAACTATCTTAAATTCTCTAAGGAGAATCTGTTATGAGCTGTCAGCCTGTAGCTCCTGCAGAGGCTCTGCTTCCTTTCTGGCATTCTTCTCTCATCCAATCAATGAAAGGAAGATGTATTTGCTTTTTGTTTATAGTATGTTACTCCTCTTATGCTATGTTTATCTTCATCACCAATTTACTCATTGGATACCTCTGGGTCCTGAGTCATCTAACAAAATACATTTTGTGTAGATTTTTTTGGTCTTCTTAACAAAAGTATTTTAATTCACATATTTAACTAAAATTCTCTTCCCAGTGAATTTGTAATACACTATTGAGACCTCAATAAAGGTAACTTTTTTTTTCTTTCTTTCTTTCTTTTTTTTTTTTTTAAATTTTACTTTAAGTTCTTAAATGTATTACTGAAGACCAAATGTGGATTAGTGTGAGGGAGAATCTCCCCCCGGGGCTACACTACAGTCTTAGGTAGGTCCCCACACTTTCAGGTAGGTAGGTCCCCACACTTTCAGAGGCTTTTCCTCCAGGATTTTTCTCCAAGTTCTTACTGTAAAGATCTGAGAATGATTCTGTAGGATACAGGGAGTGGGGAGAGGAAGAATTAACCTTTTAAATGAACCCAAATCTTTTTTTTTTTTTTTTTTTTTTTTTTGTATTTTCAGTAGAGACGGGTTTTCACTGTGTTAGCCAGGATGGTCTCGATCGCCTGATCTGGTTATCCAGCCGCCTGGGCCTCCCAAAGTGCTGGGATTACAGGCGTGAGGCACCATGCCCGGCCAAACCCAGACCTTCTTTGTAACAAAGGCCTATTCTTCAGTGGGGAGAGTTTGGCCAGAGTCATGCCAGGATTGTGAGCAAGGGCATTTGTCATACTCCAGCCCCCTGTATATTTCCTATCTCAATTAAAATGGGAAATTCATATAAGAAGAAACATTTCTTAAGGCTACAGGCTAGAGACACAGACCCAATAAAAGACTGAGATTTAATTGGAGGATCATAGACCATAGATCATAAATTATATCATTTCCGTCTCTTATACATTACCATCAAACCCACAGAGTGTCAGTACTATAAAAGACAATAGTTGAAAGCTGCAAATCATAGACATTCTCTGTAGAGGAGTACTTAGGAAAGTCCAAAGCAAAAGGGACAACAAAACCAGACACTAAAGGAATTTGAAATCAAGTCTTAGACATCTTTAGGTACAGCAAACTCTAAATAAAACCAAAGCCCAGCGACATTAACAGAGATCCTCACTTTAGAGGCCTATTCATATCAGTTCCTATTACCCGATACAGTATGCTTGAATTTCAACAAAAATTTGCAAGGCATACCTAAAGGAAAAGAATAATAAGCTGAAGAGACCAAGTAATCATCAGAACCAAATTCATACATCACAAGGATGTTGTAATTACCATCTAGATAATTTAAAATAACTGAAAAATATGTTAAGATATCTAATAAAAAAGGATGACAGAATGCAAGAACAAATGAGTAAAGTAAACAGGGAGATGGAGACTCCAAGAAAGAACTGAAATAAAATGCTAGAAATTAAAAAAAATAATAATAATAGAAATAAATGTCATTGATAGGTTCATTAGAGAATGGACATAGGTGGAACACTAAGGAAAGATCAGTGGGCTTGAAAATATATTAACAGAAATTTCCTAAACTAAAACTCAAAGAAGAAAAATAAAATAAAATAAAATCACAGCAGAATAAGTACTGTGGGACAATTTCAAAAAGTGTAATATGTGTTATTATAATATTCGAAGGAGAAGAAAGAGAACAGAGTTGAAAAAATATTTGAAAAAATAATTGCTGAAAACTTTCCAAAATGAGTGACAGATGATTCTCATGTCCTGGAAGTTGAGAGAACACTAAGCAAAATAAATTATAAAGATAAAAACAAAACAAACAAACAAAAATGTCTCTAGGCATGTCATATGCAAACTGCAGAAAATGAAAGACAAAGGAAAAATCTTAAATAAAGCCAGAGGGATAAAAAACACTTTTTCTATACAGAAACAAGGGTCAGAATTACAGCCCACCTCTTATCAGAAACTATACAAATGAGAAGAGTACAATGATATACCTTTCAAGAGAAAAAAAAAAAAAAAACAACTTAGAATTCTATACCTAGTAAAATGATACTTTAAAAGTGAAGAAGTAAAGACTTTCTCAGACTAACAAAATCTGAGAGATTTTAATGTAGGCAAACAGGTCATGCAAGCGATATTGAAAAAAAGGAGAGTGAAATAATATAGGCCAGAAACTCAGATCTACATGAGGAAAGGAAGACAACAGTCAGAGAAGGAATAAATAAAGGTAAAATAAAATGCCTTATTTTCCTTATTATTAACAGTTATAGAAATAACTTGAAAGTAACAATGATAACCATATATTGGGTGATTGTAGCGTATGGATAGGTGAAATATCAGTCATGTCAGAAAGATCAGGAGGGATAAATTAGGAA
The DNA here is from genome assembly GCF_008728515.1 of Papio anubis. Taxonomy (NCBI): domain Eukaryota; kingdom Metazoa; phylum Chordata; class Mammalia; order Primates; family Cercopithecidae; genus Papio; species Papio anubis. The sequence goes on along the minus strand of NC_044981.1, from coordinate 60,887,351 downwards.
TACTCTGTTACAAGGTACAGGTGCTACACATGAAGCAGGATACTGTTATTTAAAAATCAAATTACATTAGTTAAAAAAGGATATTGTGGCTGGATGTGATGGCTCATGCCTGTAATCCCAGCACTTTGTGAAGGCAAGGTAAGAGAATCACTTGAAGCCAGTAGTTCAATACCTGGGCAACATAACAAGATTTTGTCTAAAAAAAGAAAAAAAAAAAATCTTACTCTAGTCTGGTGACATGTGGTGGTAGACCCTGCTACTCGGGAGGCTGAGGCAGAGAATTGCTGGAGTCCAGGAGATCAAGGTTACAGTGAGCTATGACCAAGCCACTGAACTTTAGCCTGGGCAACAGCAAGACACTGCCAAAAACAAAAAAAAAAGAAAAGAAAGAAAGAAAGACAGATGAAAGAAAGAAAGAAAGAAAGAAAGAAAGAAAGAAAGAAAGAAAGAAAGAAAGAAAGAAAGAAAGAGAGAAAGAAAGAAAGAGAAAGAGAGGAAGGAAGGAAGGAAGGAAGGAAGGAAGGAAGGAAGGAAGGAAGGAAGGAAGGAAGGAAGGAAGGAAGGAAGGAAGGGAAAGAAGAAAGAAAGAAGGAACGAAAGAGAAAGAAAGAAAGAAAAAAGAAAGAAAAAAGAAAGAGAAAGAAAGAAAGAAAGAAAGAAAGAAAGAAAGAAAGAAAGAAAGAAAGAAAGAAAGAAAGAAGGAAAGAAAGAAAGAAAAGAAAGAAAGAAAGGAAGGAAGGAAGAAGATAGAAAGAAAGAAAGTTGTAAACTTCAGGACAATCAATACAATCATTAAAAGACGTATAATTGATTCTCTAAGAGAGAAGATAAAAATAATCATGTAAAGTACCCAACGAAAACCAGAGCACATAGAAAAAGAGGAATACGGAAATCAATGAAATACAGTTAGGAAAATAAAAAGTGCTTCTCAGATTGGAGAAAAACAAATAAGCAAACAAGACCCGCCTATAATCTATTTACAAGAAACACTTTAAATATAAAGACTCAGGTAGGTTAAAAGAGTTGCAAAAAGATATATTACGCTCCCACTAAGCAAAAGAAATCTTCAGTAGCTCAAGTAATTTCAGATAAAGCAGACTTCAGGGAATCAATTACGCAAGCAGACATAACAATCCTAAATGTGCATGTACCTAGCAACATCATGCCAAAATATATTAGGCAAGTGATAAAACAGAAAGGAATAAGAGAAAACCCACCATTATAGTTGGATACATTAAATACCCCTATTTGTAACTGATAAGCCAAGCAGGAAGAAACCTCATAAAGATATGATTGACCAATCAGCAGTATAAAACAGCTTGATATAATTGGCATTTATAGAATCCTCTACTCAACAGTAGGACGAATTCTTTTGAGACTGTGTGGAACATTTAACAAGACAGACCACATTCCAGACCATAAAACACACCTGAACACATGAAGACAAAATGAAATCATAAAACATATATCCCCATGCCACAGTTGAATAAAAGTAGAATTCAGTAAAAGAATGATACTTGAAGAAATGTCAAATTATTTGAAATTTAACAGTGTACTTTTGAATAGCACATTGGTTAGAGAAGTCTGAAGAGAAACTTAAAAAAGTATTTTGAACTAAATGAAAATGAAGCTGTAACTGGTCAAACCATTTAGATCCAGAAAAAGCAGTGCACAGAGACAAACGTATAACATTAAATGCATATATTAGAAAATAAAATCTATAATCAATCACTTAAGCTTCCACTTTAAAGAGTTAGAGAAATAACAGTAACTTCAGTCAAACTAAGCAAAAGAAGAGAAATAATTAAAATTAGAACAGACCTCAGTAAGATTAAAAATAGAAAACCAATAAAGAAAATAAACAAAAACAAAAGTTATTATTTGGAAATATTAATAAAATTTATAAAGACTCTAGTCAGGCTAATCAAGGGAAAAAAGAGAGAGGGGACATAAGTTATTAATATAATAAATCAAACAGGAATTTCCATTATTGTTCCTATGGGCATTAAGAGGACATATAAAAGGATACTAAAAACAACTTTCTGTCTCAATATTTGAAAATGTTGATAAAATAGACCAATTTCTTGAATAACACAAACTATCAATACTTGCGGACAAAAAGATCATCTCAATAGGCCTACATGTATTTAGGAAATTGAATGAATAACTAATGCTCTTCCATAAAATAAATCACCTCTCTCAGATTAATTCCCTGGTAAATTCTACCAACTATGAAAGAAAGAAATGATACCAATTCTTCATAACCCCTTCCAGTAAAATAGAAGCAGCTGGAACACTTCCTAAGTCATTTCTTGTGGCTAGCATTACCCTAATTCCAAAAGTAGACAAATATATTAAAATAAAGGAAAACTACAGACTAATAATTCTCATGAACATAGACACAACATTCTCAACAAATATTTAAACTTGAATCTAACAATAAGTAAAAGGAATAATAAATAATGAAAAACAGTATTTATACCACAGTGCAAAGTTAGCTCTCCATTTTAAAATTGATTATTGTAATCTACCATATCAATTCTCTAAAGGAAAAGTATTTTATAATTATATAAACTGATACAGAAAAAAAATTTTACAAAATTTAACAACTAATCTGGATGAAAACTCTCAGAAAGCCAAAAAATAGAGAAGAAAAGCATCAATTTAGTAAAGAATATCAGTAAAATCCTACAGTTATGCTAATTAGTGTAGAAAAATGGATACGTTCCTCCAAAGGTCTAGAACAGGGCAAGAGTGTCCTCTCATCACTCCTATTCAACAGTAGGAAATTCTCGCTAGCACAATTAGAAAACAAAAGCAAGAAAATGTATGCAGACTAATAAGAAAGAGATAAAATGGTCTCTATTCCCAAATATTAAACAATGCCTTAAATAAGTCAGTATAGCATGTGTCCAGGATAAAATTTAATACTGTATACAAAAGTCAACTGCTTTCCCATGTAATAGCAATGAACAATTAATATTTAAATGAAAAATAATACCATTTGTAATAGTACCCAAAATAGATAAATAGTTGGGTATATACCTATAAAATTATGTACCGACCTATACATGGAAAACTAAACTCAGATAAAAATCTAAATAAATATTATAAATAAATGGAAAGAGATTCCATGTTCATTAACTGGGAGCCTCAAAATAATTAAGATTTCACTTCTTACCTGTGTGATCCATAGATTCAGTACAATCCCAATCAAAATTACATCAAGCTATTTTGCCAATATTGACACCCTGGTTATAGAGTTTTTATGCAAGGCAAAAGACTAGAATAAACCACCACGATACTGAAGAAAATAAGGTTGGAGAATACACTCTGCCTCATTTCAACATATAACCATTAAGCAACAATAATAAGGTAGCCTGATATCGACAAAAGAACAAGCATGTATATCAATGGAACAGAATAGAGAGTTCAAACATAGGACCACACAAATGTAATCAACTAATATGTGATGAACAATCAAATGCAGTTCAAAGCCAAAAGTATAGTCTTCTTATTAATTGGTTTTGGAAGAATTTGATATTCATATGAAAATAAAATGAACATAGGCATTGAATTTACAACTTATACTCTCCACAAAAATTAGATCAAAATTAATTACATACCTAAATGCAAAACACTTAACTACAAAATTTCTAGGAGAAAACATAATATAAATATAAAATAATATATAATATATAATAAATATAAACATAAAATAAATATAAAATGTAGATGACCCTGGGCTTGGCAATACATTTTTTGATACAACACCGTAAGCATAATTCCATGACAGAAAATGGAAATTTGGACTTTATTAAAATTAAAATCTGCCTTGAAGTGACATTGTTAAGATAATAAAAATAACTACTTAGAGAAATATTGGCAAAACACTTATCTGATAGAGGATTTTTATCCAAATGTAAAAGGATTCTTAAAACTCAATAATAATAATAAAACAAAGAACTAATTAAACGTGCATAAGATCTGAATAGACAATTCAACCCCCAAAATATATAGATGGTAAATAAGCATATAAAAATGTGTTCAGCATCATTTGCCATTAGAAATTTAAGCAAGCAACAATGAGATATCAGTAAATACCTATTTAAATGGCTAAAATCCAAAGAACTCACACTACTACCGCTGGCAAAGATGCAAAGTAATGATAACTCTTGATTAATTGCTGGTAAAAATTTTAAAAAATCATGGTACCACCACTTTGGAAGACAGTTTAATAGTTTCTTCCAAAACTAAGTATAGTTTATTACATTCCAAAGCATTCGTATGACAATGGAGGCAGGGTTAAAAGAGTGATAGTGAAACTTGACAAATACTACCTCAAGACAGGTGATCAAGGTTAACATTAATGGTGACTACTTATATTCCATATGATGTGATGAAAATGACACTTTACTGCTTCACTTTTTAAAGAAGATTTTACTTCTGTGGTCTTTCTCCCCAATACGTACTACTTTTATACAACAATGGAAAAGAAATCAGATGAATCATAATTGTGGGGTGTTCCTCTACAAATACTTAACCAATAGTCCTAAAAAATGTCAAGGTCATCAAAACAAGGCAAGTAACAACCAGGAAGAACCTAAGAAGATATGACTACTATATGCAATGTAGTAGCCTGAATAGGATCCTAGAAAAGAAAAGGAGACATAATGTAAAAACTGAAAAAGTCTGAAGAAAGCATTGACATTAAGTAAAATTAATTAGTTAGTTAATATACTATTAACTCATTAATTATGACAAATGTATTATACTAATATGAAACATTAAAAAATCATAGAAACTGGACAATATGGTACACATGAGAACATTCAGCACTCTCTTCCTAATAACTTTGTAAATTTAAAACTCTACTTTTTTAAACTATGCATTCAAAAGTTAATATAATAAAGATCCCTGTGCAGTATTTTCTGGGATGTAATTTTTCAACTTCTTTGAGTTAATACCAAAAGTATGATTTGTGTGAATTGAGTATGATTATTGGATCACATAGTAAGAGTATGTTTAGTTTTGTAAGACATCCTTATGCTCTTTATAGCAACTTTATTCATAATTGTCAAAACATGGAAGCAAAACATTTTTGTCTATAAGTCACATATAGCCTTTGACTTTGTACATGCTTAAGCTATCTGAATTTCAATGAAAGGTCAATGTTTAAACAAATAACCTTTTTTTTTTTTTTTTTTTTTTCATGAAAGCTAAAACATACAGACAATGGAAAAGAAGTTATACTTAATTTTTTAAAAAATCAATAATCTATAAGACCATATGTGGAGAAAGGAAAAGGAAGTACAAAATAAGGCATAATTTATTTAACATTTTATTTTATAAAACCAGCTCTGTTTGTTAAAAGCAAATATTGGTAAAGGTATGATGCTATTATCTCATCCATTTCTGTTTAATGATAGTATTTTCACCCTCTAGTTAATGGCAAAGTTGTCTAGATAATATTTTTTAAGGTAAGCTTAAAGTGTTTCAAAAAAAAATTAATTTCTTGCAGCATATTTTAATATGTCAAAAATAATCTATATGCTTTTTTATAATGTCACATATGGAAATATATTTTGATTAAAATTTAACCACAAACTAAAGAAAAGTTAATACAAAATTTATAATTGCAATTGAAATGATATCTTGAATGGTAAATCATTTATACTCTGTGAATCAGTGAGTTACTAAGCATCATTCATTCTTCACTCCAATTACAATATATTGATGTTTCTTTCCATTTCTTTACCACTTGTAATCCATATACTGTAGACCAACTGGATTATGGTAACTATAATTTAGGTGTTTTTCTTAAATGTAGTTTTTCCTCATTAAAATGAAAATATTCTAGAAAAAAATTATCTCTGTTGAGATAAGAAATATGATCTTAAAAGAGTTGAATAATGAAACCTCGATGCAATCATTTAAATTCTCATTTTAATCATCTACAAAAGAGAACTAACAATATCAATATGCTGTGATGACTCAGATTGAGATGAGGCTGCATACATCTCCCTTCTCCCACACACACACAAACGCACATGTATGCATGGACATTCACAGATATACTGATACTATTATCAATTATTTTCTATTCTAGATTACTTACAGAAAACCAATTTCACTTCACAGAAGACAAACTCTGTTTCTAATAAGTACTCTTTAATACAGCTATTTAAAATTTCTGAGGCCTACTCATAGAGCATGTGAATTAAAAAGGAAAATATTTAAAAAAATAATGACATATTAAATTTAGTCTCTAAACATTTAAGCATGTTAAAAAGCATTATAAAATTATACATTTGTAAGTAGCTGAGTAATGAGCAAACAGAAAATTCTGACCTTCCCCCCGCCCCAGGCGTCATCCGCAATGCACTTCATTCCTTAGCTCATCTGTGACACTCACAGTCTTGTGGCTCTTTGTAACTCCTGACATCACTGACCCCTGCACATTCCCTACAATCACTTCATTCCTGACTGTTTATTCCATTTAGGATAATATAAACCTGGGAGACAGAAATAAGAGGGAACTGATGAAGGTACATGTCTGCCTATTATTTCTTCTTCAAAAAGGATACTATAATGTGAAGGCACTTGTAGAGTGGTGCTCAACCTAGAGATCTGAGTTTAAACACCGCTTTATGAAGAAGTTGATGTAGTAAATGAGATTTTAACTCTATTTTGGCAACTTGTTTACTTAATTCTCTTCTTCCACACAAAATTTTTTCAAATATTTTTCTAAATTTGATTTTTCTCTCTCTTAATCCCACCATACCACTCAAATCTACCTGCTCTTATAGCATCAACTGACCAGTTACTGAGTTTACCACCATTATGATCATCAAATATACAAAACTCACTTCATAATTTATAAAAGTGCCAACTCTAAAAATTCTGAAAACCTTTCTCTTTGTCTTTCTTAACAAAATCCAACGATAATTTGAGATACCTTCCTTCACTTCTCTCTTGAATATTATTGTTCCTCAGGATTCTCAGTCATCTTTTGCCTGAGCCACTTTGTTTAATGCTATGCCTTATTATGCCTTATTGGCAATCATGTTGTGAATATTCTTTCTCCTAAATTAGCTGCGTCCTTTGCCTCAGAAACCAAACTGGGTGTGCGCATTTGTGTATGAGACGGTAAATGTGACTGAGAACATGTGTTTTAGAGTCAGGTCAATCTACACACCACTGCTTATTGATTGTGTGAGCTTGGGCAAGTCCTTAGTCTTTCTGTGCTTCACTTTTCTCTTTTTATTTATTTTTTATTTTTTACTCTTTTTGTTTTTATTTCTTCAGACACTATGGTGACTTAAGTTTTCTCATTTTTAAAATGGGGCTGTGACTATTTACCTCACAGGATCATTGTCATAACCAAGACAGTGGACTAAAGAAGGATTGGTGTCTCCCACATAGTAGTTGCATAATCGATAAAGTCAGTCACTACTCCCTTCAAAAATAATGAATAAATCAGCTGTCTCTTCTCCATTACTCTATCTCAGTTTTATTTTAAAATTTACCATTTTCCCCCTTTTCTAGTCTCCTTGCTAAAATGTTCATAATTCATACTGCTGGTAGCTATATTAGCATTTCTGAAACACACATTTTCACTCCCCTCCTATAATTTTAGTCCAATCTGTGGTAGGCAAAATTTGTTGCTTACTTTCTAGAGAACAGGCATAAATTATGACAACTTTTGTATCTGTTAATTTTATCTCTTCTAATTTTCCTCATTGTATATGTTTTGAAAGTACAATGTATAATTCATACAAATAAAAAGCTGCTTATTGTGGAGGTCATAGTCCTTAAAGAAGTGAAACATGAAAAATATCAGGTATGTAGAATCAACTATAAGCTTATTAAAGGCTTCCATAGTTTATAACATTGTCTGTTGAATGCAAATAAAAATAAATTACATCTGTCATCTCCAATATTTACTCAGCTATCTTTAATTGAATGTCTGTTATATGCCAACTATTATAAGGAGCATGTTCTATTCAAATTATTTTTTGGCTTATATAAAATTTATTTGTTTAAACCTATTTCCTTATTTTTCAAAAGATGTCATTTAAGATGACAGCTATTTGTGAAAGGAAGAAATATTGTTCATGTTTTCTTAACTACTGAATTTAAGTTGGGCTTTATTTGCTAGAATAACCTAACTACAAAGGTACTATAAAAGTGATACAGTTCATATTCATCTAAAATTACACATATTTTCCTGTGAAATATTTTTCTGGTAATGTAACCTGTCAAGTGATGTTATGGTTGTAATTATGTGCAATGCTGTCAATGTCTCCATCATAGTTCTGGGTTTCTGGACTTCTTGGCTCAAGAATTTATAAGATATTAATGGTAATATCACCTGGGATAAAATTACTTCCTCATTTTAACTCTTAAATACATTATAATCAATATGTGTGTTTACAATTGAGGAGAATACCATCTGGCTTGACATTTTGACAGGGTTTGAAGAATGTCTTTATAAATGAAAAGCTGAGACACATAACATCATACCTTTTGGGTCAAAATTACATCACATTTTTAAAATTTATAATGTTTATATTACTCTAGTTCCCACTAAAATCCAAAGCATTTTGTATTCAGCATGTACAGATATACAGTGACTTCACAAATGTTTCTCTGTTAGTGTTTTTTTTTTTTTTCCTTTGCTGCTATTTTCATTTATTTAAATTTTTACCAGGCGGAAATGCAATGCATCAAGCCACTTTCTCTTTGAAAACATAAATGTACAATAATTAGAGACCCAGCGTGCTCTAAGAAGCATGGGATTAGCCCCACAATAATGCGAGCTCACATCTGCAGTCAGTCTAAAAATGTCACACAGGCCTAATTTTGCTTCAATGCAAATGTAATTTGTTTCCTCGCATTTACATGTGGAAATAAATTTGTGACTGTGTTTAACTCATTTGCTATTTAATCTTTAGTGTATCCTTTTCAACTAAGCTACTGGGAGAATAATACACCTGTGCAGGTTGCTACTACTGTAAATTTTGTACAGGTACAAAAGTATTTCAGTATTGCCTAGTGATTTGTATCTTTCTCTAAAACTTCACTTTCTCTCTTGTGATTTCTGAACATTTCTGCTAGAAAATCACTCAGATAAACCTTAAATTGAGTGTATGCTTAAGTGAATCAGACTTCTCCCCTCTTCCTTGCAGTCTTATTGCTCCAACTGGTCTTCCTGGATTTTCTTCTCTTTCTTTAGGTCAATAGCCTTGGAGATGTAGTAATTCTACCATTTCAATATTTATGGACTCCCACCAGTGTTATATTTGTATTGCCTCTGTACTAATCAGTCTTCATTATTGTTTCACTACTTTAATGTTGTTGTCTCCTCCACAAGTGTCTCAATTCTTTTAATTGCACTCACCAATATGTTCCTCACCTTGAAACTAGACTAATACTATTAAATTATAATGAGTTCTCAATGTAGTTGACAGGTTCTTCAAAATTGTGACTTTAAGCAAAACGACACACAACACATTGATCCTCAAATAACATCTTTTCCTCCTCTATCTTTTCATTATAACATTGAAGAGAGAACAAAATTGATTTGTCATACGTTGTTTTGTTTGAAGTCGCAGTTTCCAAGAACCTATGGACAAAGTTAAGTGAGGATTTATTTTATTTTTTTGTTAATCACCTATATGAAATCTTCAAGAGGCTTTTCATTGCTCTCAAATAAAATATGAGCTCCTTTACTGAGAATGGCTGCTACTTCTTGATATAATCTCTTCCTAAATCGAGTGCTTATCTTTAATTGTAGTTCCTTTTCCCTCTTTGATGAGAAAGCTCCACTTCTCTTACATCCTTAAAGGCATCCAGTGTCACATTCGCCTCAAAATCTTTAGATAGATGCTCTCTCCTGGAACATTTTTCCTTTGGCAATTTTCCCAGGTGATTCAATTTCATCATTTTAGCCTAGATTTTGTTTCCTAGCTTGGATTAAATGTCCTTGCTACATGTCTCATAGACCATTAGACTACTTTGTTGATAGCAATTTGATGATGTTGCTTGTCTAATGATCTGTCTCCTTCATTGAGTTCTTAATTCCTTCCATTGATACCTTATTCCAACTGATTATTGATGAATCCTGGTACTGAGCATATTGCCTTGCACATAGATTGAGCTCAAATATACTTGTTTGAATTATTTTTTAAAACCTTTAGCAAGATTAATAATTTAAATCTATAAAATTAACAAGGTGATTAATATATTTGAAATTAACATATGTAGAACGTTTAATCATGTAGAAGTTGTATTTTATCTTTCTATATGCATATTTGTGTTATATGTCACATATGAATGTATATTTCATAGATTTCTAACATGTAGAACTGAAATTGCAAAGAGGTAATTTATAATTAAAATTTGATTTCTGCCTGATCTAGACTACCCATTAAGATATTAGACTTACCATAAAGATTTGATATGAATTAACAAATAAATTATATAATGGCATAACATAATTTAACAACTTTTAATTGATCTTTCTGGTACAGTAGAAAATGCTGACATTTTGAATTGGACAAACCTGAATTTTAATACAACATATACCACTTACCTGTTGGATGAAATTGTACAATAACAAAAATAAAAGTTACTATTTATTGAGTGACTCATATATGTTTACATAGTCATTCAATCTTCAATCTTATCTTGTTAATTAGCTGTACTTCTCCCCGGTGTACCTATTTGAAAGTGGAGATAATTAAATCTCAGGTTGCCTAAGGACATTAAATGAATGAATAACATAACTGACATCCAAAGAACACGTTTTTTTCACTAAACTTATTTACTTTTCTTCTCAAAATTTGAGTTTTATTGCGAGGATTGCAGTTTATTTGTTAATCAAGTAGTAGAGTGATTTGTACAGAGAAGACTTTCAATAATTGGTAGTTACCTTTAAAGAAAATAGATCAATATATTAAACTCAGAAATCCTTTATGTTTTCTTGCCCTCTGGAACAACAGAATTGATGGACTGACTCCTCCTTTCAGTTACTACCATTTTACTTATAATATTTTCATTACTGATTTTTGACCTCTTTTTCCCTCTTTATCTGACACCTTCCACCATTCCTACAGAAGCTGATGAAGACTCATTCCAGGTTTAGTCATTTGCACAACAGAATTTTATATATATATATATATGAGATCTCCCATCCTCTGGATAAAAGGAGCATGATTGTCACTATCAGGCATTTTAAGGCTTATTTTTATATAAAATATTACATTAAAAATATATTTAAATGATTTTTACTCTTCTATGATTTAAAGGTGTTTTTTGAAAACTAATCAGAAGAGGAACGCTTAGATCCCAGGAAAATTGAAACCATCTGTAAACAAATCTTGGCTGTGCTGTGTTTCGATTAGATTGAAGCTTGGTGTAAGGAGAAAATACAAAAGACCGCAGTAAGTTGCTGACTAAATTATGTCATGAAACCAGAATTTTTCAAAATCAGGTGACTACATAAAGCTTGACCAGATCAACATATCTTGATCATGTTTTTCTTGGCCTTCTTTCCCAAAGAAGGTCCCTAGCTGTTGGTGACATCTTTGCAGTGTAGGCTCTTATTAAATCTACAGAAAGAGCTAGCATTTTCTATACTATTAAGTAATTTAGGGAAAACGTCACTAACAATGTATTTTTTTTTCTGTTTAAAGGAATATTTACAACATTCAAATTCCTCCGTTTCTCCATCAAAGCACATTGTCATCAAAGCTACTTTGGGGACAGAAAAAAAGCCAATTCCATTTCCCAGGAATCCCTAACAACAACTTTGCTTGGAAATTTCCAGCAATACTTAAAACACCATTTTTGCAGCAATTCTTTACGATAGACTGTAAAATACAGTTGCCCGAAAATGACTGACAAATCAATCGTCATTCTGAGCCTCATGGTTTTTCACAGTTCTTTTATAAATGGAAAAACATGTAGACGGGAATTGGTGGAAGAATGGCATCCACAACCCTCATCACATGTGGTAAATTGGACACTAACAGAAAACATCTGCTTGGACTTCTACAGAGATTGCTGGGTTTTGGGTGTAAACACTAAAATAGATACTTCAGGCAATCAAGTTGTTCCCCAGATTTGCCCTTTGCAAATTCAATTAGGAGATATCCTTGTAATTTCTTCTGAACCATCTCTTCAATTTCCAGAAATAAATTTGATGAATGTTTCTGAAACATCTTTCATCGGCTGTGTGCAAAATACCACAACGGAAGATCAGTTACTTTTTGGTTGCAGACTAAAAGGAATGCACACTGTTAATTCTAAGTGGCTGAGTGTTGGAACACATTATTTTATCACAGTTATGGCAAGTGGTCCATCACCTTGTCCACTGGGACTTCGACTAAATGTGACAGTGAAACAGCAGTTCTGCCAGGAATCTCTGAGTTCAGAATTTTGCTCTGGTCGTGGTAAATGTCTTAGTGAAGCTTGGAGCAAGACATATAGCTGCCATTGCCAGCCTCCATTTTCTGGAAAATACTGCCAGGAACTTGATGCATGTTCTTTTAAACCATGTAAAAATGATGGCAGCTGCATTAATAAAAGAGGAAACTGGGATGAGCAAGGATATGAATGTGTCTGTCACCCACCATTTACAGGTAAGATTGTTTAAAATATATAATTTTATCAAAATAAACACAACAAATTTATAAATGGTTACTTAACAGAAATCAAACTGCATTTTAAAAATTTTAATAGATTCCTTAGATTTGGCTAAATATAGATTCCGGACATACACAAATCCTATCAGGGACCCTTCAAAATAAGCTTTTTGCTTAACTGAAAGAGGGCTCTTAGAAACATGTTTAATAGTGAAATATCTATATTTATATCTTTCCCAACATCCATTCTTAATGTCTCATACATTAAAACATAAGATTATCAGAATAATATAAAAGCTTTTAGTCACTGAATGAATTCCCAAGATCATGGTATTTAGATAGGTGATAACTTGATAATGAAGTATGCATCTGAGTAGAGGAAGTTAAGGAACTATGGTTGAAGGGAAGTCATTGAAGTTGCTTGGCAGAATTGGAGAGGAACAGATAATTGTGAGCCAAGAGCAATGTTTTAAATGGATGTTGGTATGGCATCCAAACCTTGATTTATAGCTGATAGTGACAAGGATGAAAATAAGATGTTATAATTAATAACCGGTTGTGATAAGCTCAATAAGAGGCAATAATCAGGAAAGGTTGTAAAAAGATGTTTGGTGAGTAATTAAGCCAGAGGAAAGACAATCTTAAAAAAATGTAAATGATGCTGCCTGAGGCTAAAGTGAGGTTTGAAGGGAATAAAACTTTCTCTACTTGAGAATATACTAGAGGAATCTGGGGTCATCGGAGGAAAGTGAGGAGAAACATTGAAAAAATGTAGGGAACATTTAAACCTTGGAAACTTGTGAAAGAATTTAGAGAGTTTGACAGACCTGGCGTGGAGAGTTACAAGTGAAATAAGACCACGATGATCTAACAAACAGAAGTATTTGACACGGCTAACAATAATAGTATAGGAAAAGAGCAGATTGGTATGTATTTTGGTCATAAGAGGAAGGAAGGTTAGAGCAGAGATATGTCTAGAACAGATCACCTGCAGGGATTTAACTGTAATTGTGTTAGGCAGACTTTAGGGGGATTCCTTCTCCCATGTGCCTGAGGCTGACTCCATAGGAGCCAAAGGGGCTGTGTGGTAAGATGTAATGGGGGCCGACGGGGAGGCGGCGCACACTTGTAATCCCAGCATTTTGGGAGGCCGTGGTGGGCGGATCACTTGAGGTACGGAGTTCAAGACCAGCCTGGCCAACATGGTGAAACTCCGTCTCTACAAAAATCCAAAAATTTGCTGGGCATAATGGCGGGTGCCCGGACGGGTGCCTGTAATCCCAGCTACTCGGGAGGCTGAGGCGGAAGAATCCCTTGAACCGGGAGGTGAAGTTTTTAGTTAGCTGAGATCACGCCATTGCGCTCCAGCGTGGGCAATGAAGCAAGACTCCGTCTAAAAATAAAATAAAATAAAACAACAACAAAAAAAGATGTAATGAAAGACCTCACTAAGCCATTGTAGGCTGTAAAAGTCACCTAATCCAATCTTTCAAATACTCATTTTGAACTTGATAGCTCAGTACCAAGATCATTATAGAAATTAATACCAATGATAGCCACTGAATATATTGTCTCTATAACGTGGATCAAATTATCATTTGACTGTACTGGCATTGGTGATAGAAGGTGCAAGTTATACCTCTGATTTACGATGGGGTATATCAGGTGATTAAAGTTAAGGCAGACTAGAGAAAATGTGAAAACACTCAAACTGCTGATTTAGAGTCAATGACAAAGCAATTTAATAGACACTATTTAAAGCATCCATTTTCACCCGTCCAAAGAGTTTTAAAGAATATTTGGTCAGAAAATTTCTACCGTGTGTCAGAATATTAATTTGTATGTATGCATTCATAGTTCATGGGATATTATTTTAGTGCTTTTATTATAACTGCATAGAATGGTTTGCTTCTTACTCAAGATTTCCTTCCTTCCTTCCTTCCTTCCTTCCTTCCTTCCTTCCTTCCTCCCTCCCTCCCTCCCTCCCTTCCTTCCTTCCTCTTTCTCTTTCTTTCTCTCTCTCTCTCTTTCTTTCTTACTTTCTTCTTTCTTTATTTCTTTATTTCAGCCATAGGTACTTTAAATCATTAAACTTTGAACACTATAAAATATCTAAATAATGCTTACTTATTTTTGTAACATTAAGAATACTCCACTTGCCACTTTAATTATAAATAATTACTTCAATTTTAAAATCAAAGAAGATAATGAATTATGTAGAATTGTGAAAACAATTGAGAGTGCTCACTGCATTATTTTGTTAGAGCGGTCATAACAAAGTACCATAGACTGGATGGCTTAACTTATTTTCTCACAGTAGTAGATGCCAAAAGTCAAAGATGGGCAGGCATGTTTTCTTCTGAGATCGATTTGATTTGGCCACAGACTGCTATCTTCTTCCTGTGTCTTTACATTGTCATTGCTCAGTATGTATCTGTGTGTAAATATTCTCCTCTTGAAAGCAGACCAGTCACGTTGGATTAGGATGCATCCTACTGACCTTATTTAACCTTAATTGTGTACTTCTCTAAATATATTGTCTTCAAATATAGATACTCTGTGATACTGAGGGTTAGGACTTCAACATATGAATGTGGTGGGGTTGGGTGGGCACAATTCAGCTCATAAAACTCACTAAGTTTTAATTAGGGCATGGCCTATTGAGCATTATACTGTTAATTTAGTTTTTATGTTTGGAAAACATTTTGAAACATGATTTTTATTTATATTTTCATTATTTATATTTTCATTACGTTTAGGGTTGCTTGGAGGCAAATGAAGAAAAAAGAGTTCTGCATTAGGCAGGGATGTCAGTATATAAGGAATTTCAAAGATATCAATGATAATGGCAAAAACTGCTCATAAATTAAATTAAGAGCTTAATTAAACTGAGGAGAAAAAACATACTGCCAAATTACATGCTGTTGTTTTGTAACATTTGTCCACTTGCTATGCTTTGGATTTCCAAAGCACATTCCTCTACTAAGGGTATTATAAGATGATTAAATATGCATAGAATAAGTACGTTATAGAAGGCTATGTTAACTGATGTAGTGGGACCACAATAGTATGTGTAAGTGAGATTTTGAAAATTTGCTATGGCAGCAAGTGCAAAGAAGTGTTGAATTTGCAAGTTTGTGCACATATTCTGAGAATCCAGGCAGCCATTTCTCCTTTTGAATTGTTCCCTTGGCTAGGGGGTAAGGCTGAGACACAACACACATTTGAATGTGTTACTTTGTAAATTATCATTTCAATACTAACAGTGTATGTTGAAAAACTGGTACTTTTATGTATTAATATTATCTACCATGAAAACACAATTAAAATTTTAAAATATTACATAAATAAAATAAAGCTCAAATACCACTAGCCAGAAAAAAATATTTGGATATTATAGTCTGGGGTCAGAAGATAAAAAACTTATGTAAAGTGCCAAAATTAATTTTTATTTCAATTTAAATGCATCATCGTAACATGGTTTCATAACTGAAATTGCATTTGTCAGAATTTGATATTTTCATTATTAAAGAATTGAGGGAAAACTGATGGTTATGATAGTGATATGCAATGTAAAAAAACTTTTTTTCATTGTTATAGGAAAGAATTGCTCAGAAATAATTGGCCAGTGTCAACCACATGTCTGTTTCCATGGAAACTGCAGCAATATTACTTCAAATAGTTTCATTTGTGAATGTGATGAACAATTTTCAGGTAAAAAATGCATATATATACATACATATACACAAATAACTTTAATTTTGTCTATGTATTTCAAATTAAATGTGAAATATTTCATTTCTTTTTAAAAAATACAATTTGAGAAGTTATATATACTGAATACTTTTATGGTAAAGTTTAATAAATCAATTTGGCTAATACAATTAAATCATACTGCTGCTAAATGTTTTATAGCATAAGAAGAGTTTGACCAACAGTTCATATGCTTTTCACCATAAAATGACTTACATCTTTCTTCAAACTTGTATTTATGACCAATGAATTTGAAATTGTTCATGTCCTTATTTGGCACTTCTTGACCATGAAATTTTAGATTATGGACATTTTCACTGGACACATGTTGAGGTTTCTGTTAATTTCTTTAAAAAAAGTCTGCTAAAGGAAGATATTATTAAATCTCTTTTTGATATACAATATGCAGATAAAATATATATATTTTTAAATTTTACTTTAAGTTGTGGGTTACATGTGAAGAATGTGCAATTTTGTTACATAGGTATGCATGTGCTATGGTGGTTTGCTCACCCATCAACCCATCACCTATATTAGGTATTTCTCCTAATGCAATCCCTCCCCTAACCCCTGACCCCCGACAGGCCCCAGTGTGTGATGTTCCCCTCCCTGTGTCCATGTGTTCTCATTGTTCACCTCTCACTTATGACTGAGAACATCCAGCTTTTGGTTTTCTGATCTTGTGATAGTTTGCTGAGATTGATGGTTTCCAACTTCATCCATGTCCCTGCAAAGGACATGAAATCATCCTTTTTTTTTTTTTTTTTTTTTATGGCTGCATAGCATTCCATGGTGTATATGTGCCACATTTTCTTAATCCAGTCTATCATTGATGGACATTTGGGTTGGTTCCAAGACTTTGCTATTATGAACTGTGCTGCAATAAACATTCATGTGCATGTATCTTCATCGTAGGATGATTTATAATCCTGTGGGTATATGTTCAGTAATGGGATTGCTGGGTCAAATGGTATTTCTAGTTCTACATCCTTGAGGAATCACCACACTGTCTTCCACAATGGTTGAACTAATTTACACTCCCACAAACAGTGTAAAAGCATTCCTACTTTTCCACAACCTCTCTAGCATCTGTTGTTTCCTGACTTTTTAATGATCACCATTCTAAATGGCATAAGATGGTATCTCATTGTGGTTTTGATTTGCATTTATCTAATGACCAGTGATGATGAGCATGTTTTCGTATGTCTGTTGGCTGCATAAATGTATTCTTTTGAGAAGTGTCTATTCATATCCTTTGCCCATTTCTTGATGGGGTTGCTTGCTTTTTTCTTGTAAATTTGTAAGTTATTTGTAGGTTTTGGATATTAGCCCTTTGTCAGATGGATAGATTGCAAAATTTTTCTCCCTTTCTGTAGGTTGCCTGTTCACTCTGATGACAATTTCTTTTGCTGTGCAGAAGCTCTTTAGTTTAGTTAGATTCCATTTGTCAATTTTGGCTTTTGTTGCCATTGCTTTTGGTGTTTTAGACGTGAGGTATTTGCCTGTGCCTATGCCTGAATGGTATTCTTCTAGGTTTTTGCTCAGGTTTTCTTCTAGGATTTTTATGATCTTAGGTCTTATGTTTAAGTCTTTGATCCATCTTGAGTTGATTTTTGTGTAAGCCGCGAGGATGGGGTTCAGTTTCAGTTTTCAGCATATGGCTAGCCAGTTTTCCCAACACCATTTATAAAATAGGGAATCTTTTCCCCATTGCTTTTTTATGTCAGGTTTGTTGAAGATCAGATGGTGATAGATGTGCGGTGTTATTTCTGAGGTCTCCGTTCTGTTCCATTGGTCTATATATCTGTCTTGGTACTAGTGCCATGCTGTTCTGGTTACTGGAGCCTTGTAGTAAAATTTGAAGTTAGGTAGCTTGATGCCTCCCACTTTGTTCTTCTTGCCCAGGATTGTCCTGGCTATGTGGGCTCTTTTTTGGTTCCATATGAAGTTTATAGTAGATTTTTCTAATTCTGTGAAGAAAGTCAGTGGTAGCTTGATGGGGATAACACTGAATCTATACTTTGGGCAGTAAGGCCATTTTCACGATATTGGTTCTTCCGATCCATGAGCATGGAATGGTTTTTCATTTGTTTGTATCCTCTCTTATTTCATTGAGCAGTGGTTTATAGTTCTCCTTGAAGAGTTCCTTCACAAAATGAAGGCAGAAATAAAGATGTCCTTTGAAACCAGTAAGAACAAAGACACAGCATACCAGCATCGCTGGGACACATTTAAAGCAGTGTATGGAGGGAAATTTATAGCAGTAAATGGCTACAAGAGAAAGCAGGAAAGATCTAAAATCGACACCCTAACATCACAATTAAAAGACCTAGAGAAGCAAGAGCAAACACGTTCAAAAGCTAGCAGAAGACAAGAAATAACTAAAATCAGAGCAGAACTGAAGGAGATAGAGACACAAAAAACCCTTCAAAAAATCAGTGAATGCAGGAGATGTTTTTTTGAAAAGATCAAGAAAATTGATAGACCGCTAACCAGACTACTAAAGAAGAAAAGAGAGAAGAATTAAATAGATGAAATAAAACAAGATAAAGGGGATGTCACCACCGATCTCACAGAAATGCAAACTACTATCAGAGAATACTATAAACATCTCCATGCAAATAAACTGGAAAATATAGAAGAAATGGATAAATTCCTGGACACATGCACTCTCCCAAGACTAAACCAGGAAGAAGTTGAATCTCTGAATAGACCAATAACAGGTTCTGAAGTTGAGGCAATAATTAACAGTCTACCAACCAAAAAAAGTCCAGGACCCAATGGATTCACAGCCGAATTCTACCAGAGATACAAAGAGGAGCTGGTACCACTCCTTCTGAAATTATTCCAATCAATAGAAAAAGAGGGAATCCTCCCCAACTCATTTTATGAGGCCAGCATCATCCTGATACCAAAGTCTGACAGAGACACAACAACAAAAAAAGAGAATTTTAGGTCAGTATCCCTGATGAACATTAATGTGAAAATCTTCAATAAAATATTGGCAAAGCGAACATCAGAAAGCTTATCTACCACAATCAAGTCAGCTTCATACCTAAGATGCAAGGCTGGTTCAACATACGCAAATCAATAAACATAATCCATCACATAAACAGAACCAACGACAAAAAACACATGATTATTTCAATAGATGCAGAAAAGGCCTTTGACAAAATTCAACAGCCTTTCATGCTAAAAACTCTCAATAATCTGGGTATCGATGGAACATATCTCAAAAAATAAGAGCTATTTATGACAAACCCACAGCCAATATCATACTGAATGGGCAAAAACTGGAAGCATTCCCTTTGACAACTGGCACAAGACAGGGATGTCCTCTCTCACTACTCCTATTCAACATAGTGTTGGAAGTCCTGGCCAGGGCAGTCAGGCAAGAAAAAGAAATAAAGGATATTCAAACAGGAATAAAGGAAGTCAAATTGTCTCAGTTTGCAGATGACATGATTGTATATTTAGAAAACTCCATCGACTCAGCCCAAAATCTCCTAAGCTGATAAGCAACTTCAGCAAAGTCTCAGGAATCAAAATCAATTTGCAAAAATCACGAGCATTCCTATACACCAATAACAGACAAACAGATAGCCAAATCATGAGTGAACTCTCATTCACATTGGCTACTAAGAGAATAAAATATCTAGGAATCCAACTTACAAGGGATGTGAAGGACCTCCTCAAGGATGAAATATTTTTATAGGAGTTCTGTATTTTACTTATTCAAAATCAGTTTGTTAGATAACATTTTCCAAGATAATCATGAAGTAAATGCTTTCTATTTATTATTCTTTAGAATGTTTGTCTAAATTTAGATGCTGCAAAGTTGTCAACCCTCTCAATTTATTTCCATTATGCTCTAGTATGTAAGTTTATCCTTGAAATTTAGGAGCCCTCCTCAAATGCTTCCCACAAATTCACCTATTCCAAAGCACTGTTATAATATTTAAAATCTTGTATACTTTTGAAATCTTATTAAGTTTGCTAAGTGTCTTTCTTGAATCACGGAGAAATAAACTTCAGTGTTTTATTTAAAAAGTGCAACTTACTGTATTGTTCAAAAAGTGATTTCTTTGGTACTTAAATTATTTTAACAGTTTAATTAAATTTTTGAAACTGACTTGAGCAAGATGCAGCTAAATGTAGAGCATTCTGTTACTAAAATGTCAAAGCTTCTGTGCACCCTTAGATTCATTTTCAAAGTCATTCTTTGGAGACTTAAACATTTCTAAAATTTGAATATTGATGAAAAGAAGCAAGAAAAGAGCACATTATGGCATGTTACACTTTTTTTCAATAGTAGTTTTGTCACAACAAATTAGTTCTGTTACTCTGTGAGTATTTAAAATTATTTGTGAATTTTGCAATTACAGTTTTTATTTTAGTTGTGTGAATATCATGACCAATTTGTAACAAAATATGAACTATGTGTGAACTACAATACATTTCCTATATTTTCTGCTCCACATTTTTCTATATTTGATCAAAACAATGTATTATGCCACATACTTAACAAAATGTGTATTTAAAATTTCACCACAGGAACCAATAACTTTAGTTTTGAATATGTTTTGCAGAATTCACAAATTCCCAATAGCACTACCAATGCTGTCAGATGTCTTGCCTTTGACAGAATAAACTTGCAAAACTTTATTTTAATTTAATGAATTGAAGGGAAAAAGCAAACCATTATTGGAATTAACTGATTATCAATTTGAAGTTTCTGATTTTATTAATATAGCTCTCATTTAAAAAAAAAAATTATTTATTTTTTTGAGACAGAGTCTCACTGTTTCACCCAGGTTGGAGTGCAGTGGTGAATCTCGGCTCACTGCAACCTCCGCCTCCCAAGCTCCAGTGCGTCTCCTGCCTTATGCTCCCAAGTAGCTGGAATTATAGGCACATGTCACCACAGCCGGCTAATTTTGTATTTTTAGTAGTGACAGGATTTCGCCATGTTGGCCAGGCTGGTCTCGAACTTTTGGCCTCAAGTTATCCACTTGCCTTGGCCTCCCAAAGTGGTGGAATTACAGGATGAGCCACCATGCCCAGCTCAAGCTGGCATTTTTTAACTGTAAATGAAATTGTCTACTAGCTGAGCTGATAGTTTGACAACTATCACTTTACTTTTTGCATGCACACAGGAACTTGCATTAAAAAATGAGAAAAATAATTTTGGGACAGTCATTTGATCTAAATGAAAAGACATGATTCACAGAGTGATCTGTAAGAAGACCTTCTGCTTATGCACCTAAATCATCATCAGAAGACAATCTTCTAAAATACTTACTAACATTTTAAAAAGTAGATGCTTATGATTGCTCAACTAATGTATGCATTCTTGTTTCTGTACAGTCAGTAATGTCACTAATATCTTACAGTGGATCATTAATAGTGGCACAATTTAGGGGCAACTACATGTTCGTCATCAATTTTCTAGGGAAACAAATTTGAAACTTAATTTTATTAATTGTAGAATAAGAAATGTTCATCAGTGCATAGTAAAATATGTAAATAGTTGTAGATTTATACCAAGGGCTGCCAAATTTTTCTGTAAAGGGTTAGATAGTATATATTTTAGACTTCTTGAGCCATATGGTCTCTATCACAATGATTCAACTCTGCTATTGAAGCATGAAAGCAGCCACAGACAAACATAACTGTGTGAATTTCACTATATCAATAAAACTTTGTTTACAAAAGTAGGTGGAAGGTCTTATTCATCTTACAGCTATAGTTACCACTGTTTTGTACCATACAATAATTGACCAAACTTCTATAGCAAGAAAATACAGGCAATTATCTATAAACCCTATGAAAAAACTAGCAGCCTCAATTTTCCTCTCATATATAACATAGACATAACTCATAATTTCCTGTGGTTCCTACTGACCAAGCTCACTGGCAGCCTGGAAGCATTGTGCTGGAAGAGTAGCATTATTAGTAACCTTCTCAGCATACCAACTGAAATAAGGAGGAATTACCTACTTTTGTCTGCTTGGGTCTTCAGAGTCCTACAAGCTGTCCTTGATTGATTGATACAATAAAATTTTCATCTGGAAAGCATTGCAAAAGAGAGGTGGGATATCACTGGTTATATTACCATATTATCCTCATGTGAAAAATAATTTTCTGCTTTTGTATAACTCTATATCTCACACTCCTGGAAAAGAAGATGGCAGAATATAAAATACCAAGTGGTGATTTATGAAACCCATCCCTATTTGTTTTAGTGCAACCATAAATAATAGTATTTGTTTAAAACATCCAGGACAAATGGCATTTTAATATTTGGAGAGAACTGAAATACTTCAGCAATATGCTGTCTTCTGCCCCATGAGCATAAACTGGTGCTATCCTGAGCAAACTAGAATGATTACCCTGTGAAGGTTTGGTAACTATAGTAGGGTTTTTTTTTGTTTGTTTGTTTTTGTTTTTTTGCAATATTTTGAGATCTACAGCCTGTGCCAAAAGTGTATAGGAAGCATCACATTTAAAAGATGTATAAAATATGTCTATATCTATCCATCAGTTATGGCTTAACTGTGCCCCCATCTTGAATTCCCACGTGTTGTGGGAGGGACCTGGTAGGAAGTAATTGAGTCATGGGGGCACGTCTTTCCCGTGCTATTCTCATGATAGTGAGTAAGTCTCATGAGATCTGATGGTTTTAAAAAACATGAGTTCCCCTGCGCAAGCTCTCCGTCTTTGCTTGCTGTCATCCATGTAAGATGTGACTTGCTCCTCCTTGCCTTCCTCCAGGATTGTGAGGCTTCCACAGCCACAGGGAACTGTAGGTCCATTAAACCTCTTTCTTTTGCACATTGCCCATTCTCAGTTATGTCTTCATCAGCAGCATGAAAACGAACTAATACACCATCTATCTCTATATTTCATACATATTTTCTTATATTTTATTATTGGTTCCTTAAAAACTCTTCAGAAACCAATATATGTATATTTTTCCACCATGATCAACTATGCATATTAATATATATTACTGGATATATGAATCTGGATTCATAATCAACATTATGTTCCAATGAGTCATCATAAAACTACAGAAAATTAATATTTTTAATGCCTTATCAACCAGTGATTATTATAAAATTAGCCTTTATGTCAAGTTCTCATTTCTCTTGAATTTCATTTCAAACAGAATTTTGGAATTCATATCATTTGGAATATTATAGTTGTCATACCTAAAGCAGTTTAATAACCCACATATAATGCATCCAGACTGCAAATATGTATGGTGTAGAGTATGCCAATCCTATTTCAAAACTAAAGAGCCATTAGAAAACCAAATTCTTGATTTTTCAGATATCTCAAATATTGTGAAATAGAGTATAAATAAGAATCATTAGCCATAAGGTCAAACTTCAATTTCAAACATTATAAAAGTAAAATTAAGAATTAAAATCTAATAGAAAACCACATGAAAATGTATTCTTAATTGTAATCCCAAATTTGAAACATTACACGAGATTTATGCATCCATTAGAAAGTGATTTATTCAAATTTTATAACTATAAGATTTATTGCTAAATTTTTAAATGTGTATTTTTGATCGATGCAAGGACATGTCAAAATTATTATGCTATACATTATTAGGTAATGACACATTTTCAGATGTGAATTTGATGTAGAAACAGGTGATTGTCAGAAAATAAATTGTTTTTAGTTTGACTAAATTAAAGCTACCATAAACAAATTTAGTTTCAAGATAGGAACGTTCATTTGTAAGGATGTTGCGATGTTTGAACCCAAGATGAGTGATGTTAAAAAGGTTTTGCAATGGCATTCAGTGATGGTAACTTCAGCTACCATTTTGGGCATATAACAAGAGATCCAATCTGACTTGTAGATAATAGTGTAAGACATTCAGTTAGCAGTTTAAATCAGAGGGTAGACAGAATATTTTCCAATGTAAAGTACATATTTCTCCATTTGCATAATCCTCACCAGTGGGTAGAATTTATGAAGAATAGAATTTTGTTCATTGAAAGAAAAGCAGGCAGGAGCTAAATCAGGTATAACTTTCTTCATTATTAATAACTGAACTTTAATCCTATTTTGAAATTCAATTCTGATAGAGGTTGGAAAATTAATCTCTGTCAATTTAACCCTATCTCTAACATAACCCCCTGCCATGTAGAGAATTGAACTAGTCCTTGCTCTCGTAAGTGGAATTTTAAAAAATGATGGAGTTACATGAGCTGATAAGCACACATGTATAGTCAGTATTAAGGCTTAGTATTTATAAAATTTGGAATGATAATTTATGGCAAATGTTTAACACATTTAATAATGTGAATAATTTTTTAGGCATTGAATTGGTAGGAGTTTATATAAGTTTGTTCTGGGTTGCTATTAGTTTTACATTGTCAAACTGTATTTTGTAGCATTTTTCTTCTTGATTCTCTAGTCACTATGATAATTACTAGCATTGATGGTGACTGTTCTTTCCAAACACAGCATAATCCACAATAACACAACATTTAAAAGCAGAGGCTCTGTATCGATTACTAACATGAACAATTTCCTTTGCTACCATATTCCATCCAGATAAAGAACTAAATCTTCCTCTGAACCTTCCAATTAATTTCTTCCATTGTGATGAATCCTCCATAGATTTATTGGCAAAACATTATTTCCAAGTGTTCTCCACCCTACTATAAATTGTCTCAAAATAGTTTATGTGTCTACCAACAAGGTAGTGCATACTATGAACTTAATAAATAGTAATTACTGATAATTATGAGATCTAAAGATGCTAATGAAACTTTATTGCTTGTATTGAGAAATGAGAGTGTAAATTGATTATAAAATGAAAAGACTTGAATGCTCAATAAAGCATATAATTTAGCTAAAGTTATTAAACAGATATACATATCTGCCAATTTGAATTACTTTTTATTGTTCAATGTATAGAACACTTATTTTTTCCTTTTGACTTTTTTTGGTTGACACTTAATAATTACATTTATAGGATACAGAGTGATATTTTGATATATCTATACAATATGTAAGGATCAAATCAGAGTAATTAACATATCCATCACTTCAAACGTTTATCATTTCTTTGTGTTGTGAACATTCAGAATACTCCCTTCTAGCTTTTTGAAAATATATAGTAAATTACAGTTAACCACATTCACCTTACAGTGTTGTAGAACACCATGAATCATTCCTTCTATCTAGATAATTTTGTATCCATTAACCAAACTGTCCCCATCCTCCTTTTCCCTACCCTTCCCAGCATCTAATACTCACAATTTTACACACTACTTCCATGAGCTCAAATTTTATTTAGTTCTCCCATATGAGTGAGAACACACAGTATTTCTCTTTCTGAGCCTGACTTATTTCGCTTAATATAATATCCTACAGGTTTATCCATGTTGCCAGGAATGACAGGATTCCATTCTTTTTATGACTGAATAGTATACCATTGTGTATATAGACCACATTTTCTTTATCCAGGCATCTCTCGACGGACATCTAGGTTGATTCCATATATTGACTATTATGAATAATGCTATAATAAATATGGGGGCTCAGCTATCCCTTTGGTATACTAATTTCACGTCCTTTGGTTATTTTTAACTACTATTTAATATGCACCTTTCTTTTTCAGAAAGTCCATAAAGTAGTAAATAAAATAGTTAATCTCTTCTCTATTTTACCATTTGAGGAAATGGCAATTTGGAATTATTTGAAGAATATATATTGAGAAATATAATTTGGAATTATTTGAGTCCAATGATTTGATCTTAAATGAATATAATATTTTGCTTCTCTGGTTTATTCATGAAAATGTCAATGAAATATTTAATAATGTGGTATTATCTGTGTATATTTATATAAGGCCCATAATATCCTGTAGTCATTGAAAGCCAATATGGCTCACTCACTCTGCCATTTGTAAGTTATCTTTTTATTAGTGATATGTAGAAAAGCTGTATATGTCCTGGATAGAAGTCACTTGTCATGTATGCATACCATACAAATAATTTTTTTCTGACTCTGACTTACCTTTTAATTAATTAATTAATTAATTAATTAGAGATGGAGTCTTGCTGTGTCACCAGGCTGGAGTGCAGTGGCATGATCTCAGCTCACTTCAACCTGTGCCTCCTGCTTTCAAGCGATTCTCCTGCTTCAGCCTCCCAAGTAGCTGAGACTACAGGCATGTGCCACCATGCCCTACTAATTTTTTTTTTTTTTTTTTTTTTGTATTTTTAGTAGAGACAGGATTTCACCATGCTGGCTAGGATGGTCTCAATCTCCTGACCTCGTGATCCACCCGCCTTGGGCTCCCCAAGTGCTAGGATTACAGGCGGGAGCCACCACCGCATTCAGCCTACTTAATTTTTTTTTTTTGCCATGTACTTTGATGAGCAAAAGTTTTCAATGTTAATAAAATAAATTTATCATTTAAAAACACATTTTGTAGATTTTGTGCCTTCTTTAGGAAACATTTGCATGTTCCAGAATCCCAAAGAATTTCTCCAATGTGTTCTTCTAGAAGACTTATAGTTTTAGCCCTCTGTTTAGGTTTATAATCTACTCAGTTAATTTTTGCATTTCATAGAAGGTTGGTTTGACTTTTTAATGTATGGAAATACAGTTCAGCACCATGTGGCACTTTTCTTTTACCCATAGATTTGCTTGGCATCTTATCATAAATAAATTAAACATATATGTGTGCATGTCTAGTTCTGTAATCTCTATTCTATTCTATTTGTCTATTTTTCTTTCCTTAGCCAATACTACTGTTTCTTGATTAGTGTGTATTTATATCAAAACTTGAGGTTCTATAAAACAAATCCTCCAGTTTCTTAGTCTTTATTGAGATTGTTCTGACTATTCTAGATCCTTTGCATATACATATAAGTCTTAGAAACCACTTGTCAATTTATTTTAAAACTTCTACCAGAATTTTAATTCAACCTCTTTGATATTTGCCAAATATATGCCAAGGAGTTATTTGCCAAAATGTCTCTTTCCTTTGCTTCTACAGTTACATGGATGGTAGACTCAGAATTCTCCTACTGGTCATTGAGGCTCTGTTCATTTTAGTTCAGCCATTTGTGGTCCTCTCACTGTTCTTCTGATTAGGTGATTTCTTTGGATAAATGTTTGAGTTTACTCATGCATTCTATTTTTGCCTGGTTTTGTTCATTCTTAAAGGACTTTGTGCAGATTTCTGTGTGTTTTTATACAGAATTTTGGTAGTTTTCAGTGACAGAGTTCATCTGAAAAAAAGCTACACCACCAACAGAATAGCAAATGTCAATGTGGCTTTCTCTCTCTCTTTTTCTTTTTAATTTTCAGAACTTTTCTGTGTTTTCAATGAAACAAGCAACTCTTCAGTGATTCTAAACAGGGCCCTTTCAAGTAGAAACAGTAATTTGGGACATTTAACTAAAATCAATTATGTATAATTAGTCATAAAGATCAATTTCTTGTAAAGTGGTCCTGACTTCACTATAATTTGGTAATTATTTAAAAATGAAATTCACTAATATAAATGAGGAAACCAGTAAATGGAGCACTGTCAAGAGGGTGAATTTAAGGGGAAAGGGAATTGAGTAGCATTTTTCATGTGTTTTTCTTAAGACTAAATGAACCAATTCATGTAAAATACTTGGTGAGCATTTAATTAACTTTAGTTTTTGCTACTTTTGTTATTGTTTGGCATAACAACTTCTCATTCAATTTTTTTTCCACCATTTTGTGAATACAGTCAAATCCGTTATCCTTTTTATGGCATTCAGGTGTTTATGTAAGTTATGTCTATCTACTTTTATAAACATTTTTCTATATTTTCTTAACCAATCATTTGCTCTGATCAACTAGTCTTAGTGATTGTATCATGAACAAGCCATATATACTCATATTTTCTCTGCTGTCACTCATATCTTATATCTTCTCTAGAATAAAGTCTCTCTTCTCCTTCACTTCTGCAAATATCCACTTCCTTTACTCCTCCTACTGATTTGCAAAGTTCTTGACAGCAAAGCCTGTGATCGATTCAAATTTACAGCCCTGTTTTATAGCACATATAAGGTATTGAATAAATGTTTGATAATGAGAGAGTACAAGATTTGGGGATGTTCTTAATCTTAAAAGAAGTTCAAAGTATTATCATTCTCTTCTGACAGACATATTTGAAAATAAGTATGACATAATTTTTTAGTCTGAAATCACAGAGTTATATTTGAGTATTGTACATTCTTATTGCTATGTGTAGAACAAAAAGAATCACAGCTTTCTCTCCATGTTTTATTAACACAGAGAAAAAAAGATTGAAAAATACATCATTTCTCAAAAGTGAAATGTATGATTTGCTACAAATGGCCATATGGAAAATGTGATACCTGCTTATTTTTGACTCAGAGTGTATTTAATTTTTATACTAACTGAAAATTACATGATTGCTTTCTTTGTTTTAAAAGTGAAAAAAATGTAATAACTGCTTTTAGTCTTGTAGTATTGAATGCATCAATTGGCTCCCCTTGTAGAATGTTGAATTGGCTATCACTGGTGACAGATGTTCTATACATCGCAGTAATACTGCTTATATAATTGTGATAATTTTCCACTTCTAATTTGTCATTTTTAGTGATTTAAAAATCACTTCATGACAGCCTGAAAAATGACTGACGTTTTTCCTATATTAAGTAATTTCTGCTGGTAAAGTGCAAGTCTTTTAATGAGTTCTTGAATTCTGTTGAAGTCTGCATATTTTCATTCTTTGTTCAGCTAAACAGGTGTGACAATTTATAGAACTCCATGTAGAAACATCTCTCTAATTACTCCATCTTGGGACTTAGAAATGTGTTTTATGGGGAAATGCCATAAGCTTATTTTTTAGATACAGGAACATTTCTGAACATATGGCTTCAACTTTTATTTAGTACAAAAACTTGAAAATGAAAATCTAGAAAGTTAAATTTATAAGGCATTTTACCTTTTCTCTGTGGGTAACCTTATTATTGTATCTTGTCTGTGATACTCAGTGATATTACAGTTTCAGAAGCTGGCTATAAAAGCACAATACCATAATTATTAAAGTGTCATCATCTTTTCAATAGATATCATACTGCATTTCTTAGAATGTTGATTTGATTCGCGTGAATAAAAATTCTAAATTTTTACAACCTACTTCATCATGTCCAGGCTTACCTTAATAACCCAATCAAATTCTTATTGTATAGGTTTAAAAGCAATTTTAGGTTGGGCACTGTGGCTCATGCCTGTAATCCCAGCACTTTGGGAGACCAAGGCAGGTGGATCACAAGGTCAAGAGATCGAGACCATTCTGGCCAACATGGTGAAACCCCGTCTCTACTAAAAATATAAAAATTAGCTGGCCTGGTGGCACGTGCCTGTGGTCCCAGCTACTCGGGAGACTGAGGCAGGAGAATCACTTGATCCTGGGAGGTGGAGGTTGCAGTGAGTCGAGATCGCAACACTGCACTTTAGCCTGGTGACAGAGTGAGACTTTGTCTCAAAAAAATTAATTAATTAATTAATTAAATTTAAAAAAGCAATTTTAGAAATGACTTGTAAGAAATGAACATTTCCTGATTCAAGATAAAGATTTGGAAATGATTAATACATTTTGAACTCAAATGTATGCCACAGTTCAGGGGAATTTTCCATCAAGCTTAAAAGCAAATTTAAAAATAATCTGAGATAGTTAATTAAATTAAGATGTACACATAAATATCTTAATGAGCAATCAATTTTGTAAATTTGGGGAAAAATGTAATTTATTTTTCTGTCTTTGATGCATTAGATTTTGTTTGATTGGTATTTGTTAGTCTATCTCTGGTAGACCAACTCTGATGGCAGGGTATACTTGAAATAACTTTTATGGAACATCTTTAACAGAGTTTATTCTGTTTGATAAAACAAATATCATGCATCATGGCAGATGAAGCCACCATTTGTTGTTTAGGACCCAAGGTTTCACTTCAGGAGCAGGGTCGCTAAAAACTGGTTTCTCTAATTCAATCATGCCTTTTTTTGGCAAGTCACTTTTTTTTTTTTTTTTTAAATAAGAGAGTAATCCTCGTATCTTCTCCCTGACAAAATTTTGTTTAAATAATTGCTCTTAGGAGGTGTTATACTTGTATAATGAAGAATATCATTGAGATAGTGAGAAATACAGAACGAACATCACTCTTGGCTTACTGGAATCATGTAATCGGTTCTGTAATATTCCTTATTTATTATTTTCTGAGTCTAAGATTTTAAAAATGGAATAAATTTAATTACTCCATGAAGAGAAAGCTGGGAAAAGTGCTATGTCTCTCTCTCTCTCTCTCTCTCTCTCTGTCTTTATCTCACTCTCTCTCTTTCTCTCTCTCTGTGTGTGTGTGTGTGTGTGTGTGTGTGTGTCTGTCAGGGGGTATAAAAATTAATAAAATGAGTATATACTTTAGGTAAGGTAAACAACGTATATCAGATGATTTTTATTTCAGTTAATTTAAAATAGTTATTGACTAATGACTTTCTGATTCAATCTCAGATGTTAATTTTAAAATGGTGCCTTCTTATACTTTTCAGAATATTTTCATAGAAAAGTAATTATCTGGCTACTTATCATTAACTAAATATAAAATTATTTTCAAATAGATATCCTTGACCGCACAGAATTTCATTAGTATAGCATTATGTGTAAATTTATCCTATAATTTTGAATTTTCAGTTTGTTTTAAAATTTTGAAATATTGTTAATAAACTCATTGTTCCACTGGGTATATATAAAGACCAATGCTAGAAAGATTCAATAAAACTATTATTGAATAAATGAAAAGCAGTAGTTCTTTTATCTCACCTAATATAGTTTGTTTTTATGAACCCAAACCAAGAACTACTTGTATATTTTTAGTGTTTTGAACTCTGTACAATGTTTTCATACAAAGATGGCGTTCAATGATTTTAACTATGAGAAAATAAATACAATAACCATTAAGTACTCTCTCTCTCTATGTGTGTGTGTGTGTGTGTGTGTGTGTGTATGTGTAGACAGTTGGACTAGGAGGTGGTTACTTTTCCCAAAAGAGACACTATAATTTTCTTAGTAAATTTATTTTGAATGCTGATAAAACACTTTTGTCTGAAAAAATATGACTTTTATCAAGAGCTGAAATTCTGGGATTTTAGTCTATATTGCAAGCATATTTTTTCTTTATTCCTTTGATCTATGTTCTTCTTATCCTCAGCCAAAATGCAAGTCTCTCTGGTTTTGACATTCTCAGCAGCTCTCATTTCTTTCTTAACTTTTCCTCCTCTGTTGTTCACGTCCAGTTCCTTCAGCACTTTTAGTTCTTAGTGCTCTTTCATCTTCACTACTCAAAGTTTTTACTGGTCATCTATTTCTGTGTAATCAACTAACCCTAAATTAAGTGGTTTAAATCAATGACAACCTTTATTTTCATAAATCAGCAATTTTATTTTGATTTTGCTCTGATCATTGTCATCAGGGTGGGTATTGCAAAGACTGGGTACTAGAATTATCTAAAGATTGTTTCCTCACAAATCTGGAAATTGATGCCAGCCATTGGCTTAGATGTTAGCTGATGCCATCTGTTAGAAGACTTACGTACCGACTTTCTACATGGCATTGGCTTCCTTCGACATGGTACTAAATTCCACAATAAGCTTCAATAGAAACAGTGAGATGTATTAACTCTTATGACTTATCTTCAGAAATCATGCACTGTCGTTCTCTGTATATTATATTTTCTGAGGATTTTATAGAAGCCCGTTTAGGATAAAGGGGTGGAGAAAGGTCTGGAAGATCAATTTTGGTTGGAAATTTTGCTGAAGCAATTTTTGATAGTCTACTACACGGCACATTCTTTTTTCCTCTTTCTGCAGCTTGCTATAGAATGATAGAAAGTTATGAATTCTACCATGTACCATTCCCCATAGGGGTCATTATTACTTCCTCTAAGTTAACAATTGCATTTATTAAACTATTGCTTTAGACATGTTATTCAAAATCTGCTCCTTCTTTGAGCTCCATGTCACCTTGTATCAGCTTTGCTACTGCTTTTAGCTTTGTCTTTTACTGTCTTCTTGGTTTCTCCTCATTAATTGATGGATACACCTACTTGATAGCCTTTCTTTTCAAACACAAAGCTTGTCGTCAGCATTTTAAAATCTTACTTCAAAATTTTTGATCTCCTAAACTGCAAGGAAAATCACAACCACTTTAATGTAACAGCTCATCCACAAAAATGCCAAGAACCCCATCATTACTCTAAAAAACACTGGGCCTTGGGCTTTGTTATCCTTCCTTCTCTCACTTTCTGAATCATTCTACATTTCCTTTTTGTTTTTTTTTTTTTCTTGAGACACAAATCCCATAACCAACAGTGTTGTTTTTCTGGGAAAATATTTCATTTTAAGTTCAAGGACTTCAATGTCACCCCATACCTGCTGTTTATTAATCTTATCCAAAACATTTAACTTTTCTGAAGCTAATTTTTTTCATGTGCAGTAGTTGGGTAAAAAACAAGAGCATTATTCTGAAGTTTAGTTAGATCTTGTATCTAAAATATAAATATTGTGCTTAGCCTCTAGATAGTACCAAATTATTAATTATTGTTTTTCTCTTGCATGTTCGTACTTTCATAACTAACCAAAATCCAGGTGTCACAGTTACTGACCACGGTTGGTGGAAATCCCAACATTTTTTAAAGTTTTAAAAATACAATGACCTATAATCTCAGAACTACTGCCAATACAGTATTTCCATCTTTTCTTAGGTATTGGTACAGTAACCTCTTTAATTGTCTATTACTTCTTTTTCAAATTCTGCAAGATTTTTGGGTTTGTTTGCTTTTTGTTTAATTTATCTTTCCTAGTTTTCCTTACTCCATCCTCATCAAGGAGATTGTTTTTATCTCCTACACAGAAATGACATATCAACTTTATTATTTATCAATTTATTCTTAACCATACAGTTGCTTACCTTTCTTCTCTAGTTTCATTTGCTTGAATCTGTCTACATACAGTAATAACATTCTGACCTGAATTTCTCTCCTTACCGATAGCCTTATGTAATATATTCACATGAATTTAGCACCATTGGATTCATTATTTGCTATATATTTTTTAATGTCTAAGAACCAAGGACTTAATTCCATTAGATTACTTGATAGAAGTAGACTACCTATGAGGGTAAATTGTTTCATTTCATTAAACCGGTGCCATTGCTTATGAAAGCATAACCTAGGGACCTTAGGAATTTGGACCCAGGGAAAATTATTTAGATTTTTAGCACACAAGAGAGGATATACCAAATAAGAGCACATTATTTAAAAAAAAAAAAAACCTGTAAATCTTAGGAGAGAAACAATTTTATAAAATCAATATTTACAAGAACGAACCTAGGAATTAGGTAAGAAAAATAGTGAGTTTTAAATAAAATATACCTAAATATATAAACCAGTTAATGAGATGGAGTGATGGCTCTCAAATACAGAAATATAAATTGTTTAGTGTTTGACTTCCCCTCATTTGAACTTTATCTCATCGGTAAATTTTTCCTGTCAATAAAATCACATTTTTGTACAAATAAGACACTTTATATTTCTGTTTATGTGCTATATGACTGAATCCTATATTCTAGTGAATTCCAAATAATTTGTAAGTCATAATGAAGAGTTGTTCAAGAAATTCAAAGCATGTTATTCAAAAGCTCATCAAATTTGTAACTGCTTACATTAAAAAAATTTTAAGTTAAATTTGTTCCACAAACTTTTCCATAAGAATATGTATCTGACATTTTAATGATAGTGTAAATATGGAAAATATAATTCATAAAATAATTATAAAACATCTCCCGTTTTGTTATCATCCTAACATACTACCTTCCAAGAGAAAACATAAATCTCCCAAACATATCCATATTCTTCCATGATGGTTATGTTTACTAGACATAAATGGCATTCAGACTTACAAAATATTTTGTTTTAATTATATTTCATCTTCAACATTGGTACACACTTCTTTATATTCATCTTCCAACTCTATGATTTTGTTTTTGAGAAATAATTAAACAAGTACATATTCCAGTGTATCACATGATCCCCTTCAAAGTTCATGGAAACTGACAATATGATGTTAGTTTATGTCCAAAATATATGTACCGTTTATTCAGGCACTGAGTAATGTGAATTAAAGCAAGATGAACAAATGCAATCATGTTCATATAGACTATATATAGAAGAGTTTAACAGCATAAGACATAGCATAATCTAACCAAATTTCTTCTCCCATTTAGGTTCTATATTTAGTTTTTAAATATGTCTCATTTAAAGCTATAATGCCATGAACATGTTATTTAATATAGTTTAACATGACAATACCATCTTATCTTAAGGTTAAAATATCTTTAATATTTTATTAGAAATAGAATAGTAATGGTAATTTACATAATCACATGATTTGTACTGTGACCAAGAATACAAATCATTATGATTCATAGAAGGGAAAAAATTAGTCAACTAGTATTTTCCATAGCATTTATTTTACAGTAAGGAATATTTTTCTTTCTAATGGCTCTGGATACAGAGGTAATGAGATCATATTCTGAATTTTCAATTATGTCAACATAAATTACAATGATATCAGAATAGGAGTTAGTGAAAAGCTGGTTGTGATATGCGAAGCAATTTGTCCACGATCTGAAAATCACTGGTTTTACTCTCTTGTACTAGTACAATGTACAATCCCAGCATTCATTGTCATTTATCTTTATGTTATTAGTTGATTTTATAAACTTGTTTTTGTTTTTGTTTATTTGTTTGTTTCTTTGTTTTCGTTTTTGAAACAGGGTCTCACTTTGTTGCCCAGGCTAGAGTGCAGTGGCATGATCTCAACTCACAGCAGCCTCAACCTCCTGGGCTCAAGTAATCCTCCCACTTCAACCACTGAGTAGCTGGGACCACAGGCACAATTTTTTTTTTTTTTTTTTTTTTTTTTTTTTGTAAAGATGAGGTCTCACTATGTTGCCCAGGCTGGTGTTTCTGTAAACATTCTATGCCATCCTTTATTTTGTTTTTGTTTTTGTTTATTTGTTTGTTTGTTTTTTGAGATGGAGTCGTGCTCTGTCACCTAGGCTGAAGTGCAGTGGCACCATCTCAGCTCACCGCAACCTCTGCCTCCTGGGTTCAAGTGATTCTCCTGCTTCGGCCTCCAAAGTAGTTGGAATTACAGGTGTGTGCCACCACGCCCAGCTAATTTTTGTATTGTTAGTAGAGACAGGGTTTCACTATATTGAACAGGCTGGCCTGAAACTCCTGACCTGATGATCTGCCCTCCTCACCTCCCAAGCCATCCTTTTTTTTATAGCTTCACCTTTGATTTTAGAACTAAACAGTATATCCACATCCATCTTCTTAAGTGGATTTGGCATGTAGGTAACAACTTCTTTTCCTGGTATCACACTTAACAACTTACAAGTTAATGTAGATGACATGTCAAATTCCAGAGATTTACAGTTAGCTCTCTTTGATTATAGTACTAACATATAAACATCAGTTTTATATCAGTTTGGTTACTGAAAATTTACAAATTATTTTCATGTCTTTGGACTGGCTAACACAGTACTAGCCGTATGTAATAATTTAAAGTTTAAATGTGATATCTATTATATAGCATGTTTAGTGACAATATATTGTATTCTTGATTAATGAATATTGCTTTTAATGCAAAAATATTAGAATGTATACTTAGATTGGTCAGGCTATATCAAGGACATCTAGCTTCATAAATTTTAAAACCAATCTAATATATTAAATTAAAATTGAAATTAATTAAAAATAATAACAAGTTCTATTTATTGAGTACTTGCTACATGTTAGGCAATGTGTTCATTGTATTTTATGCACTATTTACATTTACTCTTCAGAATGATACCAAATAGTATTTGCCACCTTACTTACCATTGCACCCATTAATTAGAGAAAAGAAAGCTCAGAAGGCTCTCAAGAGTTTTAAAATTTCTAAAGTCTATACCTTATTAGTGGTTAAAAAAAAAAAAAAAAGGTTTTTAAACATTAATGACATCAGCAGATTTTTCTCCTTCATTCTCAGTCAGAGACAGTATTTTGATTGCTGGCATATACTCTTCTCTTGCTTGCTATCGGTTCTTTAAAGTAAGCACATTTTAAGGAAGATGGTATTACCATAAAGTCTTCTAGAAACATCCTTTTCCTGAGAAAGTATTATTTTGTATCTAATCTCTAATATACACAATTTTAAAAAGCCATACATAAAATTTAAAATGCCATGTGGAGGAAGCTTGTGCATTTTTCTTTGATGTGATTTTAAGTCACAGTGCAATCTGGCAATTGCTATACTTAGGCTAAAGCTAGGGACTTAAAATCTTTGGAAATTTACTTACATCATTTCCTCAACAGATGCTTGGCAGAATAGATGCCTATGTATAGCTGAGGAAGAAAGTTTTTTGAGGATAGTGAGAGATTTGTTGAAGTTTGAATTCCTCTGGCTTTTTGTGACTTAAAAAAAAAAAAAAAAAAAAAGAACTGAATGGTATTCACCAGTATTAATGGCAAAATGTCCCCTTTTCTTGAAAAATATAAATTTTAAAGAAAATTAAAGAAATAAAAAATACAGAGAAGAATAATTTTAAAAGAAAAACAACATTTGATTTTCATGAAGTTCATGTGACTCATAGATGTGAAGGTGTATATATTTTCTTTCATACTTTGAGTTTTGATCTTATTTTTAGATTCACTGACTTAAAATATTTGATAAAAGAATATATGAAAATATTATGTCCTTGAAATTTTTAATGGAAAAGAAATACATATCTATGTATATTTACTAGATTGAAAATTCAATCTAGTAATTTTTTATGAAGATTTTTAATGAAGATTCAAAAGTATAACTGAAAGAATTTCACTGAAATATTGTTTTTTGAAAACTCTCTCTGTTTGAAGTACTCATGACATTATATGTCAAAAAAATTGGTTGTTACTTCTTCCAATTTAATGCTTAACAAAGTTTATGAACTCATAAAATTTGATGTATTACATAAAGTCACTAGAATTGACAAATAAAAATGGGAAAAATCCAGTTAAATATGAATTTCAGAAAAGGAATGGATATATTATTATATCTCATATCTTGAATGGGAAATATTTATACTAGAAAATATTATTCTATCAGAAATTCAAATTTAATAGTGTATGATATATATTATCTGCCAACCCTAGAAGCGAAATTGAACTTTGATTTTATTTCTTCTTTGCTTCAGAGAAAATTTAATTAGATCAAAGAAGTAAAGAAAAGTATTTAAGTAGAGAGCGCATAAAATGTTAAAAAGAGTGAGATATTCCTGATACCATATCTCATAGACTCTTAAAGTTTTAACATCTGCAAAGGACATTAAAGATATCCTTCACAGAAATGAATGAGACATTTCTTTGGAAGAGAATAGAGTTTCAGTTTTGGTTTGTTTTTCTTGAAATGTAATAATCACCAGAACTGAAATTGCTCTCTCAGAATTCTTCTATTGGGCTTCCATAGAACTTATACTACTTTGCAATCATAGGTATATCAAGGTATATGTTTTTTATTTGTGATTTCCTTAATAGGTAACCTTTGTCCGAATTAACCAAAGGCACCCAAATACTTAAAAGGACTCTGGAATACAGAAGGGTCATAATGAAAAAGGAGGTTATATTCAGCTCCAGACATGCAAAATAGGGCCATGCATCAAAAATAAATAAATAAATAAATAGATAGATAGATAAATAAATAAGTTTAAAAGACTGGCTATTATGTTGTAAGTCCATCCTGAAGCACTCAGGTCATAGACTTCTCCCTCACTGTCCATAATATTCTTTAACTAAATCTAATGTAGCTAATCTAGCTTAGTGGGAATAATAGCAAAGTCCTGGAGGAATTAAGAATCAAATTTCCCCTATTCTTGCCCCAAAAAGCGTGAGAAGAAGGCTTTGAAAACAGAAAATAGCAAAAAGAAGTTAGATAAGTGTCACTGTCTCTTCTTCTAGCTTTGGTTCTGAGTAGGAAGAAGCATCAGAACATTTCTTGCCATGATTCCCTATTTAAGGTTCTGGAAACAGAGCGTTTTGTTACTTTCCCTTTAAGGACAACGTGTCATAGGAATGCTCAGGAGGTTAATTTTCCTGAGCTGCCCTTAGTTCTCTGGTATAAACCCAAGAGAGAAACCACTGAGAGTCTGACTGGAGACTCTGGGGAAAGGAGCAAACAGGGCATTGGAGTTCCCATAGTCAGCGATGTGACTTCTTTATTTTCAAGAGTAATGTTTACATGATAGTAATTAATCCTTTCTAGCTTGGAGACATTTTAGGTATATCTCTCAATATATTATCTTTGTCTGTGGCTTTTATTTATTTTTTTTTCAAAAGAAGAGCTATAATCAAAATCTATACATTCTTCTTAATATAATTCTGTCATGGATTTTGATTCTGTCTGAACAATTACCCCACACTATTATTTTCTAGTGTTAATCTATATTTGTGGCTCTTTTTCACTTATGTATTTTTAAGTAATGTTGTTAAGCATTATTAAATATGTAGTTTAATTTGGTTTAAATTAATAGGATAATTTGGAGAGGACAGCATACTGTTAATTCATGAAATCTCATAAAGTGACATGTCTCTTCACTTATTCAGATTTTTAAATCTTCATTATGATAGTTTCTGTCATATGGGTCTTGTATGAATGAGTGTGTGTTTGTGTGTGTGTGTGTGTTTAAATAGTCATGTGTATCAGATAATTTTGTCATTCTAGGGAATAACATATTATTTCTGATTTTTTTTTTGTAACTGTTAGTCTTTTGGTAAGGAAATGGCATTGAATGTTGGGCATCAATCTTGTATTCTGCAACCTTGTGGAACTCTTGTATTCATTCAGTATTTTACCTATTCGTTCTATGCATTTACTTGCTAGATAATCCAGTTTCTCTGCATATGGTTAGAATAACTAATCTTCCAATTTTTAAATTTTGTTATATAAGTGAGGCAAAAAGGCCTCTGTGTTTTGGCTCCTACATTGATATTTCTTCATTACAGGATGATATCTGTTAGCTCAAATGCCAACTGGTACCACACTAAAATATATATATATATATATAATTATTTAAAAAATAGTCCAGACAAGAAGATTTTTAGCTATTAGATTGGTGCAAAAGTAATTGTGCTTTTGGCCTTTACTTTCAATGGCAAAAACCTCAATTACTTTTGTACCAACCTAATATTTAGAGCCTGCCTACTTTATATAACCTGTGAAACTACATATAGCATCTGCTGGGCATTGATGAGCTAGAGCTTTGTAGTGATAAAGCCTAAGCTGCTACTGCCCTTAAGAGCTCTCTGACCCAGAAACTTTTGATGGTGCTGCTTAGTTATCACTTGGACAAGTAAGTCTCTCTCTGATTCCCTTTAACCTCAGGAGTTTCCTTGTGTTCCTTCTCTTCTGGATGGTGGCCTCCTCACAATTAGTGTCTGAAGGTCTTAAGTTAGAGAGACGTCACCTCTCATGCAACCTTGTCCAAGTGCCACTCAATGAATTTCTGTGTGTTGTTGTCTTTTTTGATCACATCGTTTTTACTTGATCAATCCTCGAATCTTTCCAATCTCCACATATCTCTTATTTCCATTTTGTTTTTCTTTTTGATTTGACCAAGACCTCTAGGACAGTAGTAAATAGTTGTACCAGTGAGAATTTTAACAATGTTCCTCATATTAAAGGGAATTAATTTAATCTTTTCCATTTCATATGAAATATACATTGTCCAACATACTCTCCTATGGTTTTGTTTGTAACTATCCTAAATGAATTTGTTTCTACTAAATGGTACATATTATATTTTATTTTGAGGATTTTGCTTAATGTCGTATTTTATATTCTAGGTCTAAGTGTCAACAATGAAATATCTTTTTTTTTTTTTTTTTTTTTTTTTTTTTTACTGAATCCCTTAATAAAAACGTTATATACAAAATTATTCAATAAAATATTATCTTATATTTACTGCTTCCATTACCTCAATACCTTTCCTAGTTCCAATCCTTAGTTTTGGTAGTATTTTTTGAAATCATATATACATTATAATATAATGATCCAGAACAATTATTAAAATTTGTTACACTATTATACATTTTATATTGCTGAGGGCAATGCAATTTCTAAATTGTTTTGCTAATTCTCTGTCCCATTAACATTTCTTTCTCAAAATTGTAGAATTTTTTTCTCTTATTGATTGATTGATTGATTGATTAATTGATTGATACAGGGTCTTACTCTGTCATCCAGACTGTAGGGCAGTGGCACAATCACTGCTCACTGCAGCCTCAATTTCTCAGCTTCAAGGGATCCTCCCACCTCAGCCTCATGAGTAGTTGGGACCAGCCAACACGCCCAGTTAATTTAAAAAAAAATTGTAGAGATGGTGTCTCGTGATGTTGCCCAGGCTGGTTGTGAACTCCTGGGCTCAAGTGATCCTCCTGCCTCAGCCACCCAAAGTGCTGCGATTACAAGAGTGGGAGTAAGTGATCATGCCTGGCCCGATTTTGTTCTGATATTAGAAAGTTCCTCCAATTTGTATTTTAAAAATATATTTATTTATTTCAGTGTTAATTATGCTTTTCTCTGATTCTGATATAAATTTAATTCCAATTTTTTTTTTGTTTATAAATTCTAACTTATGTTACCCTTCTCCTTTTCCATTTCATTCTATTATCTATCTTTTTTTGTTTGGTTAGTTGGTGTTTGTTTGTTTGTGGCAGAGCCCCACTCTGTCACCCAGGCTGGAATACAGTGGCACAGTAATGGCTCACTGTCACCTGGAACCCCTGGACTGAAGTGATTTTCCCACCTCAGGTTCTGAAGTAGCTAGCACGGCAGGTGTACATCACCACACCTGGTTAATAAAAAAAAAAAAAAAAAAAAAATTGAGGGGAGATGAGGCCCCATTATGTTGCTCAGGCTGTTCTCAAACTCCTGACCTCCTGTGATCCTCCCTCTTCAGCCTCCCAAAGTGCTAGAATTACAGACATGAATCACCACAACTGGTTTCTGCCGTCTTTTTATGTCATTTTTTTTTTTTTTTCCTCTTGGTGTTCTTCTCTTTTCATTTTATAGGAATTGTGTGTTCTTGAATATGGCAAAAGTTTTTTCTTACTAATGTAGTATACTATAAATTATATTTTATTTTGGTATTCAGGACAATGATTCTATTCTCTGTTTTTGTAGAATTTATCTATAAATATTGCTATTTGTTTTTTCAACATTACTTAAAGAAGTGAAAGCTACCCCAATTCAGAAATTTTTAGTAATTAGGTCATGTGGATCCCTTTAATCCTCATCTCTATTCATTGAGTATGGCAAAATAAATGTCTCAGTCCCACACGTGGAACACAAGGTAAGTTTCCAATCTAGTCAATGGTTCTTGTTGAACATCTACAGATTCTCTAGTCTACTACAGTGGATTCTGCTTCTATGCTCTGAATCAATGGAAGCATGAAAAACTAAATTTTCCACACTCTCTCCTGTGTGCTCACTTGGAGTATTGTATGGAGTTGCTGTTTCAGAATAGATGCAAAATGAATGGGGAGAGATGGTTTAGAGGAGATAGGGCTCCAATTTATTAAAAGGCGGCATGCAACTTGGGTTTTTATTTAAGGGGGCAGATATTGGAAGACGGATGACGAAACTTTGTACTTTCTTTTAGATGATGAGAAGACAAAATATTTGTATGTTGATTACATTAACTTTGATGTTGGTAGAGATTCAACTTTGGCATTTAGTTGTGTTACAAACTTTAATCTTACTTTCAGTTTTCACAGATATATTTGACATACTTTGGGAGATATTTTATCATGCACTAAAACTCAGACATGCTTCAAGCCAGACAGTATAATTTGCTATTCTGTAGTTAGCAAAATTTAACTACCTTCATGGTACAGCCAAAATAAATATTAGACATATCTACCCCCTGTAGTTGTATATCTAATCTTACAAACTATATCCAAAAAGTCTTCTTTGCTTCTTATCTCCTGTGTCTCCTGTGATCTTGGTTGTATGTACGAAATAGCAATTAAAATATATGAATGTATATACTTTTGAATGATCTCTGCATTAACTGGGGACTGAGTAATTGTGTAAGATTAGATTACATGACAATTTACATCCATTTATCAGAATCCAATAGATAGAAGAAAATTGAAAACATAACTGAAATTTGAAAAAAGAAAATAGGTAGATTTTTGTTTAGGATAAAGATAAAAGAACCAAGTCATGCATTTTTATGAAATTAAATATATTAAAAGTAGATAGTATCACAATATATTAAAATTATATACCATCACAATTAACCCATTTATGCCTGAGATTGCAATTTTTTGAATTTTTGCAATCAGACCTTGGTGATGATCTTGAGCAGTAGGATATAAATGACTCCCACATGCTTAATGCCCCAATAATGGAACACTAGGCATAAATGGGTCAAGAGGGAACTTGAAGTATACCTCAGTGTTTATGACTGAGTGGTCATTTACATAATTATATTTTATTTTAAACTCAGGGCTTATTTTTCTGACAAATATTTTAAGGAGACAAACTATACTTTTTAAAATAAACACATCAAGCAATATTTGATCATGAATTATTATTTTTATATGCATACAGAAAATAGTTCTTACACAAATTAATTTATAAATTATTCTTCATCATTGAACAAATATGTATTGATCACCTTCTATATGTCAGGCACTGTATTAGGTACTTGGAAAACATAAATAATTATATGTTCACATATGATAGGTTAATAAAAATAGAAAACAGTAAAACAGTGTGAGAAAGTCAGCAAATGCTAAGTGAATAAGTTTACCAATTTTATACCAATTGTTTACAAGGTGATTAGAAGAAATCTCATCGAGAAAGTGATATTTCATCTAATATTTGAGGGTGTAAGGCAATTAGCAATGACAATTGTTTGGGGAAGAAAGTTCTAGACAAAAGAACCAGCTAGTGCACAACCAGGAGTGTGTCTGGGATGCAATTAAAAGAATAGTAATAACAGAGAATTATGTCAGATAAACAAGTAAGAGTCAGAATCTCAGATACCATCTGAAAGACTTTGACAAGGAAATGGGGAACTAGTGCAGAGTTTTGAGCAAAGGGGTAACACAGTCTGACACATTTGGAAACAGTCATACTGACTGCTGTGGTGAGAGGGAAATACAGCAGAGATGAGGGCAGGAGTAGAAACAGGAAAACCAGTTAAATGTCTTCTCCAGTCATCCATGTAAGAAAATAAATTTTGCATGAAATAATATTATTTTGAATAACTTGAAAATCAAGAGAAAAAGCTTGATTATTGAAGTATGGAAAAAAATTCAGCCAAATAAAATGTAAATATAATGAGATTGAAATGCATCCATGTTAAAAATTTGACACATTCACAACACATATCAAGAACCATAAAAAGTATACATATTTAAAATGCATGCCATATAAACAACAATTTTAAATATATATTGTGAGAGAATGAATAGTTTTAAATTTAATGACTCTATGAAATTATACACATTAAAGTTCCTGTAAAATTTAAGAGTAATGGTGTGGGCCGGGCACGGTGGCTCAAGCCTGTAATCCCAGCACTTTGGGAGGCCCAGACAGGCGAATCATGAGGTCAGGAGATCAAGACCATCCTGGCTAACATGGTGAAACCCCGTCTCTACTAAAAAAAATACAGAAAACTAGCCAGGCAGGGTGGTGGGCGCCTGTAGTCCCAGCTACTTGGGAGGCTGAGGCAGGAGAATGGCGTAAACCCAAGAGGCGGAGCTTGCAGTGAGCCGCAATCACGCCACTGCACTCCAGCCTGGGCAACAGAGCAAGATTCCATCTCCCAAAAAAAAAAAAAAAAAAAAGAGTAATGGTGTGATATCAAAATACAGTGAAAATAATAACGGAATATTTCAACAGTTGCTTGTATGTTGTAGTAAAGACATACACAATTCCAAGAGAAAATATACTATAAATAATACACTAAATAATACATAAAATATACTATAAATAATAAATATAATTCTAATATTTCTACTTCCAGTTATTGTTCAGTGCAAAGACTTAACTGTAACTTGTTAAAGGAGCATACCCAAAATTGATTTTGTGTGTGTGCAGAGTTCTATGAATCTTTACACATATAGATTTGTGTAATCACCATTATAATTAGGATACAA
Organism: Papio anubis; assembly: GCF_008728515.1. Classification (NCBI taxonomy): domain Eukaryota; kingdom Metazoa; phylum Chordata; class Mammalia; order Primates; family Cercopithecidae; genus Papio; species Papio anubis. The sequence goes on along the minus strand of NC_044981.1, from coordinate 60,842,650 downwards.
AACATTTCCATTCACACCAAAACTTCCTTCACACTATCCCTGTGCAGCCACACCCTCCCTCACTTCAAACCCTGCCAATCACTCATCTGTTCTTTGTCATTATAGTTTGACTTTTCAAGAACATTGTATAAAAGTATCATACATAACATGAGCTCTTTAGGTTGACTTCTTTCACTCACCATATATTTGAGATTGATCCAAGTATTGTTTGTATTTATAGTTCACTTATTTTTATTTCTCAGTAGTATCCTATTATACAAATGTCCCAAAATTTGTTATGCAATGGCCAATATAAGATATTCACTCATTTAAAGACATTTGAGTTATTTCCATTTTTAATGATTATGAATAAAACTGCTATAAACATTCATGAATAGGATTAATGTTTCATTCTCTAGAGTAATAGGTTTTCATTCTCTATGGTAAATACCCAAGAGTGGCATTACTAAGTCATATGAAAGTATATGTTTAATTTTATAAGAGACTGATAAATCATTTTTCAGAATGGCAATACTGTAATGCTACTTCCTATCAGTAAAGTATGACAGTCCCTGTTACTTGGCATTTTCATTAATAATGGTTGTTTAGAATAACTAATAATTGTGTAGCAGCACCTTGTGATATAAAATATTTTAACAATTATATTTAAAATTTATTCAGTACCCTTAAAACTTGAAAAGGTACCCTTAAAACTTGAGGGTTTCAGGCTGATCAAAGAAGAAGACATGATTATGAAGTGGCAATAGCATTTAATTGTGTAGGTTTAAGATTACGTGGGAGGGGCATACACAGCAGATGTTTCAGGAACAGAAGCAGAAGTCCAGAACTCAAATAGCAGAGAGGGCAAAGGAGCTCCAGGAGGAAGGGAATGTGAGAGTGAGCTTATACATCTGGGTGATGTATCTCAGCACTATAACTGGAAGTTGATGAGTTGGAGAACTCCAAAGATCAACAGTCACTTGATGTCATCTGTAGCCTCAGAATGTGTCTTATCTATGACTAACAAATGTTGAGTGAAGTTTTCCTAGATATGTAGTGGAACCAGGCTCTAAACTGCTGAAAATAATGCTTATCAGGAGTATGTTTAAAACAATTGCATCTGTGAAAATTAGTGTTTGGCACCATTGGGCTTTTGAGATAATGGTCTTAGCCTTCTAAGAAGAAGTAAACAATGGTAGAGTTAATTTACCAAGGCCATTGTTGCCTCATTTATATGACAGAAAAAAGTACAACTATATATGGTGTTTGAGCCAATGAATCACATCAATTGAGTAATATAATTTCTCAATAGAGAATCATAATATTTTATCAATATCTGGATAAACCAAACTTGGAAAATACATCTTTGGCAATTTATATTTTAATGCTTGATATAAAAAACAGTATTTGACCTTCATGTATGAAGAATATTATGGATCATTTAGTAAACTTCCTTATTTAGAAGTAGAGTTGGGAGCATGTTAAGAAATTCATATGTGCCAAATCTTTTATAGTAATGAATTATGTTAACGGAATAGTTTTTCAATTTAATAATGTAGTGTAAAGTAGTCAGTGTGTGTTTGTATGTGAGCTAACCGATCTATATTTTAAGTTTATTTGGCAACTGTTTTGTTGTTCGTAGTAATCTATTGATTTGTTCAGGCCAAAACATCACTAGATATTACCGGAATAAATGTTCATATGCTTGACTGAAAAATTGCCAAAGGAAGACTGAATAAACTAAAGCTAGCTTTTGGCTCTAGGTCAGCATGAATCTGAGCTAAATAGAACTAATTTTGCTTTAATCTCATTTCTTCCATCATTAACACTATCATTATTTTCAACTGGCCTGGTCATAATATGCAAATTATCAGGTCTGATGAGATGAGCTAAACAGTTTCACAACTATGGAGAGTTCTTCCTTTCTGTACCATGTGTTCTCAAAAGAGAAAATAATTAATCAAGATGGAAGAACAAGGGAACTTTATCTTCTTAGATATTTGACAGAAGTTATATTTTTATCTGCATATTAACAATGCAAACATTTATAGTATGGCTAGTGTAAATTTCTATTTTATATATAATACAGATTATTGCCTATTTCTTACATCGTGGATTTATTAATTTATATGTAAGTTTAGAAAGATGTGATTATCTCTAGGGAGGAAACAGTAGATACCATAACTCATGATGTCTCTCTGGATAATTCCTTCTTTCCTTTTATTTTTTCTTTCTCCATTCTTTCCTTTCTCTTAGAGGAGATTTTATGTGTATTTGTGTGTGTGTGTGTGTGTGTGTGTGTATACACATATATATACATATATACACACATTATATATACATATATACACACGTATCAGTGATATATATATTAATATATACAATAAAATTATATATAATACACACACACACGCACCAGAAAAAGTATAGATAAAGAAGAAAAGAAGATACAGTAGTAATCCTTTTAGATAATTTCTATTTAGGAAAAACAACCAAAATACAGTGACTACTTTGTGGGAATGAACAATTAATTTATCATACTATGACTGTAAACATATTTTCAAATATTTTAGTTTGTTTTAAATATTTATGGGTTTAAAAATAGTTGTTTTTCCATATAAACAGATATTTGAGATCTCTTGAACAGTCTTTTGTTCAAGACTCTCTGTGAAACTCTTTTTTATCCATTCATTCACTTAACAAATATTTATGAAACATTTACCAGGTGTCAGGCACTTCTCGCCTTAGCATCTTTGGTATAAAGTTGTATAATAATATTTTATTTTATCTTTTTCATTTATTAAATTGTCAGATTTAAAATATCATATACTCTTCATTATAGGTACATTCATATTAATTATTTGCATATTCTGAATACTGATTTTGAAAGTTATAGTAGGTTCTTTAGTCATTTTGTTTCACACTTAAACTGTAATGTTCTCTAAATTTACTCTGCTTACCTGTGCTAAATAATGTACAGATAATGACAGCAATTATTCAGAATTAATATCACTGGCATTTAAAATATCACTAGGAACATCAATTGCTTCATCTTTTCTAATAAGTGAAAATATTAATTGAATATCCCCAGTCTCTGTGACATATTCACTCAGCATATCCTCTTTCTCATTTTTTCATATACTGTTACAGCTGGCCTTTCAAATCAGCAGGTGCATCTTGCTCAATTAATTTTAGCAAAGTTCACTTAGCAGGAGCCATCTTATCAGATTTTAATGACTGTGTGTATAATTCTATCATAGCAAAAGTGTTTCTCTCTGATTTTCATAAAGAAAATATAAAAGCGATGTTTAGAACAAATCCTATTAAACATCAACAATTTTAAAATTATATAAATTTTAATTAAATTTTTTGTAAGATCATTTTGCAAGTACATTACAAAGTTGTGAAAATAAGTCTCTGTATTACCTCTCTCTCTCTCTCTAAATATATATATGCTATTAGGATTGCAATAGTACTGGCAATGATGTTTTATTTGAAACATTGCAATTTCTCCTCATTGTCTGGCAAAATTCAATATTTTTAGTAGGCTACCAAAAAAAATGTCTTTGTCTACCCAAACTGTTTTCACAATTATATAAGATAAATGTGTATGTGCCTTGCAGGCAAATATAAACAGGTAGCTTAGATTGGGTATACCCTAAATTCCAAACTTTTAATGCATTATATGCACTTTATTAAATTATGTAAATCCTGAACTTAACAACAGAAACTTTATTTCTGAGCAATTCTGTTAACAGAAATAAGTGACATTACTTCAGCTTTGAAGTGATAAATAGGAATCGGAAAATTAGTCATGAAGTTCTGGAAACATTTCTGAGAACATCTTATTTGAGTCAGCATAAATTATGCTGTTTTTAGGTATTAACATTTTGTTTTCATTTGACAAATAGGATTCCCATGGGATATTCCCTGAGGTTACGCTGGGAACAAGTATAAGATGGGTGAGGGAGGATTGAGAACTGAGACTACAAAGATGAATCCATAGTTTCTGTCCTCAAGCAAGTCACAGGTCGGTGGAGACTGAAGACAGAAATGTATACAAATAAATTATGATGGAAGATGTGAAGTGCCATGGTAGAGAATATATGGTTGCTATAACAAACATTCAGTAAAGTACTTTATGCATGATCAGATTTGAATTTTACAGTGATATCTTGAATGACAAGTGTAGGGGATAATTCAGAGTTTGGGAGGTTGCAACTAACCTCGTTATATTCCAAAGATGCTGGTCCAAACTTAGTAGTGCCAACAAGGAAACAGACAATGATAGATACATGTTCAAAATCCACATGGTTTTTCCATATAGGATTTTATGAGTGGTGAGGGATGAAGAGTTAAGAAAGAGGATTGCTTCCTGGTTCTCCCTGGATAAAATTAAGAAGACAATATAGCTTTGAGGGTAGCAGAAATAATGGTGTAATTTTGTATTTGCTGAGCTTAAGCTACTACTGTGGGCCATTTAAAAAGATGAGATAACTAATATTTGAGAATTTTTACCAAACTTGTACACATCTAATTGTGTCTAGGAACATATGTAAGAATGTTTAAGCTTGATTTGTAAGTGAATATTAATTATCTTTAGCTTTGTAACTTTCAGCTTGATTCCATGACAATGTAGCATATTGGGGTAAGCTTGATTTTTTTTTTTTTTTTAATTCACCAGAATGTGTAGATTATTTTAGGATAACAAAACAAATAATAGCATTTATTTAGAACAACAAAGATTTATTTCTTACTCATACAAGGAAACTGCAATTTCAGATGATATTCCAAGGAAACCATCAAGCAAAGAATAGTTCAACTTTGCAATTCCAACATCAATTCCAATCAAGGATTGCTGCTGCACTGAAAGAGAACCTTAGGCCAGGCACAGTGCCTCACACCTATAATTCTGGCACTTAGGAAGGCTGAGGTGGGAGGATTGCGTGAGGCCAGAAATGTGAGACCAGCTTGGGCAAAAAAGTGGGACCCCATCTCTACAGAAAAAAAAAAAAAAAAAGCTGAGCGTGGTGATGCATGCCTGTAGTACCAGAAACGTAGGAGCCTGAGACAGGAGAATCACTTAAGTCCAAGAGGCTTCAAGAGCCGTGTTTGTGCCACTTCACTCCAGCCTGTGTGACAGAGGGAGACTTCGTCTAAAAAATAAAAATAAAAAAACAAAAAACAAAAAAATGAAAAAAGAGAGAGAGAAAGAACCTTGGAGAGGCTTCCATCAGCAATTAATTGTTTCCATCTTTAAGTGACATATGACATATGTTCCATCTGCATAGATTTATTTAGCTAAAACCACTCATAAAGCCATGCCTAAACTCAAGAGGGTAAAGAAGTTCTATACTGACCCTCATGTGCTCAGGATTTAATGGTAAGCAGCACTAATGTCTTCAACAGTTTTGAAGTCAGAAACACTTGAATTTCTCTACATAAGATCATATTGTCTACAAACAGGGACAGTTTGACTTCCTCCTTTCTAATATGGATACATTTTATTACTTTCTCATGCCTAATAACTGGTTAGAACTTTCAGTACTATGCTGAATAGAAATGGTGAAATTAGACATAAAGGTACATACTTTGAATTTGCTGTGAGTTTTTTTTTTTTTTTTTTTAATCATGAAGGGATGTTGAATATTGTCAAATGCTTTTTATGCATTTATTAAAATTATATGCTTTTGTCTTTCTGTTAATGTGGTATGTATCACATGTATTTATTTTATGCATGATTTATTTTGTACATGTATTTATTTGCATAAATTAAAGCCTCATTGCATGCCTGGGATGATTTCCACTTGATCATAGTGAATGTTCTTTTTTTATAATTATAAATTAATTATACAAGAACAATGGTAAGGAATCTTAAAATTAAATCTGAATTGTATTGTTATTAAGTGTAATTTTTTTTTTTTTTTTTTTTTGAGACACAGTCTCATTCTGTCACCAGGCTAGAGTGCAATGGCGTGATCTCGGCTCACTGCAACCTCCACTTCCCAGGTGCAAGCGGTCCTCCCGCCTCAGCCTCCCGAGTAGCTCGGACTACAGGTGCACGCCACCATGCCCGGCTAATTTTTGTATTTTTTAGTAGAGACGGGGTTTCACCATGTTGACCAGGATGGTCTCAATCTCCTGACTTGGTGATTAGGCTGCCTTGGCTTCCCAAAGTGCTAGGATTACGAGCATGGGCTACCTCTCCTGGCCTGTTCTTTTTAATGTACTGTAGGATTGAATTTTTTAGTATATTGCGATCTTCGATCCTGATCCGCCCGTCCACCCGCCCGCCTGCGTTCCACCGTCTGCCGTCCTGGCGGCAGCAGCAGCGGCGGCGGCGGCGGCGGCGGGCGTTGGCGGGCCTGCCCGTTGCTGGCGGCGCACCGGCCTGCCCGCCCGCCCGGCCCGTCCTGCCCGCCCGCCCGCCCGTCTGCCCGCCCAGCTGGCTCCTTCTTTTCTTTCCTGCATCCTTTGTTTGTATTAAAATCAAAGTTTAATACATCTTTGTAAATTTGACCTGAATTATTTTCCATTCTGTCTAACATATAGTCGAGGACAATTGCTATTAATTATTCTTTAAATTTTTGGTGGAATTCAGCAGAGAACCCATTAGGCCATGAGCTTCTCTTTGATGGAAGACTTTTTGTTACTGATTCAGTTTTCTTACTAATTTTTGGTGTGTTAAATTTTGTATTTTGACAAAATTTAATCTTCGCAGAGTGTATGTATCCAGAAACATTTAAATTTATCCTATGTTATCTAATTTGTTGGCATATAGTTGTTCTTAATAGTCTCTCATCTTCTTTTGTATTTCCGTGGTGTCAGTTGTAATGATACATTTTTCACCTGATTTTATTTATTTGAGTCTTCTCTCATTTTTTTCTTAAAGATTTGTGAATTTTATCTTTTCAATAATCCAACTCTTAATTTTGTTGATCTTTTAAATTGGCTTTAGTTTCTTTCTTAAATTTCTTTATAGAAAACCTTAAAGATTGTATCAAGAAAAACTGTTGGAACTAATAAATTCAGTAAAGTTTCAGGATGTAAAATCAACATACAAAAATCAGTAGTATGTGTATACACTAATAGTGAACTATCCAAAAAAGAATTCAAGAAAGCAATTTCATTTACAATATCTATAAAAAAAAAATAAGATACATGAGAATCAACTTAACCAAGAAGGTGAAAGATCTCTAAACTGAAAAGTATACAACCTTGATAAAAGAAATTGAAGAGGACAGAAATAAACGGATATATATCCCATGTTTACAAATTGGAAGAATTGGTACGTGGCTGTACTACCCAAAGCAACCTATCCATTTAATACAATCCCTATCAAAATACCAGTGACATTCTTCACAAAAGAAAAAAAATAATTCTAAAATGTATATGGAACCACAAAAAGACACAGAATAGCCAAAGTAACCCTAAGCAAATATAACAAAGCTAGAGGCATCACATTTCCTTACTTCAACATATACTACAAAACTAAAGTAACCAAAAGAGCATGGTACTGGCATAAAAACAGAGACATGAATCAATGCAACATAATAGAGATACCAGAAATAAATTCACGCATCTACAGTGAACTGATTTTCAACAAAGGTAAGAAGAATACACATTGAGAAAAAGACAATCCCTTCAACAAATTGTGCTGGGAAAATTGGATATTTACATGAAGAAGAATGATATTAGACCCCAGCCTCTCACCATATACAAAATCAACTCAATATGAATCAAATATTTATATGTAAAACCTGAAAATATGAAACTATTAGAAAACACAGGAGAAATGCTTTACAACATTGGGTTGTACAAGGATTTTTTTTTTTTTTAATAAAACTTCTAAAGCACAGGCAACAAAAGCAAGAATAGGCTAATTTGATTACATGAAACTAATTAGCCAAGTTGAAGAAACAACCTACAAATGAGAGAAAATATGTGCAAATTCTACATCTAACAAAGGATTTATATTCAGAATATATAAGAAACTTAACAACAAAAGAACAAATAATCTGATTTAGCAATGGGCAAAAAATATATATATATATATATATACATTTCTCAAAAGAAGACAAGTGATCAACAGGTATATAAGATATACCCAACATCACTAGTCATCAGGGAAATGCAAATCAAAACCACAATGAGATACCATTTTACTCTAGTTAGAATGGCTATTATCAAAAAAAACTAAAGAAAACAAGTTGTTGGCAAGGATATGGGCAAAAGGGAACACTTACACACATTGTAATCTAGTGGAGACATTATGGAAAGAAGTATAGTAGTTCCTCATAAAATGAAAAATAGAACTACCATGTGATCCAGCAATCCCCCCTGGTTATATATCCAAAGAAAATGACATCAGTAGGTCAAGTCAAAGAGATATCTGCACTTTTTTTTTTTTTTTTTTTTTTTTTTTGAGACGGAGTCTAGCTCTGTCGCTCGGGCTGGAGTGCAGTGGCCGGATCTCAGCTCGCTGCAAGCTCCGCCTCCCAGGTTTACACCATTTTCCTGCCTCAGCCTCCCGAGTAGCTGGGACTACAGGCGCCCGCCACCTCGCCCGGCTAGTTTTTTGTATTTTTTAGTAGAGACGGGGTTTCACCGTGTTAGCCAGGATGGTCTGGATCTCCTGACCTCGTGATCCACCCGTCTCGGCCTCCCAAAGTGCTGGGATTACAGGCTTGAGCCACCGCGCCCGGCTTGCACTTTCATACTTATTACAGAACTATTTATAATATCCAAGATACAGAATCAACCTAAAAGTACAAAAAGGGATGAATGGATAAAGAAAATATGGTATTTATACTCAATGGAATACTATCTGGCCATCAAAAAGAATGAAATGCTGTTATTTGTGGGAACATGAATGAAACTGCAAGATATCATGTTAAGTGAAAGAAGCCAGACACAGACAGACAACTATTGCATGATCTCACTCATACATGGTATATAAATAAAAGAAGTTGATATCTTAGAAGCTGAGAGTAGAACAATGGTTACCAGAGACTGTAGAGGGGAGAGGAGAGGAGAGGTTGGGGAGAGGTTGGTCAATAGATACAATTAGATAGAAAGAATAAATTTTGGTCTTCTATTTCACAGTAGGGTGACTATGGTTTACAGTTTAGTATTGTATGTTACAAAATAGCTACCAGATAGACTTTTGAATGTTCTCATCACAAAGAAAAGATAAAGGCACAGAAGTGACAGATACACTAACTACCCTGATTGGATCATTATGCAGCATAGATATGTCTTGAAACATCAAATTGTACTTCATAAATATATACAATTACAATGTATCAATTAAGAAAACAAATAAAATATTTTTAAAATAAATTTGAGTTTTAAAATCAGTTCTAATTTTTAAATACAAAAGCTGAGAATATTGGTGTTCCTCCTAGAATTTGGAATAAAATGCCAAAACTATCTAAATGTTCTAGCCTATTCCTCTATACATGGTGCAATTAGAAAGTACAGTTTGCTTGAAAACAGTATAGAAGTTAAATAGTTAAATACATGCTATGTGTACATATGGACTTTGAACAATAAACCTGCCCATACATACCAACCACACGTATGTCCATGAAAATTTGTTCTTTTAGGGTATATTAGAACATCTATCTTGAAAAATATGAACAAACAAGTAATCAACTTCAGGCTGTGAACTTATAAAGGCTTCCCTGTGCTTTGTAGATAAACTTGTTTTTTGAGAACCTTATGGAGCTTGTCTGTGATCTAATGCCCTTCATGTCTTTCTTTAAAACGAAGTCCCCTTTTGGATTTCTCATTATCAGATCGATCATCTGTTACAGTTTATCGGTCAATGGATGTTTGTTCATATTTGTAGTCAACAAATTTACATCTTCTCTGATTGTTGATATGGGCCAACTACATGACATGTGCAAGTACAATGATTTATTACTTGCCCATATATAAGAAGACCGATATCTTAGACTGTATTATACTTGCTAACATAGTTCCCTCAGGCTGGAATAATGCACAAAAAGCTCTTCACTACAACACTTCCTTGAGGACTTCCTTAGGGACAATGTCCATTGACTTTAACAGTAGTCTGCAAATCTTCTAAATGACATTTTGATTTTAGGCAGATGTTGGTTTCAATTACATAATATTTTTATTAGGAATATAAATTGAAAATTCCCAGTGAAGTCAACTAATTACATATTATTATCTTGAATGAGGTAATACATTGCAAACTATAATTTAATCCTACCTTAGTGGCTTCTATACATATGTCTGATACACACTAAAAAACTTAATTATTTTAAGCAGGTAAATATGGCTCAATATTAGAACATTGTATTTAATTTAGAAAATATTTAGTTTTGTAAAAAAAAAAAAAACAAAGTTTCCATGTTGTTACTTCTGTCTTTAAAATGTTTTTCATGTTTTATTAAAATCAAAATACATTGTTTTCTATAAAAATGATACAAATATTCCTTAAATTTTAGACTGAAAATCTTACTATTAGAAAGTTTTATTATACCCTAGTTATTTGTTTAGTTACTTGCTGTTAATAAGAGCTGACCTCCATTTCACACTAAGCGTGAGGTCATAAGGTACTATTAAAGGTACTATTACAAGTGTATGACATATATTAACTCATTTAATTAAATTAGTATTAAATTCTAATAGTTGCATGTAAATATATTAAAAATTAAGATTAGTAAAACTTAAAGTTTCTGTGAATAATTTTCAAATTAAAAATTAATTTTCCATTAAAACATTTAACAAGGCAAAAGATGTAAAATTATTTATTTTAAATGAATTGTTCCAGTAACAGTTGTTCATTGATAACATATCATTGAACACTTTTTTAAAAATTAGACACTTTAATTTGGAATCAATGTATATAAAGATAAAATGTTAGAATATGCATTTAATAAAAAGAAATAAAAAGTATAGATCAGTGCCTATATTTAAGAAGAAGTTCTCATTATGATTAGAAGTTTTCACTGTGCAAGTGGCAATTGAAAAAACAGTGTGTTTCATACTCAAAAGACTATATGTTTGCTAACTTTATTTTTTATTGTATTTGAGCAAACTCTTTAAGCTAATGACAAATCCAAGTTATGTGAGTTTAAAATGTGACAATACTAGATATCTCTAAAGTACTATATATCCCTAAAGTATTTGACAATACTGTATATTCCTAAAGAACTCTTAAAGATCTGTGATTATGTATCTTTCAGATATTTATTTATTGAGCATTTACAGTGAAAGAAGAATTATTAGATGCTAAAGAGGCATCTGAGTCATTACTAGAGTGTCAAATAATACATTTTGATTGAGTTAGTAAGGATATTAATTCTTTGAATTAAACAAATGAAAGCATGGTCAAAATTGTGTGTGTGTGGGAGGTGTAAATAAACAAATTAATGGTATTTTCTCATTTATCCTCAAATGTGCTACTAGTAAACACTACAAACATGAGTCTTTATTGTCTGTGTCTACTTTGTGTCACAATTAAAGGCTCTATTATTCCTCCAACTTAGAATTGACTATACCACTTATCTGCATGCATTTTTTTCTATCAATCTAGAAAATAACAAAGACAAGTAAAGAATAAATGATAACAACATTAATACCAATAGTTTATAATTATAAGTGCACCAAAGGAAAAATAAAGCAAAAATTAAAAGAACTATGTGAGTACAAAGCAGGTATATACAGCAGTATTTCTGACCCATGAATAAAAATTAAAAGGAAGATGAATTATATTTGGATAAAATGAGTAATGCCAAACAAGTATGAGTTTTGAGTTTGTCAGAAATTTTCGTATTAATGATGAGCTAAGAAGGTATCATATTTTAAAACAAAATTCTTCAGCAAAAGTCTAGGTTGTTAAATGTTTCTTAGGTGTTGGATGTGGAGATGGGTCACCCACATTTCTCGGGGAGTATCCTATTGCCACTGGTTTTAGGAGTGTAGATGGCAGGAAAGCTTCAGGAGCTTAAGGGATTGCCTGAGTTGAGGAGCTGCCTTGCCCAAGGTCACACCCATTTCCAGGGCAAGGCACATCTGCATATCTGTGACTGACAGAGGGAGGGATATAAAGGCCTAGACACTTCCACTTCAAGCAAAAGAACTCTGATTGGTCATTTTTAGCTTCATAAATCACGGGTCACCTAAGTTTCTGGTAACTGTGTGGAACTCCACTTCTACCTCTGTCTGGACTACTTTTTTCCCCCCTTGGTTCCACACACTAAACTCTGTCTCAACATCTGATTCCCAGAGAATCCAATCTGTAACATCTGATTCCCAGAGAATCCAATTTGTAACATCTGATAAATACAATGTAACTTGAAAAAAATAATGATATATAAAATTGCACTTCATTAGAATGACTGCTTTTCCCCCATACCTAGGATTAAGTTACATGTATTCATAGCTGATTTTCTGTAGAAAGCATGGAACAGACATGACATAACCCAGAAGAAAATGCTCTAAAATCAGTGATAACTGTGTTGTATTTGAAGAAATGAATAGGCCAGGATTCTGATGACAGTAATCATGCAAGCCAGAATCCAACAAAAACCTGGTTTGTTTTCAAACTGTGTAAGAATGTCAGAATTAGACATGCACTGTTAAAATAAGTGTAAAATTTAGACACATATCTTGTTTTTCACACTTTCTTTAAAAGGCAGCGGAGTCTCTAGTATCTTCTGTTTTACACACTAAACTATTTTGAAATCTGCCTATGATCACAGAATTTTTTGATGTGCTAAAGTGTTTAAAATACTCAGCTTTTAAAATTTCAATTAGTAAGTGCTAATTAGCATCTAAAATGAGGAAGAGGTCCCAGAGAGGCTGTAATAAAAACCAGGAAGATAACAAGTTGAGGAGACCAGTTAAGGAAGAAATTACTTTAAAATAGAGAAGGGTAAAATTGAAGGACAGAAGGTGGGAAATTAGAGAAAATAAAGGAAATAAAATATTCTGAAGAAAGGAAGGAAATGAACAAGGTCTTTTCTTCGCAAGGCTTACTTTTCTTGCTTTTGCTTTAAAATTAGATTCCAAAACTCATCTTTGTATACTTGAATGGTTTGATTTTATTTGATTTTATCTCACGATTGAATCTGACCAAAATGAAATTCCATTCAGCTACTAGTAGTTTTCTATTTCCAATAGTTAATAATTAGGGCAACAATGTATACTAACCTTACTGTCAGTGTTGTTCTTTGGTTTTAAATTGTACATATTTCAATAGAAACTTATAAGGTTTGGGAAAGATAACAACCCAATGCATTTTTTAATAATAGAAATTTCAGAAAAATCCCCTAAGAAATTATTTTATTCTATGAATTGACAACTCAAATATTTTAATTAGAAAGTTCTTCGTGTGTCTTATATGCCTTCCAATAAGGCAAATGTCAAATGATTGGCCATCTATGCTACAGGCAGCTGGAGACAATTCTTGAAATTCTTACAGGAGGGAGCCAAGATAAACATCAGTAAAACAATAGGTCATTGAGAACATCAACAAAACCATTCTTTAGTAAAGGAAAACAACAGAAGCCTCAGAAGGCAAAAATACAGCAGATGGCCCCAAGAATCTTTTGGACTAGGTTATTTTTGTGCTCAGGCCATAGCTTATGAAAGACAGTGAATAAAGTGGGAACAAATTAAGCATTGCATATGGATGTGGGTGTTAGTTTCTTAAGGTGAGAACCAAATTCACAAACCTAACATTAAATCAGAACTGTTGTTTCTAACTAGAATGGTATGCTGTATTGTTTACAGATAAGATTATGTAATCATGTTGAAATAATCATATGTTGTGGACACAGCCTTCTTGAATGAAATAATTTGGCTGAAACATAAACTGTGTTTATTTGCTTTGACCACTATTTTCATCAAGTCTTAAGTTGCTTTTTGTTTTCATAGTTTAATTGCTAAAAACATTGCATTTGATATTGCCAAATTGTTAAAAAAATAGAAAAAAATTTCAAAGAAATCAAAAACTTACTCTTCAAAAATACGTTTGTAAGAGCTTTATAAAGCAGTGTATACAAGTGTATGTGACTGTGTATGCATATGAATGTGTGTGCCAATGAACAAAATATCCTATTGTGTTTATCTTTGAAGGCCATAAAAAGGTGTTAATAGAATAAGGACATGTTCTAATGCAGTTTTGTGTTAATAAAGCAATAGTGGACAAGTGGTAAGTTATCATAATGTGAAAACTAGCACATTTTATAACTGCAATCTTTTTTTTTTTTTTTTTTTTTTTTTTTTGAGACGGAGACTGCAAGCTCTGCCTCCCGGGATTACGCTGCCTCAGCCTCCGGAGTAGCTGGGACCACAGGTGCCCGCCTTGTTTTTGTATTTTTTTTAGTAGAGACGGGGTTTCACCGTGTTAGCCAGGATGGTCTCGATCTCCTGACCTTGTGATCTGCCCGTCTCGGCCTCCCAAAATGCTGGGATTACAGGCTTGAGCCACCGCACCCGGTTATAACTGCAATCTTAATGAATTTTCATAAAACTTTTCACAGTTTTAAGAATAATTTCAGCTTTCCTCTTACAGTTTGGACTAATCATATTAAGGAATTAAAATTTGAAACTTATAAAGCATAGTACAGTCATGTTAGTTATCTAGCATCTTCTTTATCTTCATTTGTCATTGAATATTGTCCAAATTCCTCAGTACTCCACATTGGCCCTTATTGCCATGCAGTATGTATATGTGTGGGATTACAATTCCTGATGGAGGCACTTGGAAAAGAGATGGGAGAAATGGGTGAGTTGGGTTTATATCAACTTGTTACAAAGACTAGGGAGTACTTGGAATTTAGTGGACGGGACAAGTGATGTTTAACATCCCTCAAGTAATATGTCTGAACAAAGAAAAATTTGTTCAAATTGCCAGTAATACTTCTGCTGAACAGCACTTCATCATAATCTGACTTGACCATATTTCTGCTAGCTTAGATTCATTTCATTCTAATTCACACACTACATCACAGGCAACCTGAGCATCCTATCTTCTATAACCTGGGTCTTTGTGCATTGTTTCCTTTTCCTGAAATGCTTTTCCTTTCTTCCACTCCCTGCCAACATGAAGCTAGACAAGAAACTACTTTTCCCTGTTTCAGCCCACAGGTGGCTTCCTTAGCAAAGTGTTCCCTAGCTCCCTCATGATTCATTAGTTATTTCTCTCTCTGCATCCGCAAAACACAAACCATTCCACTAATACTATGTGCACACCTGTTTGTCTGATTTAATGTTGTTTGCATGCCGCTGCCTTCAGACAATGAATCACTTCTTATTCATCTTTGCATATGGAGACTCTAGCACATTGAAATCTATGTGTTCATTAAGTGCCCAATTAATGTCAAATGAAAAAAAAATATATACAAAGAGCGTATGAAAAAGTGAATATATCTATGCAAAAAGTAAATACATGCAAAGACATGTTACAATATTTGATCTAGGAAAGTGCTCTTGTTTTGAAAGAAATATCGCACATATACACTCAAAAATTATGAAAGATTTATGATACAGTACACTACATTTATAATTCTAATTATATATAATTATATACATATATTTATATACATATATATACCCAGAGAGAGAGAAAGAGACAGAGAGAGTCAGGTTCTGTGAAAATTGCTGGAAATTAGAAGTATAAAGGCCAATATTAGTATGTACCCTCACAAATATTGCAACATTGGGGAAGATAGATGATTAAGCAAATGAATAAAACAAAGTTTAGTTACTGATCTGAACCGTATTTAAATTCTTACTTCTGTGTAACCTTTAAAAACGTACTGAATATTTTTGAATTTTAGCTTACAAAATATATAAAATTTAAAAGGAGACACTTGTTCTCACTTACTGGTGATTATGTTATGAGGATTAAGATAGATTATATAATGATCTAAGACAATGTCTGGAATGTGAGAAGTCTTTGATAATTGATAACTAATCTATGAAAACTATAAAATTATTAGAATGGCTTTTTCTGTGCCTTCTCTTTTTCTCATAAAATTTTAAGAATTAATATTTCATACTACATTTTACACTCAAAAACATAAAATTTGCTTACAGTATTTTATATGTTTTCTCAATTTTTATGTAATAATATATTAGTTATTTATTTCATAGGCCAGTTTAGATTTAGATCCCCCGAACACTCTTTAATATGGCTTTTGACAAGTTAGCATGAATTCAGGAATGTATCAAAGTACAATCAAGAACAATGTTTTACTTTTTCTTTGCTTTTTGTTAGTGTGACTTATTTCCCTCTGGCTTTTTCAGCTTTCTCTCAAGTTAATACTTTCTCAACTCTTAGATGCCTGATATCTTGTCTTGCCATTAATCACTGTGAAGTTAACAGCCAGTACAACTCTCAGTATTATCTTGAGTTTAATTCTGTCTACACAGCAATGAATCAAAGTCATGAAAACAGAGGATTGTACCTCTTCAAATCAAAGCATTTAAAAACATTTATATCATTTAAACTTTCAGGCTTAAAAATACTTTTAGTTCTGACGATTTTCTCTTTGAAGTTAATATACTTTAAACACACTATCTGGTAAAATTTTACTTGAGGAAAAATTATTAGTTAGGTATAATTATCGAAAGTGATTTTGCCAAAAAAAATCATGGTTTCATTAAAAGTATTAACATATAGTCATTTTTTTTTTTCTAAAACTAATGTTTCTGTGTTTATTTCTCAATATTGATGTATTATATCTTGTGTCTTAACACCCTTTGAACAAATGATAAACTGTAAATTTGCTACATATATGATAAAACAAGTGATCAGTTGGGTCCACTAATTGACATTAGACAAAGTGACTGTCTAATGTTTTTGAAAATATTTTTCTATGATTGATTAAAAAACCTCTGAGTATAAATAATAACCATATTATTTATACTATGAGAATTTTCAAACTCTACTACTTTTAGTTCAAATTTTATTTCTCCTAAATTATGAGTAGTAAACATGACTCATATTGCTATTACAAGCTAATTGGGAATTTTTTATGTGGAAAATTATATATCATAAAATTATGGAGACAGTTTAGACATTTAAACATTCAGTACATATTAACTTGTTTCTAAAATATTATCTCTTAAAAAAGGAAGTTCAGAGAACATCAATAAAGTAGAATTGAATTCAAGATTTTCCATTCTGGTTAAATATGAAAACACTATATATTATTTCTATATAAAGGCAAATATTTTAAAAGAATACCTTTTTGGTTTATTTCTGCACTGTTGATACTATGTCTTAGCACACATCTCATCAGTCAGTCATACCCATGATTTTGCTATCTGTTTGAATACATGCTTTGGCTGTATTCAATTTTTTTCCTAATCAAAAGTAACTTTGAATAAACCTAAAATCACATGAAGGAGGAAATCATTAGATCCAAAAAGGGCTACAAGTTTAGCAATTTAAAATATAAATTAGCAGGCAAATTTAATTTTATGCTTTTATGTTTGAAAAAAATGGTAAAATTTTATTCAAAATAATTATCACTCTGATTTTTATATACTTAGGATAATTTTAGAGTTCAGTTGTTAAAGATGAATATTATTATACTTCCCTAATAAACTATAGGCCTGAGCAAAGCAAGCCTTAGCTATTTTTATGTGATCAGTACACAGGATTAATAAAAGCAATCATTTTCCACCTAGTACAAAAAGTTATAAGAAATATTCAATCATGGTGGATTGCTGAACCCAGACCTTTGGCTTGTCATATTAGGAACAGTTAAATAAGCATAAAAGTAATTATCAAAACGTTAACAACCCGAACTATCCAAGGAGTTTAAACGACATTTTTTTTTCCAGGTACTAACTTGGTAGGCATTAAATTCACTTTCATTTGTTAATGCAGCATTTATTCTAGAGATCTTTTATCAGATTAATCAAGAAATAAATGCTATGCATAACATATTTGGATGTTAAAACTAAAACAAGATAAGGTCTTAGGTGTAGACAGGTAACAAGCTAGTGAAGACTTAAAAAGTGTGAATTAATTGAATACATCAATGAGAAATGGAAGAGCAATATATTGATCTTGCTTCCAGCATCTACGTATAGATATAATCAAAGAGTTGATATAGTTCATTACTTTTCTAGGAAATAAAGGAATTTGTAAAGATGGCCTATTAGGATCTGTAGCAGAAAATGTCATAATTGCAACTAATAATATTTATACTAAATGTTAATCTTGGCTAGAATAGAAGTTCCTAACATAGAAGACCTAAGGTAGACTGCCTAGCAGAATGTTTACCTGGTATCAAAAAAACCCAATATTTAAAAGGAGGATCAGAAATACTTTATAATTGGCCTAAAGTCACATAGCTTGTAGGTGCCTTACAGGATTACAACCCAACCCTCTCCAAAGACTGACCTTTCCACTAAGCTACCCAGCATCCTGGTCTCCTCATATTAGTAGGCCTTGTGGCAAAATAAACACCACTTGTTTATGTTCTTTTTATATATCCTTCCTTGTGAAGGAGGGGGGAATAAATCAATTAAATCATCTTTAAACAAGATGACTTTGAGTCCCATTCCGTACTTGTTTAAAGTCAAAAGTTAACACTGTGTTGTTGTATTTTAAATCCACAAAGTCAAAATTTAGTCTGGGAAGATTTATTGAATATAAGATTTTGAAAAATAGTGACTGAAGTTAGTAAAAATATGTATTTTGAGAGTATATTGAAGAATAGTGACTCCAGTGTACAATGGGAATATGTGGGTTAAGGAAATTGATTACTCTGGTTCCTTGACAGCAATTCTCAGTAATATGCATATAATTAATGTTCTAATAAAACTGCAGTCTTTAAATTTCAGACACAGAAACAGGGAGCTTATTTTTAACCATTAGAACCATGCTTTGATAATTATTATTAAAGTCTATTATTACTATTATTATTACTTGTTCCATCCAGCTTAGGTTAACTAAAGTGTTCTTCTGATCTTGTGTATATAAGGAAAAAGGTATAGGAACTAACATGAGGATTAGCTTAGACTTTTTCATTTAATTTAGACTTATGTTTGATTAATATTCTTAACAGTAAGGGAATATTACTACATCTATATGTGTATATACATATATGTACATATGTATATGTGTATATGTATGTATATATGTACATACATACATATATGTGTGTATATATACGCACATAAATATATATATATTTTTTTATTTTTATTTTTATTTTCTTTCTTTTTTTAATGAGATGGAGTCTCGCTGTGTCACCCAGGTTGGAGTGCGGTGGCGCCATCTCGACTCCCTGCAACCTCCACCTCCTGGGTTCAGGCATTTCTCCTGCCTCAGGCTCCCAGGTACCTGGGACTACATGCACCCACCACCGTGCCCTGCTAATTTTTTGTATTTTTAGTAGAGACAGGGTTTCACTATATTGACCAGGATGGTCTCATCTCAATCTCCTGACCTCATGAGCCGCCCCTCTGGGACTCCCAAAGTGCTGGGATTACAAGCATGAACCAATGTGCCTGGCCTATTCATTTTTTAAATTTATGAAAAACAGTTGTTTATAGCAGTATGAAGTAATAAAATTGCCCTACCATAAAGTGAATAATAAAATTTCTAAGTTCTTAAACTTTAGAATGTGTAAGAATATTCAAAATTTAGAATTCTAAGCTCATGTAATTCAAACCCAATAATCTAAATCAATAGCCCTGAGGTGAGACTTGATATCAACTATAAGGTATAGATATTTAGATAGGAAGTAAAGCATCAGGTATTTCAGGAGTCATTGAGCTAGAAATTTTCATGTATAAGGAACTCTAATTATTAGAAATATTATAGTCACATATTTTTAAAAGAAGAAAACACAAATAACTACGTGGTCTAAATAAAATTACTATAAATTCTAAAGGGGTGTATGAAGTAAATAAACCAGGCTTTCAGTTACAGAACAGTCATATTTGGGAATAAATCATGTCACAAAAAAAGAAAAAGATCTCAAGAAGGCCTCTATGAGGAAATGACATTTAATTCTTCAAGAAAGCAAATTCAATGGCTTCACGTATGACTTTGGTCTTGAACTTGCTATGTCATTCCTTGATATATCTGAGCAGGATTTAGAAAACAGTACTTCTGAATGTCCTTGCAAAGGTCAGTTCACTTCTCTGGTTCTCAGCGTCCTCCTCTGAAAGCAGTAGAATTTGAAGTAGATATATGTTTAGTCCCTTCGAGTTCTACAGCTCTATGTTTTTAGGTTGACTTTCCTTACTTTACCTATTTCATAGACCCCACATTTAAATGGTGCTAAGGAAAAATTCCTGTGTTCCTCAGAATATTTTCCACTGTAATTATATTAACATAATCTTTTTGATCACACAGTTTTGATCTGCAACTGTCTGTCAACACATAGAACAGTTGGAAGACCTAACTGTCGAGTGAATTTTTAATAAGTCCTGGAAAGGTTTTGTCATTTCATCTCAGAGGATTCATGATTTCTAAAGTACAATTCTCTCATAATGTATTTTCAAATAAGAATTTTAGAAAATAGAAAAAACTGTTCATGGACATTTTTAAATAGAACAGTCTAAAACTAACAAAAATAGTGTGAAAATATTAAAACGTAAAAGTTCCTTAATAATATAAATATTGAGGTGATACAAAATATAAAAAATATAAATCCTGTGGAGAAATAATGAACAATTAATGAATTTCATAAAACTCAGTATTATGCTATGTGGATATTAAACAATGGAACTAAATAAATACTAATAAAAATGGTTTGCAGTGAAAAATATTATCAGCGAAGTACACACATTTCTTATTGCTCCATGGTTCACAAAACGTGAGAAATGAAGGCATTAATGAGTTTAATTAATTAATTTTATTTTTTCAGAAGCATATTAGTTCCTATGATATGCCAAACACACACACACACACACACACACACACACACACACACACAGTTTAATATGTATACACATATATACACTGGTTAAATATATATATTTTTATATATACAGACACTCTTTTTATATATATATATACTGTTTATATATATATACTATATATACTGTATATATACACACACATATATATACTATGTATATAGTATATATATAAACAGTATATATATACACACACACACAGTGTGTATATATATATTTTTATTTTTATTAAAATAAAATATACACAGTGTATATACATACACACTGTGTGTGTACATATATATACAGTATATATATATATATATATATATATATTTTATTTTTTTCTACACAAAGGAATTAAGTCAGGTTCCTAAAACAGTACTCCTCATGAAGCAGACATTAATATAAATTAATGTCATTAGTTCTATCAAAAAAATTTCTCAAAGATACTTTATGCTACATCCCAAACACCTTCCAGTGTAGAAGTATATGATATGAGTACAAAAAAAAAAATTAGCTTTACATGGTCAGCTTTATGAGGATGTTTATGGAGGAAATGTGGGGAAGACTCATTGAAGACAAGCAAAAATTACTTGTGAGCCGTAAAGTAAAAGATATCACAAACTTGCACATCTTATTAATATGTTTCTCAAACTCTGTTCTCTGGGATTTTTTCTTGATATTGTAATGTGTCTTCCAAATGAGGGAAATTTTCATTTTCATAACATTTAGAAAATGTATTAAATTAAAGTCAAGAGGGTTTTTGGTTTTGTTTTTGGGGTTTTAATTTTTTTATTGAAAGTTGTTTATACACTAATGTGCATTGTAAATTTTCAAGACCAGTTCAAGTAGACATATGGTATGGAATCTATCAAATGTTTCTCACTCCTATTTCATCTTGGAACTATTTATGCATAGACGGCCCTGTCCAGTGAGCATTGTTTAGGTATCATTGTTTATCTATCACTATGGAGTAAAGTGCATGCTTGAACAATTGCTGAAAAAGCCACTGCAACTTTAACTTCACCTTTATTTTAAGCTCATCTGTATTTATCCATTCGTTCCATTGACTTTCACAATTATGTGATTTATCCTTATTGAATAACTTAGTTTTTTTTCTGAAAACTGTATGCACTAAAACAGCTCTTTAACCTTCCCAATGCTGTTTTATTTGCCTGAAATACCTGCTTCTCCTTGTCTGCTTGACAAGCACTTATTTGCCCTCCACTGTCACCTTTTATCTTTGGATTCAACTGGCCATTATGAACTGTTCACTCATTTGTCTTTTATCAGATGTTTAAAGATAGATTCACTATAGTACTTTTCATATTATAGTTCTATGTCTATGAATGTTTGTTGAGTTTAATTAAATTGAAATATAGGAATGAGAACTGGGCACGATTGGGGTAGAAATTGTGAGGACACACATAAGAGCCAAGAAAAACTGAAATATAACCAAAAAGATGAATGTTTAAATTTGGAGGTGCATTTGACATGGACAAAAAGCATAATGCCAGAGACTGTTTTATCAAATGTCTGCACAAAGGAGATATCAAAAACACTAAGTTATTACAATAAGAATAAAAATGAATCTTCCCCATTTGAAAATATTTTTGTAACAGTTTTTTATGCCAAGTTTCTTAAAGAAAATTCTTCTATACAGTTCTTAAAGAAGCATACATGAAGTGCTCTTTAAAATGTTAAGTTACGTTAGCATGTCCATATGTTATTCTGTGGGTAAATTCTATACTTAAATATCATATGGTAACCAATCTAAATTACTATCTTTATTTTCTCAATTTCCCATTATAATTGTGGTGATAATGATGAAAGAAAGTGATTTCCATGAAAAAACTGCATACTGAAGAAATCCTAAAATTCCCAAATCCCCTTTTTCTTCCTGTATTTTCAGCTATCATCTAAGAGTTAATGTTCATGCATGAATTTGCAAATATCCTAATAGCAAACAGGTTTAAACTCATATTACCATTAAAAAACACTAATGTATGTTTTTCTCTCTTTAACCCTGTAATTAATTTTTGACACTGAGCACACTCATAATTGTAGTTATTAGGATATTGCTTTATTATTTTGAAATGAATTTTACATTGTGAGCCATTTTAGTAAAACAACAGGGTTGCATAAATTCAGTGGAATCATCTGCAAAATTTTCTGTAGTATAAAGAAAAAGAGAAACATAATAAATTAAGTTTTCCCTTTATATATTTTAGAATAGAAATTCTATTCTGCTACCAGACTTTCTATTCTGCTACCAATCAGCCAGCTTACACAAAAATACTATGCTTTATTACTTACTGTAGATTTCTAGTTTTTATTTTACATACCTGTTAAAATCTGCATTTCCTTTGTGCTTGCTACAGAATTGTCTTGGACATTCTTGACTGTTTTTGAGTATTAAGTTGTAGGTTTTGATTAGAAATTTCCTGAATTTGTAAATTAATTTTGGGAGAATGGTTTCTTTAAATAAATTGTTCAAATTTCAATCATTCTTCAACTCTATATCTATTTAGATTTTTTAAATTTTCAATAAATATTTATAATTATCTTCATATATATCTTGAACATCTTGTCTAAGTATTTATTGAAGGTATATAGGACATTTATCTATTTTGTGTATTGACATTTGCTCTAGCAATCTAGATGAATACTTTTTCTGAAAGATTGTCTTTCACTTTGCTGATTTACAATATAGAACAGGGTTCTTAACCATTTGCAGCAGAATACTACTGTGTCACAATTGGTTTACAATTGAGGAAAGATATTGATCTGGTTCCTTTAGCAATTTCTGTGTTTCCCCTGAAATGAAAAATGCTGGGAAACACTGAATAGACAATCAAAACATCATTTTTTTCTTCTTCTTTTTTCCTCTTGTCACATTGCTCTGGCTGAGTCCTTTCGTTTGGCTTTGAATAGATGTGGTGATTGCAGTCTACCTTCTCTTGCTCCTGCTTTTCAAATAAAACATTTGTAATGTTTCACCATTAAAAATGATGAAAAAAATAATGTCTGTTGTTGGTTGTTAGTAAGTAGCAATTGTCAGATTTAGAAATTTCCCTTTCATTCCAAATGCCCTGGCACTTAATCTTCAAAAGTATGTGGAATTTTATTAAATATTTATTCCAGCATCCAAAAAGATGATCCATGATTTTGTTTCATTCCATCTGCTAATATGGCCAATTACACTGATAGTTTTCTTTGCTGCTCGACTTTTCTTCTACTCTTGGTTATATGTATTTTAAAATTAAATGCTCTGTTTAGTGTTATATTGATTTGTTAGGGCTATCGTTAAAGAAAAAAAAAATACTATGTACTGGGTGGCTTAAAAACTAAAATTTAGTATTTTCACATTTCTGGAGACTAGAAGTTAGAGATTAAAGTGTCAGCAGGATTATTTCTTCTTAGGCCTCTCTCTTTTTGGCTTTTAAATGGCTGTCTTGTGTCCTCACATGGTCTTCCCTCTGTGCCTCTATGTCCTAATCTCTTTTACTTATAAGGACACTAATCATACTGGATCAGGACCCATCCACATGTCCTCATTTACCTTAATTATATCTTTAAAAGCCCTATGTACAAATATAGTTACTTTCTGAATTATTGGGGTGGGGGCTAGGACTTCACCAAATGAATTTTGATGAGGACACAATTCAATCCATAGTAAATGTGAAAATATTTCTATTAAGGCTTTTTTCATTTACAGATAATTGTAGATCCACATGCACTTGTAGGAAATAATAAAGATTCCATGGGCCCTTCACCCAGTTTCACTGTAAAGTTAACAATTTAATCTCTCCATTTTTACTTAGTAATTCCATAAGAGACCACAAACATGCTTATATAATTATTTCCTTTTAAGTTTTCCTGATAATAAGACTATAAAAAGGCATCTATTGTTAAATAATATGTATTTGTATTCATGTATATAAAACACAATTCTGTTAGAAAACTAATGAAAATAGAACTACTAAACAGCAAATCATAACTGGAACTGTTATAATATTTGACTTACAGAAATCCCTTGAAGTCTCATAAAGGCTTTATCATCGTAAACAATTAATATTACATGGATACTTTCATTTACTGTCCCACAAGGGCAACATTTAATTATATAGGTAAAATTTTAAACATGCTGTTTTTTGAGGTTATTTTATAATGCTGTAACCAATTAATGAAATGCAATAGGTATAATAATTTGTCTTTCAATTTTTTTTCTTAAATCAGATAGAAAATATCTTATTTAACATAAAATCTGGCGACTTTAGATGTGATGTTAATTTATTCATCTATTAATTATTTAAGATACTAACCCAGTTGGCCAGACACATTGTCTCACACCTGTAATCCCAGCACTTCGGGGAGGCCTAGGCGGGTGGATCATGAGGTCAGGAGATCGAGACCATCCTGGCTAACACAGTGAAACCCCATCTCTACTAAAAATACAAAAAATCAGCAGGGCGTGGTGGCGGGTGCCTTTAGTCCCAGCTACTCAAGAGGCTGAGGCAGGAGAATGGCGTGAACCTGGGAGGCGGAGTTTGCAGTGAGCCGAGATCGCGCCACTGTACTCCAGCCTGGGTGACAGAGCAAGACTCTGTCTCAAAAAAAAAAAAAAAAAAAAAAAAGATACTAACCCAGCAATAAGGCAAAATACAAGTCATGCAGAATACTAGTCCCTCTGTCCCCAAAAGCCTATGTGTAATAAATATTAAGTATACTAGAAATAGTAGAGATAATTAGATAATAAAGGTACAGAAAATAAAGAGATATTTAATTGAAATGAGGCAAACAGGTCTTCACAGGGAAGTATCGATATAAATTAAGCCTTAAAATATTAATACATTTTCATATTAAAGGAACATTTTAGATGTAAAGAGTAGAATACGTCAATGTTTCTAGCATTAAATGCATCTTTCAGGAGAAGAAGGATGATGAGAAGAGATTTTGGGCTCCCTGCAGCCTCTCATAGATGAAACGTTTAAGTGACAATTTTAAAATGTTCCTTATTTAAAAATTTATGCAAACCTAGGAAAATGTCATTGATATAACCTTTTGTTGTTGTTGTTATTGTTGTTTTAATATTGCCCCTTCCTTCTGCAAAATTTTATGTGACAGTATTTGGTACTTCTCTTCATCTGTGGATAATGACTCATGTCTTCAACAAGGTCCACATTCTTAGCAAAGTTTAGTTCTTGAGGACTCTCAGCACTATGCTGCACTATTTACTCCTCCACATTGTTCTCCAGCCACTCTGCCTTTTTAAAATTTTCACTGAAGAATCAGGGAAAGTAAAAAATGGTTTATGTGGGATGATTATGAGGTCAGCTGTATTTCTGTTGCAAGTGTGATGCTTAGGAAGAACTGTGACTGATGTGGTAGGAAATAGAGGTCCTTGACTGTCATTCTCTGAACCACAGAAGTGATTTGAAGAAGAGATATATTTCATATTTCAAACCTCATTCTCAAATTAAACCCAAACATGGCATTTCAACTCATTAATTTTTCCTCTGGGCCAAAACAAAGATTAAAAGTAAATGAAATTAATTAAAGAGCCAAATCCTGATCAAGTAAAATAAAAGGAAGTGCATATTCAAATGTTAAAGTCATTACTTGGTTCATTCTAGTACCATTTTTATTAACAAACATAAAGCTATCAAATTATTAACAACTCCCGAAATATTTCTATTTTGCCTTCTGCAAAATGTAATAAGTCTGTCCCTAAGAGTCTGTAGGCTGACCCCAAATTTTAGATGTTTCACAGCCACTAAACTTGGGTGGGTGTTATTACTTTCATCTCTCATTTAATGAGTTTAGACATGATTTAATTATTTCCATCATTTCTCCAAACTCAAACATTCTCTTAATCACAAATTTGTAGCACTGAAAAGAGATGAACATGAAAATATAATCTTGTTGAAGCATTCTGGTTTATTTGAATCATGTACCCTGGTGAGTCCCACAACATGTTAAGACCGGGAATGACTAGAGTCCATTAGGTCATGTTTCAATGCCTCCAATTGCAGATGAAGTGACTAACACTCTAGAAGAGCTAGTGATTGTCATAAAATTGATCCTTCCTTGCCCTTTAAAATACCATCTTCACCTGGACTCCTGGACACTATATATTGGCTTTCATGTCTTTGCTATCTTCATTTCCTTTGTATTTTTGTCTAGTTTTATATATTTAAAAACAATCCATAACCTGAAAAGGCTCAATAGACTTTCCCCATGGACTCCACAGTTTTGTATCTAACTGCCCACTTGACGTGTTTCCTTAATGGTACCTATTATATGCTGATGTATCTTAAATTCAACAATGTAACTCAATTTCACAAAACAAATACGTAATATCTACCCCCTCCCATTCCTCCCTTAATTATCAATCTATCTTCCAAGTTGGCCAAGGTTAAAAAACAAACTAAAACCTTGCAGTTTTTCTTCTTGACTTCTCCTTTCTCTTACATTCATATTTAATCTCTCAGAAAAGTTTGTTGCTCCTACCTACAAAATACATTTAAAATCTGACCACTTCTCACCCATTTAATTGCTGCCATGTCAGTAGCAGCTTCTGCTTTTACCTCCAACATCAGTGAGAACAATTCTGCTCAAATATGGGTCAGAGCACATCAATTTGCTAAATTCCCTTCTGTGCAGAATCTCCTATATCACTAAGAAGAGGAGTCGTCAAAATGCTGTATAAGGACCTAAACTGTCTGACCTCCTTTCCTTTTGCACCTGGTCTCCCACCTCTGTATTCCTCTCATTCTTTTGCAGTCATCTTGGTCTTCTTCTGCACGGTTAGGCATTTCCTTACCACATTATTTAAAAATGAACCCTATACCCATCGCTGAGCAACCCCACCTTCTTTTTTTTTTCATAATACTTGTCTGTATCTAAATTATTATAAATTACAATGGTTATTACATAATCATAGATTTTGTGTATGTATGTGCCTATATATGTACTTATTTTTCTGTGTTCTCCCACCAGAATGTAAGTTCAAGGAGGTGACATATGGTTATCTGTTTTGTTCATTATTTTATCTCCAGTCCCTAGGAAAGCATCTGACACAATAATTTTATGTTTCATATAAATAATTAACTTCAAATAAAAAACCCTATTTATAAAACTGCTATTGCATTCCTGTCTTATGAAAAGCTTAATCTTTACCCTTACTCTGAAAATACAGCAACAATCCTCTAATGTTCTATCTACAAATATGAGTAATATTTCAGAAGATTTTAATTAACTAGGTTTAGAGAATGCCGTTATTATTGGATATTTTCTTGGTTTCCAGAAGGAATCTAGTGAGGAATTGTTTGGGGTATTCTAAATTATTTTTAAAATATACAATAACAACCTCCCACCAGAGATAGTTGCCCAACATTACTAAATACAAGCATTGTGAAATATATTTCATCTTTGAAAATTCAGACATGTTCAAAGAATGATGAATTGCATTTAATTTTGTTATTTATGCATGAGTTTAATGTTAAAATAAACATTATAACTAAAATTACTATCTCACATTTTAAAACTTAGTTTGACTTTATTCTTCATTTTCATTATGACAATTACAGGCATTTAGAGATAATGTGACACAGATATTACCTAATAAAATTGATTTTAGAACAGCCAGTGATCATGAATATAATCTGAGCAATTTTTTTCAACACATAATATTTCCACCTAATAACGTTACTGTCATGTATAATGAACAAATATTGATGATCGATAATGTAGTGTTTTCAACATATTTAAAGAATGAAAGCTCCCCAGAAGAGAGAATAGTAAATTACAAATAATATATTATTTATATTATTGTCATAAATATCATATACATATTAGTTGACTTCCTGGGATCTGGTAGTATCCATCAAAGGAAAAAGGTTGAATAGCAGACAACTCTCCTCAGAACAGAGTAAGGAGGAATACCAGCAATGAAAGTGAAAGCAAAGTATGAAGTATGGGACAAAGAGACACTGATACAAAGGGCATTGAGAAGTAACAACCCAAGATACAAGATGGTGATACTAAGGAGCAAAGGAAAAGGTGTTTCTGAAAAGGAGGTCATGATCCACACTTTAAATGCTGCTTTCCTGACAGGTCAATTAACAAAAATGGTGAAAGAGTTCACAATGGATTCTGAAGTAAGATGGTTGTTAGTGATCTTGTCCACAATTTGGAGTGACGGTAGAAAAGGCAAATTGAAAGTAGTAGTGTAGAAGATTCTTAAGTGCCCACTTGGTGCTCTACTCCACTGTGGCAGTATTTGTATCTAAAGTGTTAGACATAGTTCCCTCTTCTTTTTCCTCTGCTTTTCTTAAGAAGGACTTTTTCACCACGGCCGTGTGCTGCATCTCACCTGAAGACAGCAAGTCTCAGAGGCTCACCCAAGGCCCTCCACCTAGTATCTGGGTAATACTGCTGGTTATTCAGGACACAAGGACTCTTCAGGTAGCAGTTAATGAGTGCTGCCAGGACTGGATCCTTTCCTTCAGGTCAGCAGGTTCCTTTCTGGCCCAGGATGTGCCTAGAAATGACACCTGGCAGCTTGGGCCTGGAACAGGGGTCTCATGACTCTGACTGGTGTCCTATCCTGTGGCTGATCAAGATCAAAGATGCAAGATAAAGTCCTCCCCACTCTTTTCTCTCCTTTGCTCGAGCAGAAGGAAAGGGTTAGGGTTAGCCTAGGTCTAGGGAGGGTTAATGCCAGCATTCCCTTAGCTGCCCCAGCTGGTGTCCTTGTGTGTCACATGCCCCACAAATCAACTGTATCAGCTTACTTCAGTGCTAGGACTTGCCTATGAGTGGCAGTCCTTATGGCCCAGATTGCCTTTCAAGTTTACTTAGAGACCGAGAACATTTTGGACCTCAGTGGCAAGGTTTGTGGGACTCAAGTCAGGGCTGCTGGTATTAGTTGTTCACCTCTGGCTAAGGTTGTTTAAATGTTTCATTTGTGGGTGGGTGTCAGATGACTTTGGTCTGGTTTTTCTTTCTCTTGTAAGAGAACAGCACTGAGTTCAGTGCTGTTTTGACTGATATGAAGTTAAAACGGGATACCATGAGTGCTCACCTCATTTTGGTTATTGTGACGTGTTTTTCCCTTGTAGATAGTTGTTAACTTTGTGTCCTTGAAGAGGAGGGATGATTGATGGAGCCTTCTATTCTGCCATCTTGCTCTACCTGTCAACCCCTGGTTCAGACACAAGAGTTTATTGTTTATGAAAATATGCAAATTGCTCATATTTCCTATGCTTCACTTATCTATAATGGTAATAATGATACTACTATCTGATAGGTTTTTATGAGGATTAAAACAGCTATCCATGTAAAGATATTAGAACACTGCTTGGCATAGTAAACTAAAAATATTACTAAAAGTATTATTATAAAACATAAACTATTATTGTCATTACAATAATTAAAAGCATCTGTCCATCAAGTGTTATTTTCTTCATTTATTTTCCAAGCCATTTTCATTAGCCTGAAATTATTTGTATATCTATTTTTGGAAACTCATCATAAATAAGAAAAAATTCATTCTCAATGTTTCTCCATAGACAATACATTTTATTCTCTTTTGCTCGTTTTATTGTATAGTGAAGTGCCCATATCATTTGTTTATAGTGTGTAATCTGGAGGGTTGGTGTTACCAACATAAATTAGCAAATTGAGTTTGGAACCAATGAAGTAAGAGTATTAGAGTGTGCTTGATACTGCTGTATATGGACAATGAAGCCACTATGACAGGGCTCAGATATTAGTATTTAGCTTTCCCTTTGGCTATAAGGCTATAAGAAATGAAGTTGTTAGTATTTAGCTTCATTTCTTTGCCTGCTGGAAAATGAATAACTCTGCCTCACTGTTTTGTTTTGTTCTGCTTTCAATTTTTTATATCCAAGTGGAAGAATCCCAGAGGCTGGAAGAGTAAGCTGCTTTATAATACTTTTGAGGATTAGTGGTTATTAAAGGGAGATTCTACATAGTTTATTTCTAGTTGCACACCATGCACTGGCCCCTAGTAATTTTTCTTCCAGTTAATTGTTGCTACAAGTGTTGTGCCAGAGCATCTTTTCTTTTTTATTTTTTTCTGTGACAAGAGTTTTGCTCTCATTGCCCAGGCAGGAGTGCAATGGCGCAATCTCCGCTCACCACAACCCCTGCCTCCTGGGTTCAAGTGATTCTTCTGCCTCAGCCTCCCGAGTAGCTGGGATTTCAGGCATGTGCCACCATGCTGAGCTAATTTGGTATTTTTAGTAGAGACGGTGTTCCCTCCATGTTGGTCAGGCTGGTCTTGAACTCCTGACCTCAGGTGATCCGCCAGCCTTGGCCTCCCAAAGTGCTAGGATTACAGGCATGAGCCACCACACCTGGCTCAGAACATCTTTTATTTATACGCCACAATTTATATTGGTGCCTCACATGGGGGGGTTATTAGCAATGAAGCACGGTGTTTCTTTGATGCATTTGACAGTTTTTGATATCTTTAGTGTAATTTGATCCAACTTACATTATATTTAACAAAAATTCTTCAGTGATTTTTGGTTCCCAATATGATGTAAGATTATCTATATTTTATATTATTTTGTTTATTTTATTGAAGACCTGAAGGCATGGGTGGAGTTTAAGGGAAAGGAGAATTTTATGCCTCTGATGTGGTCAGTCCATTATCTTGTCTGTTAATGGCTTGAGAAGAAGGAGAATGAAAAAACAGCATAGATTTGGCATACAGTTCCAGCTTGGATAGTTACTTAACCTCAATATTACTAAAAAAAATAATAATAATAATAATGAGTTTAATGACAGTGACTACTTCATAGAAAAATATGTGATATTTAAATGAGTTAATATATGTAAGCCTGAATAGCAATGATTGACACATAATTACCACAATACAAGTGTTTGATGTAACTATTTTGAAATTTAATGACTACTTAGCATTTTATCATTTCAATGTATTTATTTAACCATTCTATTTATACATTCACTTTTTAACATTGCTTTTATAAAAAAAAGCTGTCATATACATCTAGATCTTTGAGTATATATTTGTATTTTAGAATAAAATTTTAGACAAAGGATAACTGGGTCAATGTTCAAAATAATGAACATAAGCATACTGAGAAATTCCCTTTGAGAATTGATGAGTAAGTTTGTAATCTCATTACTGCTGTATAAAAGAGGCCATTGTACATCACTCTCACCAGCAGTAATTGATATCATTACAAAAATTTAAAAAACATTTTCTAAGTTGAACATCAAATTTCACTTATTATGTATAACATGTTAATATTTTAAATTTACATTTTATTACTAATAAAATGAAATTTTCTTTATGTGTACTTTCATATCATAGAATGTATCATGTATACTTTTGTAATTATATAGCATGTTCTTGATATCATCTGTATATGGAAACATCCTAAATATATAATTTTGAATCTCGTGCTTTCTCTCATTAGTATGTCATGGATTATATCCTGAATATAATAAGTCATATATTGCATTTTATACTATTTTAATTATTTCAAATCTATATGATTTTTTTTTGCAATTTTTATTACAGATGGTGAGTTAATACTGAATGATATAATTTGGCATTTGACATGGTACTGCTACACCATAATATTGCCCCTTTTACTGTTGCATGTCTGCAATTGATGAGAACATATTTTATGTTGACTCAAATATGCTGCCTATCTATGAAGTAATTCTTATTCTACCCTGTAATGAAACAAAATAATTATATTTTTGTGTATATTTATTTTTAAAATATATATTTATAATTACTTTAATAGGCTATTGAAAACACAATTTAAAGAGAAATGTTTATAGTATTACCCAAAAATACATGTTAACCATGAAACAAATCTAACATGAGATAGTCAACGCATATTTGTATTTTGAAAAATTTAAACGTATAAATGTATTGAGGGAAATAGCATGTTCATGCACAAGGAGACTCTTCATCATCTCAATTAATTTTCAACTTGATCTCTAATTTTAATTAATATTCCAACAGAATTTTCCAAGAAATGTGCTAAAATGTTTACAAAATGTGGATGGAAGGCCAAAGAATAGCTATGATGCTCCTGAAGAAAAAGTGAAGTGAAATGCCTTGGCAGATATCAAGACTACTTGGGAAGGTGTAACTAGAGTAAGAATTACCCTACACAATTTAAAGAAAAAGCTTCAGGGAGCCAAACTTTACTAATTTTATTTAAAGTATAATAAAGAAGATTATGACTTCATTACGGGAAATATTTTCTTAAAAACACACAAACATAAAACACACACATTCAAAAATTAAACCTAAAAGAAAATATTTATGTATTTAACTACATTAATATTAAGAACTTCTAATAATTAAAAAGCCATAAAGTTTAAATAAAGCCACAAAGTAGAACAACAACAACTTTAAAAAGTGGAGGTGATTCAGCAGGCAACTTTATTTAGGAAAACATGCTCCAAAGAATATAGTCCCAGATACTTGAGAGGATGAGGCTGTGGGATCACTTAGCCCAGGAGTTTGAGGCTGCAGTGAGCTATGATTGTGCTACTACACTCTAGCTTAGGGGACAGAGTGAGACCCCGTTACTAAAACTAAACATGAAATTATTCTGTTTGACTTGTTAAGAAGTCTTTGTTCTCTAGTCTTCAGTTTGGTTACATGCACTTGAGTTTGGTGGATAAATAGAGCTGCAAAACATCTAACATTTCTGCTCTCACTTCTAGAGAGAAAATTTGTCATCATAAAGCCATAAAGTGCTCTAATACCTGCTGAGATGACCAGTAAAATCCAGGAAAAGACTATGACAGAGATGAAATTGCTTTAAAAGACTGGTCCCTCACCATGAACTATAAACACTTGCCCATCAAAGCCAAAATTTTATGAGTAATAAAAGGATTCTTAGCCTCTGCTCACTGTTTAAATTTCTTATGGAAGGACAACCTCATAAGAATAAATCACACCCAACCAAGTTTAGCATAAATGCTTTAGACATTGTTTTCACCTCGAAAATACATAGACTATTATTGAAGCTAATCTTGTTTTATAAAGCAAGATATTCTCCCCAACAATGATGCAAAGCAAAAACAATTGAATTACCTACTCAGCCTCTTTGCACTCTGGGTCTATGTATTTTTTAGCTTTCCTCAATATATGAGTAAATTAATGGTACCATTTTAATGTGCTCTAAAAAACATAAAGAAAACAAGCGCATATAGAGGTCACAGGCTTGAACCAGAAAACACATTTCAAAATTTTACTGGTTTTGCACGTTTACTAAATCTATTTAAAATTGACTATATTAATTCTCCTCACGATCATAGAGAACACATCTAGAGACAGATTAATGTGTAATTCAAGTATTTTAATGTACCCTTTACAGTCATTATTCATATATAAAAATAATATTTTCCTTTCCTGTTGGAACCATGACCAACCACAATATTCAACATTACCTTTGTAATCAAATATACATTTATACAGCTAAAGGCTTTTCAGCTGACCAAGACAGTTGGTCAAAAGAGTGCTTTGGTACTGAATTGCACATATAATTACATTAGCCATTCAATTTGTATTCATTATAAATATCTGCAATAACACCTTTAGACACAGAGACACCAAACAAGAAAAAACAATCTCTAGTTTCATTTAGTATTCGCCTTCCTGGAGTAAATTTCATTTGGGCAGAAAATGTAGAGTAATATATGCACTTGAGGTTGGGATGCAAATAAAATCTCCCTGCTCCTTATTAATAATAGCTTCTAGGTTTGAGGGTTATTGAAGGCATACTATTTCTTCCATCTTCAGACAGAGGTGAGAGATCCATTAACCTGTACATGCCTCAGTTAATACAAGACACATCATCTAGATACTAGAATATTTAAATATTTCTGAGATATCAGCAAAATACCAAAGCATTTATAAACTTAGGATACCTACTCTCAAAATCCCACTTCTTAAAAATATAATTGTGTACTGATTGGTAAAATGAGATAGATTTGATGTAATATAAAACAGATGCCTTTCATTAAACATGGATTATTTTCAAGCACGGGAGGATGAATGCATTTATGTAATACTGTGTATTAAAAATAGGTTTTGATGGCCCTGAAAGGAAGAGAGAAAGGAAGTAACAAAGGAAGATTATTTCCGAAGGCACAAAATGAAGAATATAGGATAAATATTCATTTTCCTTAAAAGTATTTTTGTGGAGAGTAAGACGAAAGAAAATAATAAGATAATTCACAGACCATCAGAAAAATCGTAAAAGCAAGGTTATATGAGGAAAAGAAAGAAAAAAAAATAGAAATAAAATTGCTAGGGAACATAAAGAAAGGGAGATAATGGATTGTTAATCTTCTGGCAACTTAGTAAGAAGGATAGTGCACCCTACCAAGAAAGAAGCAAGTAAAACTTCGAATGTATAGAAAAATGTTGGCAGTCTTTGGCTGAGTTAATGAAGAAGGAGGCTGCCAGGACACAGATTTCACGGTGAATTCATTACACCTTAGAAACCTGGAAGGAAGGTGGTCCCAAGAAAGCTGGAGTTAAATTTAGACTTTGAAACAGGGGGCTAAAGGTAAGATGCATAGGGACCTAAAAGAGAAATTTACAACTGCAGGGAATTGAAAAGTCAATGGATGGGATTTATTTATTCAAAAGATATAATTAAATAAACACTCTCGGGGATAAAGTAAACCCTGGAGAATGTCACTTATAGTGGGGAAATTAGAAGACTAGACAGAGAAATAAAACATCTTAAGTAAGTTTACCAGGGAAATATTATGAAAGAATAGAAGCGGACTCCCTGAAGATAATAGTAGGTTTGGGAGGAGAGGGTAACCTAATTATGTGGCCTTGCTGGAGTTGGGCCTAGGGTGAGTGTAAAAGTGAGTTAGCTAAGTGACAGTGAGGACGGAGGGAAGTATATTTCAAAGGGGATAGCAAAAGACAGAGATTTATAATGGGTGGTCCTATATCAACAGCATTAGAATCACCTGGGAACTTGGCAATAAAAATTCTCAATTTATAGTACCTAATGTAGAACCACTGAATCAGAAGCTTTGGAAGCTAGGTCCCGGCATCTGTTCTAACAAGCTGTCCCTGTGATTCTGACGCTGGCTAGCATTTGACTCCCAGTGACACAAGCAGACACCTAAAAACACTGAAGAACATCTGCCTGTCACACACATTACATTTTAACAAATTACTTGCCTTTTAATTTTGTGCATAGTTTAATTGCATGTATTTTTAAATTGAATTTAACTTTTTGA
This sequence comes from Papio anubis, assembly GCF_008728515.1. Lineage (NCBI taxonomy): Eukaryota > Metazoa > Chordata > Mammalia > Primates > Cercopithecidae > Papio > Papio anubis. The sequence goes on along the minus strand of NC_044981.1, from coordinate 60,806,461 downwards.
ATACAAAATTCTCACAAAGCAAAATCCCACATACATGTGGCATAAGAAATAAAATGTTGCCAGCATTCTTAGATCTTTGCTCCTCCCCATTCTCAGTAAATATGCCCCAACAATGACAACCAATCTGAATTTTTAAATTTTAGTTTTGTTTTCCCTCGTTTAATTTTTATGTGGATGGGGGTTATGCAGTATATTCTCTATTCTCTTTATGCTTTTTTTCTAAGTATAGGATGTTCGTGTAATTCATGTTGTGTTTAGTTTTAGCAGTTATTTCTATGATCATGTGCTTTTTGACTGAATGATCATATCAAAATTATATATCTGTTATATTGATGATGAACAGAATTTAGGTAATTTTAAGTTTGAAGTTATTATGAATGATGCTACCATAAGCTTTCTTGCACTTCTCTTGTTCCTTTGTTAGGATGTACACATAAACATACATATATACGTGTGTGTGTGTGTGTGTGTGTGTATATATGTATGTCTCGCTATATAGAGAGAGGCTTTTTGGTCATGATTTATGTATTTGTTAAATGTTATTAAATGATAACACATTGTTTCCAAAGTGATTGTTCCAACTCACCCTCCCGTTAGAAGTGTACAATATTTCCTATTGCACCACATGGACACATTACTCTGTGGGTCACAGATGTTAATTTCAGCCACTCTGGCAATTAGGTAGCAGCATTTTTTGTTTGATTTTATGTTTATTAATGATATAAAAGCTTTGCATGTTTATTGGGCATTTGCATTTTTTCTATGCGAAAGGTCTATTTTTCTTATTCAATTTCTTTCCTATTGAATATAAATCAGACTTATTATATTCACAGATATTCTAAAATTTTCAGTCTTAAAATGGATCCAATTTGGTTGTGTTTATTGCTGTGTGTCAATACTATTAATATGTAATTGCTCATATTTCATTTAAGATTCTTCCCACTTTAGTCAGTCTCGAGACTAGAATTAAATATGGTGCATTATAAGGTATTTGTATCAAGTTACAATAACTTCTTGAGATTAGATTGGAAGTTTTATTTATTTTTCATGCTCTAAAAATGTGCTACTCAGTATAGAACCACAAGCCATGTGGCTATTGAGCACTTGGAATTTAGCTATTTCAAACTTGAATATGCTATAAGCATAAAATACAGGCATACATTGTTTTCTTGTGCTGTAATGTGCTTCACAGATACTTCAGTTTCTACAAATTGAACGTTTGTGGCAATCCTGAGTCAAGCCAATCCATCAGCACCAGTTTTTCTAACACCATGTGCTCACTTTGTGTCTCTGTCACTTTTTGGTAATTCTCACAATATTTCAAACGTTTTTATTATATCTACATGGGGCTCTGTGATCACTGATCTTTGATGTTACTATTGTAATCATTTTGGAACATCATTGCATCGATATAATACGGCAATCTTAACAGAGAAATGTCGTGTGTGTTCTGAATGCTTACAACTGACCATTCTGCTTTCTCCCCCGCGTCTTCTCATGTCTCCACGTTCCCTAAAACACAACAATATTGAAATTAGACCAGTTAATAGCCCTGCAATGGCCTCTAAGTGTTTCAGTGAAAGGAAAAGTCACACGTCTCTCGATTTAAATGAGACGATGTATATTTGTAGAAAGAAGCTTAGTGAGGAAATCATGTGGAAAGCTCAGATAGCCCAGAAGCTAGACCTCATGCTCCTAACAGTTAGCCAAGTTGTGAATGCAAAGGAACAATGCTTGAAGGAAATTAAGAGTGCTGCTATAGTAAATACATGAAGGTTAAGAAACCTAAAGAAACTTGTTATTGATATGAAGAAAATTTTAGTGGTCTGAATAGAAGACCAAACCAGCCACAACATTTCCTCAAGCCAAAGCCTAATCCAGAGCAAGACTCTAGCTCTCTTCAATCTATAAAGGCTGGGAGAGGTGAGGAAGGTGTAGAAGAAAAGTTTGAAGCTAACAGAGATAGATTCATGAAGTTTATGGAAAAAAGTTGCTTCCATAACATAATAGTGCAATGTGAAGCAGTAATTCCTGGTGTAGAAGCTGCAGTGAGTTATCCAGAAGATCTAGCTAAGATCATTGATGAAGGTGGTTATACCAAACAACATATTTTCAATGTGAAGAAAACAGCCTAGTATCAGAAGATGGTGCCACCTAGGACTTTCACAGCTAGAGAGGAAAAGTCAATGCTGGCTTCAAACTTTCAAAGAACAGATTGCTTCTCTTGCTAGGGGTTAATGCAGCTGGTGAGTTTTAGTTTAAGCCAGTGTTCATCTTCCATTCCAAAAATCCTAGGTTCCTTAAGAAAGATGCTAAATTTACTCTGCCTGTCCTCCAGAAATGAATGAACAAAGTCTGAATGACCACACACCTGTTTACAGCATAGTTTAGTGAATATTTTAAGCCCGCTATTGTGACCTACTGCTCAGGAAAAAAAAAATATTTATTTCAAGATATTACTGCTCAGTGACAATGCAACTGATCACCCAAGAGATCTGACAGAGTTGTACAAGGAGATAAATATTGTCTTCATGACTGCTAACATGGCATCCATTTTGTAGCCCACTGATAAAGGAGTATTTTTACTTTCAAGTCTTTTTATTTAAGATATACTTTTTGTAAGACTATAACTACCATAGACAGTGATTCCTCTGATGGATCTAAGCAAAGTCAATTGAAAACTTTCTGAAAAGAATTCACCATTCTAGATGCCATTAAGAATATTTATGATTCATAAGAGATCAAAATGTCAACAACAACAGGAATTTGGAGGTGATTCATTCCAACCTTCATGTGTGACTTTCAGTGGTTTAAAACATCATAGAAGTACTGCAAATGTAGTGGAAATAGCAAAAACGCTAGAATGAAAAGTGGAGTCTAAAGAGGTGAATGAATTGCTGCCATTTCTTGATAAAACATTAATGGATGAAGATTGTTTCTTATGGATGAGCAAAGAAAGTGGTTTCTGGGGGCGGAGCAAGATGGCCGAATAGGAACAGCTCCAGTCTCCAACTCCCAGCGCGAGTGACACAGAAGACCGGTGATTTCTGCATTTTCAACTGAGGTACTGGGTTCATCTCACTGGGGAGTGCCGGA